>NW_017296201.1:5890872-6017522 GCF_001594075.2 Trachymyrmex cornetzi
AAACTTTTCATACGAAACATTTTTCTCTATCCCTACTAGTTTTCGAGATATTTGACTGGATCACTTCAGATGGTCCACCCTGTATATATGTATATATAAAATCTTAAGTAATGCATTTTTTATGATGCTAGAATTGCTGTTGCAACGGTATTTACATAGTGCCGACAGCAATTGCTCAAGTGTCTTTTGTTTTAACATTACTGAGATGTAAGTTTAACTTTTCCCAGGTAAATATGAAGATTTTAAGTAATATTTTAATATAATTTGTATTTTTATTAAAACAAAACAGTAGTAAAGTTCCTTACTTTATGTTTCCTTGATATTTAATATTGGTATCTATTTCGAAGTCTTTAAAATGAACAATATTCATGCATGATAATATGTATCTTGTATCTTTATTTTTGCATTAAAAATATAGAAAATTTCTGAATTATTCATAAATATTATAATAATAAATTATAATTGTAAATTAACTGCATCTTCCAAAACCATCACAGCAAAGCACCAATTCGTAATCTCACTGTTTCTTTAGGAAACATCTCTCGTTCGATATTTCATTTCGTCAAATCGTCCAATAGAGAAGTTACGATCGCAAAAACTTGTCTGCCCGGCCAGAACAAAAAGACGAACTTTTCTACGCCATAAAAGCGATCTGGCGATCGTTCGGTCCTCCTGCCTCAGTCCCGAGAGTGCCTCGACTTACTTTCCTTTTTCCCTCCGACGAACTTTTCGAATAAGAACAGTCTTCGAAACGTGCATTCCGTAAAAAACGTTTCTTAGATTACTACGATGAACTTTCATGAGGTAAGACGCCAAGTCGTTACGCGGTTTCGGATTTGCCTCAATCTTGACAGAATCTAGATCGTTAAGCAGAGCAATGGTGTAGAACTTCTTTTCTCACTTTTGCGAATTTTGTCAGAATATCTAACACTTAATGCGCAAAGAATCTGGTCTATTCATAATGAAATTATAATATTTGTAAGAATTGATCAATCAGTCGAATATTTTTCTTATATTCAACCGTGATTGGTCAATTCTTACAACTACACCACTTACAACTACACTTTCGTTATTGTAAAATGGGCTTTACTAAGCGAAAATCGACCGAGAAATGTTAAACCTAAATATGCGAAGAAGGTCACATTCGTTCAGGTCTTGCTGCTTAATAATTAGTTTTTTATGTGAATTTTGAATTTCCAATTCGCAAACTGTGTGCCTATTATTTGATGTTAAACCACAATCCTAAATTAAAACTAGAGTACGTAATATTACGCATTAAATTAACAAGTAATTACTAATACTAATACTAATAATTTTTCAACATTAAGATTTGCTTTGACCGAATATGGCCTTCTTCGCTTATGTGTGTTGAAATTATATTTTACACACGTAAATTATAGAACTATTCTGATCAATCGCTCATGTGAGAGACTAATGCGAAAAAATATTAATGAAAAACGTTTTGTTCTTTTGAATACCCGCAGGCTGTGCGATGTGAATTAATAAATTATGTGCAAACCTTCCTCCCCGATACTGACCACTTTTTCCAACGCATTTCGTTTCAATCTCCATATTCAGATAAATATTTTCGCCTAATTGTTAGTTAATAAGCCGTAAAGCATGGAAAAATTAATAATTTTCGTATAAACGGAACGTAATAATATCACCCGCTATAAATCGTATTACGAGGGAAAAAAAGCCGAATGGCCGCTGGGGTTGATCTGGTGGATGGAAGGATACTGTATACGCAAATCGGGATCGCTGGTCATGATAAAACAATTCTACGAAACGCTCTTTAGATTAAAATGCGTGCAAAATGAGAAGCGCAAATTGCCGTATGAATTGTTGGCTTATTATCGAATGCGGCGCTCGTGAAAGTAATATTCGTATTTCAAAAATGAAGAATGACCGCGCACCGTGAAAAGTGCATTTTACGAGCTCGTTACACGACCTGGCATAAATGCAAAAATCTCCGGTTACGCGTATGGTAATCGAGAACGTTCGCAGAATAATTCTCTTCTCCACGACGGCGAATCTTCACCGTCGTTGTATCCGCTGCGCGGAAAAAGTCGATCTGCATACTCCACAGCGTCCGTCGGAAGGAAATCGCTCTGACGGTTGTCGATCGAGCGTGACGAAGCGCCTGTACGATTTCCCGGCTCGTTGGAAAAATCGTTACCGGTTTAATCGCAGTAACGACGCGAAACTCAAAATGTCATTTTATCATCTCGCAAGTATCAAAGTATACTCGTATTTTGTATCATACTTCAATATTTTATTTTTTTAATTCTATTCCTAATGTATATGTTACATATTATGTCGTCGTTGAAAATCATGCAGTTTTACAATTGGCGTGCCATGAATAATAACATTCGTAATAACTACGCGAATCGTGTTATTTTTATTATCTCATAAGTTTTAAACGATATTCGTATATTTTTTCAAATAAGTGAAATAATCCTATTGCTGATTGATATAAATCTTGGTGCCTGATAATGTTTATATGCAACTTTCGGCTTATTGGACTTGAAATACAATCAAAACTACCTAAAGTTAAAAATAACGTGATTAAATCGATCATCAATTTAATAATAATTTTAATAACTATTCTTCAAATAGTACAAAGAATTTATTGCGAAAAATATCTCGATCGCTATTTAAACCTGCACGGAAAGAACAGTTTTACTAAAAGATTAAAAAATTTAACTAAATATAGATCTAAAAATAATTTGTTGGACCATTAAAATAATTATGAAGAACACTCAAAATGATTGCTAGAATATCTAATGAATTTTTAGCAACATCATGCTTGAGCGTCCAATATAATTATTTTGATAACCCAACAAAATTATTTTCAGATCTGTATCAAGCTAAAGTTTTAAATACTCCAATAAAATCATTCTTTTCGTATATAGATCTTCCTCCGCCGCATTCCATGCAAGCGTTTTATCAATTCGATTACTTGTATTTTTTTATCATACCTTAATATTTTATTTTTTAATGTTAGACTCCTAATGTATTGATTATACTACATTATGTGTCATTGAAAATTACTTGCTGTCTTCGCGGTTTTACAGTTGGCGCGCCGCCATAAATAATAAATAATAAAAATCGCTCTCTCCAAATATGTCTGTTTATTTCTGGGCATCTTGCAAGTACGGTTGTATGTTCAATTTTCGGTAAAGCGAACTTGGTTTTCGAGGCACGCGCATTTCCAACAATAGGAAGTTTACCTAAGTCTCTCAGCTGTCAGCACGCGCTGATTCGCGAAATCAGCGAGATCCACGCGTTCCCACGTGCCTTGTTCGAAAAATTCGTGCGAAGTGTTCGAATGTGCCCCGTTTGTCTCCCCGGTCGTAGTATCGGCCGTTTATCAAATAGCTGCAGTTAATCCGGTTACGGGCGGTCGCGCAAGGCGGCGGAAGATCGCAAGAGGGAAAAGCGGGGCGCTACGAGGGGGAGGAGGAAGGATAGAGCGGGGATTCGCTGATTGCAGCAAGTAATGATGGAGGCCGAGGGGTGTGCAGTAGTCTGGAAGTAAGTAAAAATTTTAAATTTAGTTACACAGCTCTCGCTCGCGACCCCGACTTGGTCATCGTCGTCGAGGTTTGCGAATGCCGCGAATGTATGGCGGAAAGGGGATGAGTCAGCGAGTCGATAATAGTGTGACTATACGTAATAACAATGACGATGTCATACGTAAGGGCAATCTCGTGAAATATCATAAGTATATATTTCATGAATGTAAGATGTATAAAATAATCTAGAAAAAAATATATTTAAAACAGAAATTTGCTGAACGTGACGTTCAAGATATATATGAGTAAACATTCCAAGAGTCTTTATCTACACTCTAAACTTCTTACAATGAAATTTTACTCCAAAAAAGTAAAAATGCAATCATCCTTGAAAAAAAGGTGAAAATATTTCTTGAAAAAAAGTGACAATTTTCACTCTTTTTAGAGTGAATTTTCACTTCAAATTTTCAATCCAAAAAAGTGAGATATCACTCTAAAAAGAGTGAAGATTGTCATTTTTTTTTTTCAACAAAAAAGTGAAATATTTTAACTTTTTTTTCGAGGGTGGTTGCATTTTCACTCTCTTGGAATGAGATTTCACTGCAAGAAATTTAGAATATAAGAGATATTTAATTCTGTTAGTTTTTAAAACAAAAAAGAATTGTATTCCACATTTTATTCAAACGGATTACATACATCCGACGTAATGCCTAGTGGGATAATATCGCGAGAAGGCCGATGATCCGGCTGTTGTTCGTGCTCATTGGGAAGGACGACGGTGTCGGCGTCAGGAGGGTGGTTGCGAGCTTTAATAAGGGCTGCCGAATTTCACACTGACTTGGCGGAGTCGGGCCGGGAAAAGGTTTTTCGCGGCGACGAAACCACCCCCGAACAGTGAGTCGGAGGTCCAAAGGGACGCGCGGAGCAATCGAGGGCCGGTAGGAAGGGAAAAAGATTCGGGGGAGACGGCGAGATGGAAGGGAGGCGTGCGGCTGATCGGCTCGAATAAAGTTCGGGTCGCGCGCGTGCCCACGCACGCACACGCGCGTTTCGTATATATATGGCAGGCGAGCTAAGCGATCGACAGCCGGATTATTGGAGTATTAGAACTTGTCTCATAACTCACGGACCTAATGGCCTCTGACCCGGCGATTCGGCGATACGCTGCGTATTGCCTTTGACGCGACAGAGGATATATGTCGGTCCGCCGCTCTACACTTTGTCCGCCGCGCTTCTATTTTTTTTTTTTTTTCGATTTGGTGTTTTTTCGACGGCTCCAGAATAGACAATCGGTATCCAGAATAGATCTCTGGATTCTTTTATTACGTATTTCTATATGTATTTACTTTCAACGTTCTTTTGCATTTCTGAGACGTGAACGTAAATTTACTTCAATTTTAGTAAAGATCGAAACTGAAGTCTCGGATTTAGCGTATAAAAAAATGTAGAATCAGCAAGAAATGCACAAGAGAGACGTTATTGCAACAATAATTTACGAATTACTGAAGTTTCGCCAGAAAATGGCTCATCTCAATACTTGGAATTGCAAGATTATAAAAATCGGATTTAGAGTGCTGTATAAAAAATGTCGAATCAGCAAGGAATATACAAGGACGTCACTGCAACAATAATTTGCGAATTACTGAAGTTTCGTCAGAAAATATCAGTGCTCGAAATCAAGATTATAAAAATGGGGGCGGAGAGCCGAGATTCGTCTCGCGAGGGACACTCCGGTCAGGAAAGCGAACAGCTGTGAGCATGCTGGCTCGCGCTCGAAAGAGCGCGTCAGGCGGACTCGCAACAGGATTGTTTTAATGCCATTTAAACTAATCGAATTAGAGAATGAACCGATGTGACGATACGGCACGATAAAAAAGAACGGGCGGCGCGGGGACCGTGGCTGAGACTCGGATAGGCGAGGGAGTGGAAGGGAGATCAGGGGGGGGGAGAGGCGGTGGACGGATGGGCACGCAAAAGGGGCGCGTGGATGTGCAACAACAACCCCCCAGCCTCCTGCAAACTCCGCAGCTGCCAGGCGCAGCGCCCGCTCGACCGGAAGTAACGCGACTACTGCCTACAACACGTCTCCGTCTCGCTCTCCCGCTGTCTATCTCGCTGCTGCCACCCTCCTTCGCTTCGCGTGCTCACTCCGTTTCTCTCTGTCACCCTCTCTCTTCCTCTTGCTCATCATCACCCGCTGCCGACTCGCACACCCCTCTACTGTCATTTACATGCGTATACACTCGGGGGATGATGCGCGTCTCTCCTCTCTCTCTCTCTCTATTTCTCCCTTTTTCCTCTCGTCGTGGTTGACTCCGCGCGGGAACGCGTGCGGAGCGCGATTCGCATCAAGCGGAAGCGAATCGCGCGGTTCTCTTCCGCGTTATGAAACTGCCGAGGAGAAATGCGACGTCGCGACGCCCACGTCAACGCCGGCTACGACGTCCCGACACGCTCGCTAACCGAAGGAATTGCGGCACTTTAAAATCTTTTGCACGACCGTATAAATACTGGAAACTAAAGGTAGATTTTTCATGCAATTCACTTTTTTTCAAAAATCTGATAGTTCTTTTTAAATCTTTTTAGAATCGTATGAGGGGTGTTTTTTTACACAATCGCGATTTACCTGATGTGCGATTCGACACATGTATAAAATGGCAATATTTCAAATGACACATTTTTTGTCCGATTGTTCACGTTCGATGCAGTGAACAAAACATTCGTGTCGAATCGGATTTCTTCTAGACCAACAACTCCGCACGTGCTTATCGAATATGTGCCGTATGTAAAGACAACTTCAAAAGTCATAAATTGTGCAGCGTCATATCTTGAATATAAATGAATAAATGATAATTAATCTCGTGATGATCACGCATGAGAGAAAAAGATATTCATGTAGCTATTTAAATGTATTGCTATTCGAGAATCGTATTAAGCTCCTCTTTTACTAGGACGTGATTAATTTATTATGAGTTTATACAAATAAATTAATACGCTATTATTTATTTACAATAATTGACAATAACAATGCGTTGCCCGTTACGAGAAAATTGGTCGAGAAAATGCATTAACAAAACGTATCGAAACATTGCGCCATTAACTATCGCGTTGCAATGAGCACCACAATGTAATACGCGTACTTAAACGACAAATTAAATTGCGCTGAGACACCCCAACGTATATCGGGTAGGTATGTAGTACGCCTGTTGCCTATTACAGGTCTCCCCTTTGTTCTCCCTCTTTACCTGTTCTCTTCGTCAGTAAATTACGCACACCCTCTTCTCTCATTAATGCACTCAAAAGCCACTCCAATACTACGTACTCATCCATTCGAAGGCATGATTATATTCAATGTTATAATAAACGCCATAAAATACGTATATAGTTCCAAATAACTATAAAATATTTATTCGCAATATATATATATATATATATATGTATATTATGTAACAATTAATGAGATAGTGTTATATAAATACAACGATAAAAAAATCACGTTAATAAGACCATAATTTATGATGCTTACTTATTTATATAATATAAAAATAATTAACAAAAGATATAAATAAAGTTATAGAGATGATAATAAAGCAGCAAATTAGAAACAAATTTCGTATTTCTCTCGAAAATTTGCAAAGTATTTTTATTGTTAGATAAGCTCCGCTACAGCGGTAGAAAAAATTCGAAAGTTCTTTGCGAAACAATTTCCAATTAAAAATCATGACAATTAACGATTTCCTTCGAATCACGTGGAATCTTAAAAGGCAAGATTCATGATGTCAATATCGCGAGCGGGGAAATATACCGGGAGAGGAAATGCCGAATGCAAAAGCATAAAAATCGTGCCCGCGCCGCATGCCGTCAGCCGCCAGCCGCATGTGGCCTGTGCTGTGTTCGCTATGTGCACGGGTGCCGCGGTGGTGCGATTCTATGCGCATGGAACCTCGCGCCGATCCAACCCCCCGTCAAGAGCATCGCGAGAACAACCGGTAGCAACCCTCCTATCGACGTCGCTCCGCCTTCTGCCACCACTCTCGTTGCAACCCGATAGCCGTCTGGTGCGCATAGTCGCCTATGGGGTTGCAGCTCTCGTCGGTGCAACGCCATCGGGATCTACCGGCATCCCTTTTCACTCCGTGCAACCCTTCAACGATGCACCCGACTGTCTGTCCAACCGTTCGTCCATCCGCATCCCTCTCGACGATCTGCATTCCGTTCCATCCATCTCAACCGCCGCGCCGCGGCAGATGCGAACTCGTCGTCTCCAAATCAACGATACTAACTTTTCGCGGATGCTCCTCTTCTCACTCCTCTTCATCCCTCCTCTCTTCTCCCTTCAAAACTTTCAAGCTTCAAGTATGTAGCTTCCATTTTCCCGGCAACACAATGTGTTACACGTCCCTTTGTTTACCAGGTCGCGTACGCATGAATATGAAGATGTCACACAAAACGTCGTTTTATTTATATCCAAATACACAGATGCGACAATAAAAGAAGAAATATCGAGACTTTTTCGTTTAACGTTTGTCATTTAACGTTTGATGTCATTATGAAGAAACATGCGCTTATCATAATTAAAAGATGCTCTTTTCATATCATATTTAATTGACAGTTTGCGAATAGCTCGTAAACTTGTGCCATAAGCACTAATTATTATTGCTATGTATTATCGTCAAATAACTGAATTTTAGATTTATAACGACATTAAATATATGTATATATATATTTAAACAAAATTTATGCGTAATACATCCCAATTAGATTTAATCTATAACAGAAACATAATATTGATTTTTTCGAGTAGATGTATAATTTACTTAAGATATTAAATCCGTTTATTGCGTCAGAGAGAATACGCCGCTCGTTTTCAGTTGATTATTTTTTTTTATTGTCCTTACAATTTTATGTGCTGCTATTCTTCATTCAATAGTAAAACAAATATTAAAAATATTAATCTAGTTGAAGGATAAAACGACTCTCAATTAAATGACATAAAATATATTTTTATTAATCCATGTATTACTCGACAATACAATACTGCTGACAAATGTAATTTTTCACGAGTCTTTTTGTTTTTGTGCGCGGGCAGCTGTACCGTTCTCATTCTATATTATTCATAATATATTAACAAATACTCGAAGCTCTTGCGTTCTCATGAATCAGTATTCACCCTAATGCAAATTTTGTAAAGATATTAATTTGCATACTGCGCTGAGGTGTGTTTTTAAGCTTTAGACTTTTACATAGGTAGGTATAATTCGTCGTACATAAATAATATACTGCGAAAAAATTACTTTGGAAACTTATTCAAAGAACTCATAATAATGTTTATCATAACTGAATACTTTTAATGAAATTACTTCAATAAATAAATATACAATATTAAATTAATAATAAGAATCTCATAAGACCGTACATGTAAGTACATAACCAATAGAAAATAAATATCTTTGACGGTCTACGTGGATCTTGAGTACTCTTATATTATAAAATTCTATGTGAATTTATACAGATACTACGTGTAGTCCTTTAAACTACGCATTGAATGATTGTTCAGCAAACTCTACTGAACTACCGCAGTAATATTACAAAGTTAGATTGATTATTTAATAATTTGATGATTATAAGCATCTTCGAACGATCTTAATAATGCTGAATGAATATTGAAATCTGTAAATAATTTTATTGAGAAAAATCATTTTAACTCGCAATTTAAAGGACAATACACGTAGTATATAAATTCACATAGAATTATATAAGAAAGCACTTAAGATCCAGCTAGACCGTTAAAGACATTCAAATAAATATAATTGTTTAAATATAATTAGGTATAATTAATTAAGTACATTTTTAAGCAAAAGCACTTTATCTTAAATTATCAATTGAAGCAATATTATATACACGATAATTATAACATTCCATATGCATGTATTCAATCAATATAAATTACACAAATGCAAATAAAGCAGATTTTACGTGAGCCAAAATTATAAATGTCAGGAAACTAGAATATTTTCTTTTACATTCTAACACGAAGAGATAGATAATCTCATAGTTCGTCCCTTACCCTGATCCCTGTTTCCCTGCATCCTGTTTCGTTGTGATTCATGATGAAGAGGACATATCGACTTTAAACCTCGGGCAAACGGACAACCTCCAGACCCTGCTGCGAATCTCCTTTCATTAGTTGGAGTGGGAAACCAGCCAACCAGTTAGCCAACCTACCTACCTGCCAACTAACCATACATCCAACCACCGCAACGACCTACCCACCGTCACCACTACTACTACTACCACCATTGCGGCGTCATCGCGAACAAGCCGAAGCCTCCATGATCTACTCTCGTTCGTGATGCCCAGCTCCTGATCTTGCGTGCGGTTGACTCGTTTTCAATGAATACAATGCCGCGGCAGATCATATCGAATATGAAAAAGGGAAATCAACGAGTACTTCAGCCGTCTCGCTGCTCGACGCCACCGATCCGAGTTAGGATCCCGTCGATTCGGTACTTTGTAGAATTAAGTAAGAACGATAGCTCGAAAGATGAAACGAGAGAAAAGGCATAAAATATCGTGCTCGAACTCTCTGTCACTGGACTCGTTGATGGTCCTGACAATATAATGTGGCGCAATGAGTTCTCGATTTGATTAATGGACGTATTTTTTTCGATGACATTTGTAGAGAGACCGCACACGCTTGCTTGTATCCCGATCTCTTTGTATTATAACCTTTTATGTCTATATATAGAATTTGCGGATAACGATTTATAAAAAAAATGAACTTATTAAAGACATAGGCTTAATCTCATCAACGTTTATTGATTTTAACTTTAGTTTAAATAGTTCTTTTTTTATATCACAGAGAGATTTACCAGTTTTCTATAAAAAATACAACATTTTTAAAGACAAAATTAATGGCTAATGTTTAGTAGAGAAAACAATTTTATAACTGCTGTAAAATTTTTTCTTCTATAAAAAATACAACATATTATTAAAAACATAAGGTTAATGACTGCGTTTATAAAATTCTTTAATATAATTGATCTTAATTGCTTTTAGTTCCTCACTAAATGTATAAACTAATCATATTAAAGAAATTTACAACAGTTGCAAAGCTACTTTCTCTGCTGAACGCAATTCAATAATTGATTAACTTTAATTTTAATTAAAGCAGTTCTTTGTTACGTCTTATAGATTTTATAAACTAGAAAAGACAAATGTGTATATGTATACATCGTTACTAACGATTTACTTAGATTGTGCCTTTTCTTTGTACTTAATCCTGCTCGTGAGGACTCATATCAAATCCACTTCGTTAGACGAACCACTTACCGTTGTTTCCAAAGCGCAAGCAAACTATGCACTTTATCCCCCTAAACAACTACCAGTGCCTTTAACCCACTTACAACCCCAGCACGCCGTCAACAGATATTCACAACCAATGTCCGCCAGAGTCGATTAATCCCGAGTCTAGATGATGGTGCATCGTGTAATATTTAGCTCGATCATGCGATGTAGAATTATGCGAACGTTCGAACGAGTGCACATCCCACGTAGGCAAAGCGGCTTATCGGTACTGTGTGAAAAATATACACGTGAATAAAAAAATTCGATTAGCCAGAAGTGTATCGGATATCGGAATCCTCCGCATCATTTCACCATGTCTTCATACGTAACATGTGCATGTCATATATAAATACAGAAAGTTACAAGAAGAGCGTATTCTCGTAACATTGTGTCGATAGCAAAGGATGATAACCTCTTACGTCAGACCTCTCGGTATATATATTTTTTTATTTCATTGCTGGCAGCTAATTATATCTACTAATAATATTGATTGAACAGTAATTAACAATATTTTTATTGGAAGTTACATGCGTCAAATAAAGCAAAATCCGCAATTAAACTAAACGACGTGTACCTACCCAATTTTATCACAACATTTTTTTAGAGTTATCGTGATAACAATAATTTGATGAATAAGATACGCGTTAGTTTCGCGTTCTATAATTTTCAGTCTACACGAAAAGAAGATTTTTTTTTTAAATTTTCTAAAAATCTAAAAATTTTTTACTGAATCTGAAAATATAGATAGATCTGAAAATTTGTTGGATTATTAAAATGATGATGTAGGGTGCTCAAGCATGATAATCAATGTTGCAAAAGTTTTGCAATTCTAACAACCATCTTGAACATTCTATATAATTATTTTGATGATATAACAATTATTTTCAGATCTGTATCTAGCAAAATTTTTAGATATTGAGTTCAATAAAAAAATTCATAGGGTTACAAACTTTAAAATTCAAACAGTTATAACTTTGTTAAAAACAAACGAAATTTAAATTTAAATTTAAATTTAAAAAGAGTTTTAAAGCTTAAAATCTTCACTTTCGAAAGGTGCTATGTCTTTGAACTTCTGTTTTTATATATAGAAAATTACGAGCAGGACAAAATAATTTTCTTCTTATTTTATGAATCTGTCACTTGCAAATATTTTTTTATTTTCTAACATGAAAGCTTAAAGCTTCTTCCTACAAAATCGTTTTTTTTTATTTCTAAGATTTATTGTTATTGCTTAACATTTTAACTTTAACTGTTCATTAAAAATTATTGTACCGCGCAATTAAAAAAACAAATTCTTAAAGCTAAAACATATAATATGACTTTGCTCCATCCAATAGTATAACTTAAATTAAAAAAAATATAGACATATGACAAATGAAGTAGCGCTACGAACTTTTGTTCCAACCTAGTACTTCAGAAAATTATTCTTTCCGTGTAAAAAAGAAATTAGTAAATTACCTCTCAAAAAAATGGAGATGTTATGATACCGAGTGTTCTCTGCATAGACGTTATACACTAGATGATACTTTTAGGTGACGCAAAGTTTGACAAAAAAGTTATCAAAACTAAAAACTGGAGACACGTCGTAGACGGGAAAGTCGTAATTAACTTTCCGCATTTTTTCAATGGCATGTGTCGCAATACTCAGTCGAGAGGATTGCAGGATACCGCGCACTAGGCTGACCGAAGGACCCTCGATCTTCCGACTGCTCGTACGTAGGCACGAGTATGAGCAGAAGCGTGAAAAAGAAGGCAAAGGCTTCTTTTATTACCGCTCCTCGGCGTTGTCGCTGCTGCCGCCGACGCTGATGCTTCTGCTAGCTCTTCAGCCCTCCCGGTGAGAGGGATCTCTCTCGGTAGTCGGTGCACAAAGCTTATTATGCCGGCTTGGCTCTCTTCGTCCAAGGAGCTCCGGGAACGTGCTCGCTCTGCCATGGTACAAGTTAAGTTGATGGCACTCGACGAACATCCTTCCTGTCTACATCCCTGAATCGGCGGAATGCCTTTGCCCCGCACGTCTCTGCCGGGTTTCCTCTCCCGACCCTTTTGCCCTCTGTCTCTCTATCCATCGTCAATATGCGTCTCCATCTTTGATATATCATAGCAAATATATTAGATAATGAAATCCTTAGAAAGATTCAAAATGCATATTCAAATCGAACAGCTATATTCACTGATAGTAATCTTTACGTCTAAGTTTCGCTTTAAGTTCAGATGGAAAAATCGGAGTACGTGAAAATATCCGCTCGAATATGCCGATGTTGTACCACGGAGCTCCGCGGCTCAACTGATCGCCGTCTACCTCGAAAAGCCTTATATAGGCTTCCCCGAATTTTGTGGTCCACTTAACTAGAAAACCTGGTGCTTATCCGACTCCGGAGCCGCTGCAAAATTACACGCTTCGGCTTATCAAGCCGTGAAACCGGTATTAAGCGTCAGACGAACGAACGCGCGGGAGCCGCTGCACGCGCGCGAGAGGAACCTTCGCCTGCCTTCGCCAAAGAGCGGACCCAGAATGCACCAGTAAGCTCGTTTCCTGGGGTCCCTGTGTGTAACTGTGTACAAGCATTTCGTTCACCTGACCGATCACCCAGACGATATACCGATCAGAACGTTCCGAACTACTTGCAAACGCCGGAGGGACCCACGCTCAATTTTGCAAACAAACTTCTGATACTGTAACAGCGTTGTTTGTGTTTGTTACTTAATGCTAATGAGAGGAAGAAAGAGAGACGTAGTAGATAAAAATTGTAGAATATATATTGATAAAAAAAAGTTGAAGCTGATGGAAGTTTGATTAGCGGACATGAGAAAAGCAAATGTGAGAAAATATCGTTGAAGTTTTATAACGCAATTATGAATATTCCCTTAGTGTGCATTTATTATTAGAGGAGAGTGTGATGTACGTAAAAAAGTACGTTGAAAATAATGATTCTAAAATTAAATTATTATGCCTTGAAGCTCGTCTTTTTATGTTAAAACGTTCGTTTGCGATAAAATGCAACAATGTAACAAATCGAGTAACTTTGTTGATAATCTCGCTTAATCAATCGCCGTAACGTGATATTATATAAAACGATCCCGGTGCATTGGACAATTCTATTAATTATTTAACCCGTATTTCATCAATCTCTCGAGTACTCGCCGCCTGAGTGCTTTCGAATCAGCTGCTTTATATCATATTGTAAAACGCCGTTAAATTGCGCAGCGTAATTGTTCTCGGTAGATTAAATCAAACATTCCTCATTGATTCTAGACGAAATTGAAATCAAAATCCTATTAGGAATATGCGAGTAATTATGTCGTTATTCTCATGCAATTCTGTTTACTATTCCAATGCACGCAAATTACTCTTTTATTGCTACCCGTGTTCGGCGTCATCGTGACTTTGCAGTTATTTGATGAAATTTGCTGCCATATTGCATTACTACGATATACGATCTTTTTCTGTCTATCAAAATTGATTAATCAAATACTACAATATAAAAAATATCGAATGCAAATCAAAATAATAGCAAATATAGAATGAGTGATTCATCGAAAAAGAATAAATATATACATAACATTTTTCGTATTCTAAAAACCAAAAGCGTTTGTCAAATAAAATCACTTGGTCAAAAATTTAACTTTTTTATAACGTATAATTCTTTATAATATTTTATTGAAATATAAAATTTGCAATTTTATGTTATAAAATAAATTTATATCATATAAAAAATGTGTGTAAAAATTTCTTTTCAAATGTTCTTTTAATAATATAATGGCGCGGTACGGTCGTTGCTTTATTCTTCGTTGAGGAAACAAAGGTTACAACTTCGCAGCTTCGAAACAAAAGAGCAATGGAGAAAGAAAAAGAAGATGGGAGAGAACGATACTCAGAGAAAAGGGATGGTGATGGCAATAAGGCGGATGAGAAACCTGGATACAGAAACAGATGCTTGCATTCCTGTTGCCTGGCTTCACCCCCTTCAAACCAACCCCAGCAATGACTGACTACAGAGACACTGCTAGCTTCTCTCTTCGCGAAAGGTTTTTTTTCTGCGCCTAATCTCTGACAGTCAGTAAATGAAGCACTCGTCAAAATGTGAAGGGCGAAAGCTCCTTTCGAGAGAGCATCTACTAACGAAATCCTTTAAAGATTGATTGTTAAGTTGCAGAACTATAGAAATGTCATTTGTTTGTCTGAAACATTCTTTGCAGATTAACAACCAGAGTGGATGTTTATTATACCAAAATTGTCCCATACAAAAATGTCATATTTACAAATCCTTTTTATAACAATAAATGCGAGAGAGATGTGCGAATTGGATGCGCTTGCCACAAAATATCCGATGAGAAATTAATGATATTTCTACGCTGTCAAAGCTTTCAACGATAGGGATAATGACATAATTTTGCTGTCGGTATGACGTCGCGCTTCTTCCGCCCTTTTGGCATCGTATTGTTCCGCGTCCAGCCTGCGAAATGACATACGATGTTCACGCATGCGTTAAAAATGGGGAGCAGAGAGATATGCACGAACGGTGTAACCAGGGAACGTGCGAAATGACGGCTGCGGATTTCCGGAGAAACAATTTGGCGTCTAAGAAGAAATCCATGCTATCGTTTTAACCGAGAACTTCATAACGCTTTTAAAATAACGCATAGTACCCCAATTGCTTCCAAGATTACATTTTATTTTTTCGTTCCTCTTAAAATTATTTGATTAGAATATATTACTTAGTTTTTAAATATAATCGACATACAGATGATTAATCCAGAAGCAATCACCTGATTCTTTTCACGCAAATAATCATTTGGCGGATTTTTACACCCCCAATTAAAATTATTGTTATTAACAGCATATACATTATTAATCTTCCTATTTATTAGTATTTGAGAATATCGTGGATATGGATTTAATCAACACACACACACACACACACAATTTTTTGAAAAAAGTAAATAGAAACTAAGTATTAAATGAAATAAGCACGTTAATAGCTTATTATAACAGTATTTCTAAGAAAAATAAAGATGCTAATTAATATAACGCTTTTTATTACGGATTTTTAATGGAATTGCATATTTAAATATTCCAAAGAATACTTATTAAAAAAGAAAGAAAGTATGTTAAACAATATATGTACAAAAGAATATCTTACAATAATCCACATTTTCTCGCCACTGGAATATAAAAACATCCTAAGTTACTCTGTCCCAATCGGGTTAAAAAAGTATTTTAATTCAATTATAATCAAAGCAAATATAACAAGAAAACATAAAGATTATACATGTAGTTTATAACTCTAATCGCACATTTCTTTGAGATCTAAGCTCGAAGACTCAGAAACCTATGATTTTTTATCATTTTTTTTCTCGCGAAACGAATATGCCTCTCAGTTGATTGGCGCCATGGAGACCAACGTGAGAATCGACTGTACGTCCATGACGGCATCGATTTCAACTCCGACGAACAATGCACGTGGCTACGAGTGCCCAGAAACGAGAAAAGCCCCTCACTCTCTCGCCGAAACTTCGTTCCACCCCCGTCGCAACCCCTAGTCGTCGTCGTGTTCCCTCTGTGCATCCTACGGCGGTTGTGCGCGACGTCGGGTAAGTCAAGCGTTCCGCACACAATGGAAGCGGCTTAAACGGCAGTAATTATATTTGCGGGTGAGTGTCGGCTGGATAGCGAGGCAGCGAATCGACAATGAAAAGACAGCCGGAAAATGTACCGTCGACAACATTACACCGACATCGTTCTGCAAATGCATCGAACGCGGACGACACGAAAGTCGTAAGATTTTACGATACTGAGAATCTCACGATCCTGAAATGCAATATTTTAGAAATATTCGAACAGTATCGTAACATTCAATGTATAGTACACACTACAACGAGCGTAGGGCGTGCGACAGGACAAGCGAGTGTGGCTCACCCCCGCCTCGTTATTAATGGCAATACAAATCTCGAGAGTCATCGAGCGCTCTTCAATCTGAATGCCTTCTGCTCGTGACGTCACGCGGAACCGCGCGATTACTCTGCCGTTCTTGGACGCTTCTCTCGCTCTCTCTCTCTCTCTCTCTTCCCGACCTCTTTCTCATTTCGTGTCGTCAAGCGTTTCGACCTCCCTTCTTCGTCCCTCCCTCCGCAACTTCGCCGACAAGTTTGTTGTGTTTTTATTCCCGGTGAATGAGTCAATCGGCTCGACTTTGAGGCCGCGTAGAATAAGTGCGCGTAGAGTCGCGCGTGCCCCCAATGGGAGAACACTCGAGAGCGCGTATCACCCGGAGACCTACGCACGAGTCCCGGTCTCGCCGAGCGCGAGCCGGATAGGGTAGCGCGCAGGACGGGAGAGAAAGAGACGAGAGACCTTCAATTAACTTCCCTGATTACATCGTGCCCACATGTGGTGGCACTCTTCAAGTCCACGTCGCGTGCGCCCGGCTATATACGGCTTTCCTCTCGCCACGACTCTTAAATTATTTAATTGCACCGCGCGTTACTTCCCCACTACAGAGCATGCCTCTCGCGCTTTCTTTGTGCTCGCCATGCGTCGTTCAAACGGACTTAACCGTTTAGACTTTAGATCGCTCTGGTCGAGTTCAATAAAGTAATAAGAGTAAATTAATCACTGTCGACCGATATTACGAGACACGGAAAAACTGGATGGTTTTTTGTTTTTTATATTATTTGTAAACAGAAGTCTGCAAGCTATGCAGCTGTTGTAATGCTGAATAATCTCGTTGAAAGCTATTTTCTATTTTAGTCGTGAATTTCCGGAGGCGCTCTCATTCGGCCCTTGACAATTTTTACGTAGGACAAAGTCATTTTCTGTCGTTGCCTCTATTAAATCCTACATTCGATTTTTGAAATACCCTTTTCCACAGTTTCCAAAATAAGTAATTTTTTAGCAGCACTGCGTCCAGTAGCTTTCTCTCTTTTTCTCTAAAAAACTATTACATCGCAGCACATCCAATAAACTAAGCCAGAAAGCTTTTTAAAAGTATTGAAAAATGCCTGGCAAACTTTTAAAGGACAATACAGTGCAAATTTGTTAATACATTTATTAAGAAGATGAACGTCGAGGTACAAGAAAATTATACCGTAAAAGCATATTCTACAAATGATCAGCTATTCACGTTGTCCTTTACTTACTACTACTAGAATTATATATACAGTAAGTGCAAAAGTATTCGTACAGAGAAAAAAAAAACTTTATTTTTAAATAATAAATGTTATTCAAAGAAATGTGTCATCGGATTGATGTCGAATCAATATCGATACAATGATTTCAACACCAATTTAACGTCGATTCGACGCTTAATTGACGATCATTTCTTGCTAGGTAATTAACTATTTATTCAAATAAAATGAAATATAATCAGAAGAGCTACGAGCCAAAACAAAACAAATTTTAATGTACATATGATATAATTGTCATTAAGTAAAATAAAAATAAAAACAAAATAAAAATGTGTACATCAAACTAACGTTTCGACCACCTTCGGGTCATTTTCAAAGTTATAAACAAATATATATATAAAAGCGGTTGGCTACAATAGATTAACATAGATCATTAATTAAAGAAATAAAATGAAAATTATTGGAAATAGACCTTCGTTGTTCAGGCCCTGATTTCAATTATATGTAGTCGACGGAAGGTAGATCCTGGATTTATGCCAAACATTCAAATATCGCTGAGTATCCAACAATGAATAGATGTAGTTATAAAAAAATAAATCCTGGATATACGCCATGGTTCGATTACAAAAAGTATTCGCCAAATATAAAAAAGTCGCTGATAATACTATTAAGTAAGCCGAAGTAACAGTCCTTCTTACAAAAGATTCGTTCAGATTCTACAGTATAAAAAATTGAATAAATAAAAAATAAAATAGACTATATGTGTTTCGTAAAATTATATATACACCAAAAAGATGTGTATTAATTATAGAAAATATATTATCCAAAAAATAAACGAAAATTAAAAATTGTATTGTTTGAATGCTCAAAAAGTATTCGTACAGTCGAGAAATTTTGCTTCTAAAATCAGAAATACATACGAAACTTGTTTGTTTATGTTAGAATAAAACGTATTCATTATATAAAATTGCTAATTAATGTTTATTTTCTACAAATAAGACGTTTTTTATAAACAATTACCTTGTACGAATACTTCTAGCACTCACTGTATACCTCAATCATATTAAAGACACTGGGTATCATCAAAGCATGAGCTGTCTTTCTCTTTTGATGGGACACGTTAACCCGCACACCGGAAGCAACGACAAGGAAGGTAGCGATGTAAGCGTCGGCCTTTGGTGGGCGGGAACATCGGCTCTCTCTATTATCGTGAATCGAATGATAATGAGATTGTTTGACGGCGTCGGGTGCGCCTCGTCTGGTCTTCTCTCTCTTCGGTCACCGCCGGGGGCTACTATTCTCGAACTATTCGACGCGCATAGTATACACACCTACGGCTTTCCACGCGTATCTATGCGTGTGAGCATATACGAACGCATACCCAAAACCACGAACTATAATGCAAGCGCCAGCGATGCATCGGGCGTCAGTAACGAGATGCAGGAAGTGTGGGCAAGGGTGGTCCACCGACGCAATGTATGATTGAGAGAGAGAGAGAGTGATGAAAGTGGAATAGAACAGTGAAATTCAGAGAGAAAGAGAGAGAGAGAGAGAGAGAGAGAGAAGCAAAAAGAAAGAGTGTGCGAAAAAAAATTAGAGTATAGGGAAGAAAAGAGAATAAAAGCGAAGAGAGTAAAGAGATAAAATCGAAAATCAAGAGAGTAACAAAAGAGAGAAAAAAGAGAGGAGAGAGAGAGAGAGAGAGATACACACATACGAGGACAGTACAGGTTGACCGATACAGTTTCGGCATCCACCCTCTTCCCTGAGGGTATGAGATCGAGGGGTGAGGTCGAGGGTACTGATATCCGCCCAAATGACTACCACGTAATCACCGGCTAATTATCCGATAGATACCCGGGAGCTTCCTCTCTTCCTCCCCTCCCTCTCTCCCTCTCTCTCTCTCTCTCTCCTCCTCCTCCTCCTCCTCCTCTTGCTACCGGTCTCTTCATCTCGGTATCGGCTACAGCAGTGAATTGCCAAAGGGAGGATGAAACGAGGAGCGAAACAGAGAGGAATACTGCCAATATGGCGTATGCAGACGGCCAATCCACATAGAAAGCGCAGTTCCTGCGTTAAGCCTAACGGCGAGTGTCAATATCGGTGGTGATGATGACCGTTTTAACGTCGCATTAAATACACATAGCTAAAATAGCCAAAAGATCACAAGATTATCGTCTTCTTCCATTTATAATTAATAATATGCAAATAAAAAGTAAAATTATTAAAACTTAACTCAATAATTTTTTATGTTTCAGATATCATAGAAATTTTGCAAAATAATTGTTTGGAATGTGTACTTACTGTTAGAGAGCAATAATTCGCTAACATTATTCCAGGAATGAATCTCAATGACGAATGATTATAATTATTCGTAAAGCGTTATTAGAACGTTTGTAACGTATTTTCACATCGTTGAGTAACCGTTTGCCTATACATTGGTTCATTAATGGAAACAAGTTCACTAACCACTCTAGGGACCTCTGTGATGGACAGCTAATACGTACAAACTAAATAGCAGAGCGATGCTGAATTCATCACTGAACATTGTACATAGTACACGCTGTTCGTATCAAACGTCGGTGTTTCAATTAAGTTAAAATTAATATTCAAATTTATATAATTTTATTGAAGGATGAACAATACGATTTTATTATCTTTTTATCAAGAAAATTTAAATTACAGACAATGTTTTAATTCTCAATATATGTACATATCTTTCAATCACTAGACTCACAAAATTATAACTCATATTTTTAAATCTTTTGTCTTATTTTATAAATAATAACATCAATTTTTTTATTGAAATATTAATTTATAAATATAATATCAGTTTAAAAAAAAACTGGCATTAACAATCTGAGAGTTTCATTACTGTGTACATAGAAAGTAAATAATAATTATTTATTAAAAAAATAAATTATATCGGAAAAAGTAAAATAATTTATTATACCTCTGTTGTTACAATATTTTATATATTATGTAATTTATTCTGAATTTAAAATACTTATTGCTGTTTGTTCTAGTCGGTACCTACTATAATAGGCACTTTCTTATTTTATTGATGGTTACAACGATAGTATATACAAGCGGCATGGAAATTGGTTTCTCCGAAACTCTTAGAGTATTTGACGAAGAGAAACCTAAAGATGTCAAACATTTTAGTTCGAGTTTCGGTAATTCTATCAAACAGTGATTGATGGAAAAGTAAATTAGTGAATTATCATATAAATGTTAGCAACAATCAAAGACTACATGAAAATATTAATTTAATTTCGTTTTAAAATTTTAATTTGTAATTTCGGAATAGTATATATTATTGTAACACAAATATAAATAAATTAAATGTAATCGCAGCAAAAGAACTAATCGACAACACACTACGAAAAAGAGATAACAAAATAAATACATTCGAGTATCTCAGTATGTCTTTTTTAGAAATGGATGAATAAAAAATCGAAAGCTATTAAATCCAATAATATCTCGTCTGTAAGAATTCCCGATTGTGATTCTAAGCAAATTGTAAGGTAGCACAGTTTATCCAGAAGCGACTCGGTCGCGCAGGAAAACTAAAGGTTCGCTATAATTCTATTTTAGTAATGAAATATTGACGGTAAAGAATTCAGCTACTTTTCGCTATGAAATCCAATTACTTATCCGGAGGCGGGCTTTTAGCCCCGTCGTCCAGGTCGCAGGTCACCGTTATCCCAAAAGATTTACTTTCAACGTGGGCACCGGAGCGGAAGAGCGATCGGGCTCGCCGGGCGCGCTCGATTCGCACGACGCGGTCGAAAGTCGGGCGCAGTTCGACGCGCTCTTTCGATTCCGCGCTTGAGATGCGGAATAATTAGTTAACGGTATGTACGTACCGTGTATGTACACACATCCGTGTATACTCGTGTCATGTATACGTTGCGTTGCGTAGCCCCCGTTGTGTGCACAACCGTGTGCCGCATCTCTTAGATAACATCTAGATCCCGCCTGTCCTAAGCCTGACTGACGTTTCTGTGCAGGCGCGTCCCCGAGTGTCCTCGTCGTCGAGGACCACTCTTTGCCGATCCCGTAGATCCCGGCGGATGTTTTCTCGCCGAACACCCTCCCTGCATCTCGACAATCTCGTTCGGGTAAGGCCATCTTCTCTTCCCCTCCCTCCCTCCCCCCCTTTCCCCCTTATTTCTTACGTGTGCACGGTGAAAAACATAATTCGGCCTTTTTTCGGCCACGTGGCAGCGCAACACAATGCCGATTCATCGCGGCGACACGTAACAAATCTAGCCACGCACCATTTGTCTCGGAGTTTGTACAAGCATTCGTTACGCTCGAGCGAGACGTCCCTATTAAAAGGATACGAAGGATCCAAAGAGTTGCTCTGGTGCATAATTGCTTTGATCATCGTATTTACGTATGTGACGTAATGGTTTTTTAACCACCGGATAAGATGCTATGACAATGACGTTGCGAAAATCAATTCTTTCGGAAACTTTATAAAGTGGTGGTTTCGAAAATCGAATGTAGGATTTAATGGAGTTGGTAAAGAAACGATGTGTGTATCCTCCCTATATAAATATTGTCACAGAGACGATACCGAACGGTATTGCCTCCGGAAACTTACGACTAAAATAGGGATTCGTATAAAGTAATACTTTTTGAGCATTTCAACGGTCTATTATTGCAAACTTCCGTCTTGCTTGTAGGAATTAGTAAACGCACCTGCCTTTTTACTTCCTGTTAAATATATTTGTTACCAATTCATTATTAGTTAACATTCCTCACATTTTTTTTAACGTAATTAGTAGGATGTTTCTGATATTATATTACAATTTTTGCTGTTCTTTTTGATGATTTACAATTAAATACAGATTGATAATATTTTATAAATCCTTTAGATAAAGATAAATGCAAATATATTTTTTTTAATTATGAAACAATTTACATTACACTGAGAGAAAAATATTTGGTATCTGTAACTATAATTACATATTACTATAATAATAATAACAGTAACCATGTATATAGTTCTAATAACAAATGTATATAAAAAATATGGTTGTTCCAAAATATAACTACAAAGTTATAGCCATTTGTAACATTTTTATGGTAATTTCAACTATTTTATGGTTATAATAATTATTATTATATAGTCATTTTAGGTTGCCTACTATATACATTTGTTGCTAGATTGCTAGAACTATACACCAAAGAGTAAAGAGAAACAGGAGGGAATGTATCAATAGTGGGGGTAGCTAAATCCGCGGACGGATGTACGTCATGGCAGCCATTTTAAGCGTCCACTTTTTATGCTAGTATATATAGTCACTTCCGGGGACCTGCCTTAGATGCGTGGGGGAATTTTAGCTCGAGATTCTATTTAAACGAAATTCGTAGTGCTCACGAGAATCCGAGCGAGAGTCCCATTGGACATCTGGTGGCGAATCGCCACAGCAGTAATAATCATAGTAATATGAAATTATAGTTACAAATACCAAACATTTTTCTCTTAATGCAAATGTAGTAATGTATATAAATGACATTCATAATTTAGCGAATTTATAAGAGAGGGTCTTGGACACCCTACACTCGAATAATAAAGGGTTAAATAGGTAACATGAATAAGACTGACTGTAACTATAATTATCTTTGCATATTTAAATGAACGGACTAACTAATTGATTAGAGGATGTTGATGGGAGTAAAATTATTTTAAATTCTGTCATTTTGATTTTTGAACGGTCTATTGTTTACTTATTAACGTACGCGTTTTTTCTCTTATTGGCGAATAGCTATTCCGAAATAAACGACCGAGAAGGAAGCGAGAGAGATCGTGATCGGGCGGTTCGATAGAAAAAATACGGTCGCTCGTTCGAGTGAAGTATTTCAATGAATATGAAAGTGACGGGCGCGTAATCCAGGGCAAATTTATCTGACCTCCTGGATATATCTCCCTTGCGTTGACCTGGGACTATCACGAAGCGAAGTGGAGCAAGCGGACAGAGGGGCTCGAACCCCTCTCGAAGTAGATAACGTATCGCGGCTCGCGCCACCGTCGAGGACCTCATTCGTTTTATCCACCGCCACTGCGTATATTACGCCTTGCCGCGGATCCGTAAGGATTGACATATAACTCATGCCCGATGACCTTTTTACGCTCCATCGAAGCAAACGGGTCGTGCAAGGCTGTGACGGGCGCGTTAATTAATTTGCACAGCCCACACTCTCGTCTCATCCAGGATCTCCGCTCCGCTTTTCACTCGTCTTTCGGGAAACTTTCCGGGTAGTAACTAATCATTTGTGTGACACACTTGTAAGCGCCTATGTTTTTTTGCGTTAGTGTAAACTTTATGCAAAAAAATTAATACGTTAATATTAATACTAACGTATTGTAATTATTGAACATTTTATTTTGTATGTCATTATAGAATTAAATGTATCAACGGACGCTGTTTATTATTATTAAATATTTTTTGATCTGAAGAAATTACTAAAATTATTTATTCTTAAAATGATTTGTGACATCTATATGATATCCTAAAGAATCTTAATCCTCCGCCGACAACGTGGAATTTTAACTTTTCCGCCAGCAATAGGAGTCTTCGAGAAACAGCAAATTCTTTTACTGTTTCAGATTATATAAAAATCTGAACAAATTTTGATATGCGCGCTTGTCAAAGTTTTAACAACAAATTTTTACTATCATAAAAATCGGATTACATTTTACTTATTTTTTACAGATTTATATTTATGTATTATATTAGAATTGACAATCAAAATATTAATGATGCTTTTTGAAGATCTCATCTTGTTCAACGGAAGGATAAAATATTTTGAGAAGAAAATAGAATATATCAAAAATAAAGTAAAAAAACACGTTAACAGCCGACGCAAAATATTGATACGAATATCTGATTTATTAAATTTTACAATTCATTAAACGTTCCGATCCACGGTTAGAGTCTCCTTTAGTAATAAGAAATGCAACACAACGAAAAGAATTCTACATTAAAATAAGTAACAAATCATAACAACTTAATCGATGTAATATACATTATAACATGTTTAGTTATCTCAAATTATGCATTACATTATGTGTTGATTATATTATCGCATCACAGCAAGACAGTCCACCTGATGTCCATTAAGTTTCCAAATCTAATAAAGTAATGAAAATTAACGTTAAAATAGGAACTTTGCAAATAAAGTGAAATTTAAAAAAAAATTACTTACATATAAATCTTAGTTGAACATATCTGTGATGTTGTTAGTACGCTTGTCATAGATCTAATGAGAGAATATGTCAAACAATAACACAAAATGACTACTGATATAAATTGTTACTGAAAAAATGGTTAAAGAGGGAGAAGCATTAAGTTTTAGAGAATAATGAAGAATATAAAGGATTAAAAAGTTCTGTGTCATTCTTTACATTTAAACCATCTTTTGCTTATGCATAAAAATCATAATATCAATCTGATATCAGTCGCATGTTTAAATAATTTTCTTTGTCAAGAATTTTTATATTGTTCCGTAACACCGTACTATGGAGTGTTGTGTCGTATTCCAATTTATATAGTTCTTATGCTTGATAATTTTTTTTTTTAACGTTTCGCTTGTCCCACATAAGATGCATCACAATTCTTGCAATCAATTCTGTAAACTATATTTGTATGAGATGTCTATGAGAGCTCTTTAAGTACTTTAAGAAACCTGCTTAATTTGTTCACGCCTGTATAAGCCACATATATTGATACATTATTTAAAAAAAAAACTTTATTTTCTCTGATATATTAACAATAAAATATAGAATAAATGATTTGAACAATTAAAATAAAGTTTCTACAATAATTTGATGAAAATCTGAGAATGTTCAATATCACTGTGGTCGAAATGATCGATGGAACAGTGAGGCGATGGCATTTCTCGAAATTGGATCGCTCTCAGAAAAGTAGGAACAAGGATATGGGATCAAAAAGGGAGAGAGTCATGATTTGTCGAAAGAATAAGCCTGTCGACGAAGCGGAGCGCGATCTCGTCACCGAAATCAACGATTTGCTCTTGCCAGGCACATCGTCCTTCGCGGATCCAGGATTTTCGGGGTTTCCCCGAATCGCGCATCGAAGCCGTCACTCGCTTGTTGCACGCACCTGCGTATACATATAACAACGTCACGCACACACTGCGTATTCGTTTATTTCTTTTGTTCCGCCCCGTAGCCAGGGGTGCTTGCTCGGGGGTGGTTTCGACAGCCGGAGAGAGAGAGACGTGTCAGATCGCGGTGATAAGCGGGACGAAAGTCAAGGATGTGGAACGCGCGCTATAATATCACTGGGTTTGTTACGAAAACGATTTGTCAAACTGAAATCCCGCAAATTATATCATCGTGCGTCCTTATTTCAACTATACGGACTTCTTTTTCTTTATATTACGCGATAATGGCGTAGAAATTCTCGTAGGGATTACTCCGAACGATATTTTCTCTTTTTCCTTTTTCCCTTCAGAATTCTTTTCTAATATTTTCTCTCTTTTTATATTTACTTTATAAGTTATTGTTCGTACTGGATATTTCTATGATTCCATCGAAACATGATTTTGATATAAAATTTTCATAGATTTGTACATTATTGTTATATACTTCACTGCTTCAATAATAATTTAAAATAATACATCTGAAATTCCGTTTGCTGCAATTGTTGTAACTGAAGAAAATCTCAGTTTTGTTTTTACTTCGCTGCTTGTAATTGCGTTCCCACTGAAAGCCACGGGAAGTTCCGCTGTCTCAGGTGTCAAGACTTGTGCTGACTAACTTTCTGAAGACGTAGCCGGCTTGCCAATTGATTCTCAGCACTTTCTCGACAAATTTTAACGACGAAACTTCCGGGCTTCCTATTATTTTGCTGCGTTTCACCGGTACGATTTTAGGTTTGTTTGGGAAGATAATAGGCGAGCCTGCCTGCCGCTATGGCAGGAGAGGCCCGCATCGTATAACAATTTACTGGCTAATCGAAAAACTTTGTTAAGACTGTGAAACTTGGTTAATTAGCATCTTTACCGAACTGCCTGCTTACCTTGCGGACCAATTCCGTCGGTCGGAAGAGGAAGGAAGAAATTATATAAAGTACAAACTGCATTATCGATTCGACGACTAACAATGCTAATTTCACCCGGAAGAAGTTAGGGTCGCCTATAGCGCGACTATATTCTCCAAAGAATAAGCATCGTCCTATGTTCATTAGCAAGAATCGTAAATGAATTTCCTTACTTCACAACAAGTAAATTTAATGAAAAATAATAGAGTAATTGAATTGATCAACGTTTAAACGAATCGATGTAATCAGATTTAAAGTAGGTCAGTTAGGAGGAAATCAGGAGAGAAGCTGGTCGGCTCAAATGAACACACAACGATGTCCCGCAAAGTATCTGTTTTATTTTTTTTCAAGGCGTTATAGATATCCAGGGAATAATCTCTGTTTCATATATATATTCATTCTAGTAAACATGAACAATAATAAATATAATGTGTACAAGAACGTAGGGGAAAGGACAGTTTGCGTCTAATCAGGCTGCTCGGTATAAAATAGCGCATTTATTATATGGCATCCTCGGCAACAGCTTCATACGGATTTGTTCCTTTTTTTGATTTCAAAAGACACCGATCGTTCGTGTGTCTTTTTCTCTTTCTCTCTCTCTCTCTCTCTCGCTCTCTTTCTTCCTTTCTCTCGTTCTCTCTTTCACTCTCATTCTCGCTCTCTCTTTCTCTATATATTTGAGTACGTACTTACACTTGACCGCACAAATCCTATGTCCTCGACTCGTCGTCGACTCGCCGGACTTCTCGAGTGTGCGCGCGCGAGATCGTAAAGCGTACATAAATATTCATAGCGCGAAGTTTTCCCGACGAATATCCTATTCACCCCTGTCCGCCAGTATCTGAGAGTCTGCGACTTTGCCGGGTCCACGTCAAGGAGCACCCGACGTCGTGTCGGCGTCGCATATCGCACGGTCCTACGATTAGCGAGTACAATCTCTTCCTTTATTGTTCCACCGCGAATCTTCAGAATACATGATCAAGCCACTATTCCCTGCCACATTATAGTAAATATTCCGAGATCAATCATAGTTTTAGCGCTTTGACACCTATTATGAAGGGGAAGGTAGTAATATGTATTCATTTATTTCATCCGTGATATTAGACGTTTAAAATTTTATCTGTGTGTTTTTTTTTTTCGTTAATACAATTCAATAAATAATTCAATGGATACATAAAAAAAATGTACGATTATATAAAATGGAAATCATATTTCAATATTTTATATGCGTAAACTATTTCATCACATATTCTCACCTTCCTCCACCAATTGCAGCGTACTGTGAAGCCACGATAATGATGTTCTTTGTGGAATAAAAATAGTATATAGAATTTCGTCCAGAACAGCGAATTATGCCCATTAAAAGGCGAGAAAAATCTATCGTCACTACGCTAATAAGAATCGACCGCTCTAGCAATAAGTGACATAAATGCAATTTAAGCGGCGATTGCAATTACATCGTTTTTTTTTTTTTTTGTAAAAGTAGCGTAAACTCACGCTCATTATTGCCAAAATCTTGATTCGCAAATGATGATTGCGCCATGACTACAAATACTGCCGAATGTTATTGCGCAACGATAATCAGATGACTCGTGGAAAATTCTCATTATTTCCTTCAACGACGCGTGCAGCGTGACGAATGCAACGTAGGAATGTGATTTACGCTGCCTCTACTTCTAACAGATATACTCGATATATCCGTATATAATTATCGACTACCTATCAACTCTTTCGCACAAGCATTACAACTACTCGTGAGGTTCGACGAACACTCCGTATACACACGTGTTGACAGATTGCGCGCTACAATGCGGATTGTTCCCATAAAAATGATTTCATTGATGTAATTGAGCTAAAAGAATTGAGATTTAAGTGGTTCTGCGTCTCTTTTTGATTCTGTGCCCAAAGAGAGAGAAATCATTTAAATTTCAGTTAACTTGAACTAATATTTATGGGAATCGTTGTGCGCGAGACAGAAAAAATGCGGAGTTATATCCAATTTTTTTTTTTCGAATGCCTCATTCGCGTAACGTTCGAAAAAGCGTGACCATTCGATACCAGATTCGTCTACTCTTCCGTTCCAGCGATCACGGCATTTCGCGCCATGACATTTCAACTTTTAAATCGCTTCTGGTTCGCTTATTTTACATTTATTCTCGCTATATACACTTCTACATACGCGTATATGTGAAGATTCATTTTCCACGTTTTGTTCTTCTGGCCCAATTATTCGTCCACTCCCGAGCAGGTTCAATTTTGTCTCGGCATTCCTTAATGCAATCTTGGATATACTTGGAACATAGCCGCCGCAACACACTCGATCTCGTTAACGAGAATTTCTAATCCGAAATTTACAGAGTATAGCTTAGCATTATAATAGAGAATGGCGCTAATAAAAAGTCGTTTTAATATATGTGCAACGATTTAAGTGATTACAAACAGGTAGATCATGTTTTTGTCTTGCGCAAGCGGCGGATATAGATATTTCTTTTCGTAAATACCAATTTTAAATTAGTACAATTGTTATAGTTGTCTAAATTATAGTTGCACGAAGAGCTGGAATGTAACAATTATTAAAATTGATTGGCAAATATAATCATATATTTTGGCAGTGAAAAATATTTAACTTGGCATCTGCTGCCAATCTCGTTGCAGAAACGATAGTCGCGTTCCAGACGCATCTGCGCGCACATTTTTTTTTGAGTCTTCAATCTTATGAATTTGAAATCGTAAATCTACGTATGAGTAATCACGATCTGAATTAGAATCGACGAAAACAGTTGCGAGATTGCGAGATACCTAACCAGCTAATAAACAGTAGTACGTCACATTAATGAAGATACAAATATGCTTAAAATCCTTCATCTTTCATTCTATGTTCTATACATTCGAAAAGTGTAGGAGATCGCTGGGATGGGGTGAAGCGAAACCGATAAAACCGTGGCTTTCCAAAGTGTCGACGGCATCAGGAATTACGTGAAAATATGAACTCACCGAAATTATATCCGGTTCCAATCCCTATACCGATCGAAATTCGACGCGCCCGATACGGAGCACCAGACGCGAGTACATATGTTTGCAATTACCTAAGCTAGTTAATGATTAATTGCGTCCTCCGCCCGCAATAATGCACCTGTCGACTGTGTGGATACAAATTGCAATTTTCAGCTGCCGCGTTACACGGGCGGGGAACGACCAAAAGAAAATTAGCATGTAAAAACATATATCTGTCTCGAGGAATGCCGCTCTTTTCGCCGAGCTGCATCTTTGTGCGCGAATTACTCCACACATTCATCTCGCTTCACGAGCTCTCACTGGCGCAGGTACGCGGATTAATACCGGGGAATATCATTTTTTCGGAATTAATAACTTTCCGGGACTAGAGATCGACTCGCATATAGAGAGTTCGTATATTAAAAAGTACGGAAGTTCGTGCTCCGAAATATTAACTCTCGGCTTTAATATCCCTGCTTGCGCGAAAATCAGGAACAGTTGCATTTTGCGTGTAACGATCCGCGAAATGCATCCAACTACGACCTTAAAAGCGCACGAATTCGCGCTCGCGGCCAGAATGAAGGTAATATCGACAACTGTACACAGATTTTTTTTTTTTCTATTTACGATACAAAGAACTGCGGATACGCTACCACCGGAATCAGTTTACAGCGATTCGCATTTACGCATGTAATTAAACTGCTATTGTCGGAATCCGTATTGTATAATTCGTGTTTTTAGAATGGTCGGCCTTACACATAAAATAACAACGTTATAACAAAAAATCATATTTTATTGCCAGCGTTCAATGAATAATAACAAAAAATATACAGAAATAATAAGTCGATAAATTATGTCATGATATAACTTCAGAATATCATACTTGCGATACTATTTTATTTATCTAAAACTCTATTCAAGGGAATATAAATACATATTAGCGGATTGCACTGTTACCAGGACCTTTGTAGAGTTAACCGACGACGTGTCAAAATGCATTTGCTATGCAAATTTGATTGGAGTAAAGCAAACGAAACTCTCACGTTTATAGGATTGACGTGCATGCGACAAATACATTTAATTATGTAATTATACACAACATCACGTCCATACAGAATTAGTGAGCTTAAAAAAAATAGCGGCACTGCTAATAATAAGTCTAGCGTTAATTCCGTTATACGCAACATAACTTTTATATAAATAATAAGAAATATTATTTCTAATAACAAATTATATTAAAGAACAATCGCTATACTGGTAATCATAAAATGTACAAATCACAATGATAAAAAAATCACCTACTATCTCTTTGGTATATCAATGGAAGAAACTGATTCGCGGTGGTCCGTGTAATTTCTATATATACAATGTATATATGTACACATATTCTAAAAATTGTATATAATATTGACAGCATAAATCTTATGCTGTTGTCGGTACCAACGGGTACAAAGTTAAACCACATACCTTTGTGAAAAAGCGCAGTTACGAGACCCTGTCTCTAATATCTCAACGGTAATCCATAACGAGGAAAATGTTTTCGCTTGTTCTTGCTTGGTCCGAGAATCTTTGTGTGTTATTTGTGTTTTACGTCTCTCAAAAACCCATCGCGGTACCAAAAGTGATCAATATTGATCCCAGTGTCTCAGCGAGCTTGCCTTCCAGAAAGACATATCGCTATAATTACGCGTGTATAAAAAGAAAGAAGGAAACGAGGAGTAAATCACCGTCCAGTATATGCACACACACACACACACACACACTACATACTAGTTTTGTAATATCCACGTATTAGATAGCAGTCTACTAATACATTTTTTTATTCTTATTAATATCTCTTTTTATTAATATTGGCCCAGTGATTTACCTCTCATAACTAGCGAGAGATGTGCGTTTGTCAGTCGTTAAGTGTATAAGTATTATATCCAAAAACGGGAATGGGAAGTTATTGTTCTCTTCTCTTGCGACGTATTTTCTTGGAAGACAAACCGTGAGATCGAGAATGTACACGATGGGTTCGTGCGTTGGCACTATTTTCAATTGCTCGCGCGTTTTCGCTGCGCGAATTTTCGCAGCTGCGCAAATCGATGAAATTATTTGCTCGTCGCTACGGAAAAACTATCGTGCGGTCATCAGTGATGAGAACTATTATCTTCTATGTGCTACGTACCTGCTTCTCTTCCTCGTTTTCTACACGAGATATACCGTTAAATGGTACCTGTATCGACACATCGATAAAACATGCTCCCTATCGATACTACTCACTAAACATAGCTGCTAAACATGAATACATCAAATGCGATAGAATACTTAGTTACGTTTCGCAGTGAAGGAAATTCCGTCGTCGATCTCCATGGCTATTCTGTAGATATCTTATAATCGTTAATGCATATAATGAGCTACGTTGTAAATGTGATAAATACAAAGTGTGCGTACTGCTATCAAGGTGGTGATAATGGTGTATTGTTTTGGCAGTTTGTCGGTTTTTCTCTTCCCTTGCGATGGCTCGATAAATTCTATTCTCTGTCTTTTCACATAGCATTTTTCGTATATATATATAAGTGCGTGTCTGTGTTTGTGTATGTATGCATATTTTTTATATTTATACTTCTTTGGTTTAGATGAGAGAACATACGAAGAGGACGTGTCTCTAACTCTACATAAAGTTTCATTTCGCTGTAGCTTCTCTTTATACGTCGTCGACTGTACGAGATAGACATAATATATCGTTAAAGGTAGTTTTGCAAGATAGCTACCCAAGGTCCTTTAGGCCCACACGTATTAAAAATGGAACAATACTCACGTTACGCACGTTGTTATCAATATAATGCCATGATGTCGGATTCACGTTGAATCGATTAACTTTGATTCTCTCTGTAGTTTAGTTACATCATAGACGGAGAAGAAAAAGTCACTTAATACTTTTTCTTGATTAAAAGTGATGTATAATGCATATTCTGATCAATCGTGACACTTTTGAAAGCGTCACATGTTTTTTTTGTTGCCTGCTTCTCAATAGCGGATAGCGTTCGAGTACCAGGTAAAATTCGATAGATATTCGATGCTACGTTCGCGTATATTTCCTATCCGCGAGATCCTCGCCGGAGAAATATATTAAAATTCTTTTGTCTTTCGATCTAGTTTTCTTTCTATATATTATACATTTTACACTAAAATCGCGAAATATAAAAACGAGATAAGGACTCTCAGTCTTGGAGAATAAAACGTCGAGGAAACGGTGGCAACTCGAAATCGGAACTTGGGAACGGGGTATGAGAAAGGGGTGGGGTAGGACATCGGAACGGATTCGTTGGTCGCCGTTAACGTTTAACGAGGGATCGATATTGAGCATTGGTGCGCTTATATTAGCGCGTCGCACCTTTTCCTTCGCGTCCTTTCCTTTCCCGTGATCCGATGGCGAATGTCAACGCGTTCGATGCCACAAATAGCATTTTCAAGACAAATAAACGCCCGACACGTACGTCGAACGAAAATCGAAACTGCCGAGCCTATCCGCGACGTATTAAAGCTGCACATTGAGAATTGCACATCCAACGTTATTGTAGCAATTTTACATCTCGCTAAATAATATCGTGGTGAGCGCTCAACATGTATGTCTAAAAGACATCTTTACGACGTCTCTTAGACATGCATGTCTATAAAACATATCTAAAAGACGTTATAATGCGTCTTTTAATTTATGCTCCTGTTATCGTTAATGACGTAATAATACTGCTTATTTTAACGACGCGTCCTAAGGAAGAAAGATCTAATGCGTTTCATTATCCGCCGGAAGTGTCCGCGGTGAACGATCGCTTACTTGTCTCGATGAATCATCTTGGCCAATGCGCACCTTGGCTGCATTCAAGATCAAGATCACAGCATCATTATAAAATTAGTCAAATCAGTTGAACGTCAATCTGAAGGTGCAGGACGAGGAACAATGTTCTCTCTTACTTACCTTCGCCATTCTCAAGGCCATATACATATCATTCGTTATCCCATAATAGTTGAATCCCATAAAAGTTCCTGCCTTCCGGCGGTGATGTATATATACGAGTGCACCCCATCGAAAATATGTACGCCATTGGCGAAATGACCAAATCCAGTCGCATAAAAAGACATAATAAAAGACATTCGTTCCTTACGCGTCAAGGAACTATATACTAGTTACGGTAACCGCGTAATCCCGATTAATACCGCTAATCGGTCGAGAGAATATCGTGCGCGTTTTTGTAATTATTATTAATTTCCAAATCGCAAAAGACATGTGTATGCGTTTGTTCAGTTTAGCTGAACTCCTTGCTATATGATTATTCTTGTTTTTTGCACCGTTCATCTTTTCTCTTTTTTTTTCTCCAGCAGAAGGAAAGAAGAAAGATGAACATGGAGAAAGTTTAGCTGAAAAAACAGACCTTATTATGTATGATGTTTTGCATGACTCTTTATGCAAACTTTGCGAGTAACGAAATATTGCTTTCCGTCTCACGTTCATTGTAAATGCTATTTAATGTGTTTCTAAATTGAAAGATTGAAAAATCGTTACGACAATCATTTTTATGATGCTAGTAGAGCTTTGTTATTTGTGCCGACACAAAAGCAACGCGGTTCTGTCAAATAGACCGCTATGCGATCATGTATACCGCGATATCACGCATTTCGGTTAGGAATACAGCTTACAGTTCCTCGGAGAGCGCGATCGGAGCTCTGGAACCGGGCTTCATATCTTTCACTCCGATACCGATATCGTCCACCGGCGCTGGTGCTAACTTCAATTGATTACCGTTTACCTTGATGTCGTTGACGGAATGGGAACGGCCGTGGGTGACCAAGGGCTTAGTGGTCTGATTAGTGGTGCTGTTCAAGTTAGAGCTGGTGATCGAGTTCGCGCTGGGACTCGAGGCAGAATTCGAGCTGGGATTGCAATTCGCGGTGGTCGTCGTTGAGCTCGAACTGGAGTTGGAGTTACTGTCCTGCGTTGGATTTGGATTAACGGTATGGAGATTTGGATTGGGTATGGACTTCGATCTCGATTTCATCTTGGGATTCGCGCACAACGTGGAATTGAGTGTCATGGTATGATCCGTGTCACGATTGGTGGAATCAGACGTGGAATCGGGAGACACGGACATTTTGGCTGGCGTCGTTGACTTTGACGATCCAGCGAGCGTTGCTAGTTGATTGGCGGATTGAGACCGAATAGCGTGGCCACCGAGCTTGTCCCTCAATGCCATCTGATAAGCTACCTCAAAAGCCTGCCCCAGAGTCAGAATGACCTCTGTCGCTTGATCCTGTAACGGAATGATGGAACTTCGTACGGCCGAGTGTCAAATGAAATCGTAAAGAATCGTATATGTAACAGGATGCACAAAAAGGAGCGATTTTTCCCTCGGTTCTCTATAAAATAGATATTTACCATTGTTGGCACACAAAATACGTGACAAAAGTGCGTGCGACTGGCGTGGTCCTTCGTGATATACGCGAAGTGAGTAAGATCGTCAGCATCTTGACAGGCGCAATGAATGTTACGGATCTCGTGCTCGCAAATTGGTTCCTATAGTATCGGTCATAAAGAACATGTTTCTCTATATTTCCGTCTTACACGTATAAAATGTTTGTTGTGACAAAAAGGACCTTACATTAGTTAACGTGTTGAGAAAACGAACGCCACGATAAGAGATAGCCAGCATAATGTCAGGGGTGATTCTAGGTTCTCGAAAGGTCTTCTTCAGCTTCTGTATTGACTTTTTCGTCGACTCGGTGCCGCGTAATTCCTTGACGACAGTGGAGCCCAGATACTATATTATTTATAAACAGAAAGAGCTTTTTTCCTAAGAACCGACACAACAGACGATTTAGGCAAAGTTTTTAAGCATTATGGACCACAGAACATCTACTTTCTACAAGAATTCTGTAATTACTATTTAAATATTCTGAGTACAATTCTGAATGTAAATGGATTCTCTCTTGAATTGAAATATTCCGAGGAATTAATGGACAATTTTCTGCACGAAACCTATTACCGCATCCTACGAATTAACTATAATCACGGTCGACCTTGAGGCAATTTAACGAGTGTCATATAATTTACTCGTCATGCATAATTAACAGAATAAGACAATAGACAAGTTTAACAGAACTTTATAAACATGGAATATTACATAAACTTATAACATTATAGTTATTTAAAAAAATTAACAATAGTTCAACAATATCTTTTAAATCAAACATTTTTCATGCAATTCATAATGAGTTTATATATCAAACTATATCATAACAAAAGACACAAAAGTTTGTTATATTTGTTTCTCATATACGATACAGTTGCAGGAAAAAAAATTTGCCATTCAAATAATTTTAACGATCGATCGATCGGAAATGATTGCTATTACATCGTTATGTTTAGAGAATAAATAGTAGTGGTTTCTTTTCGAAAATAAACGATGGTAGAAAGACACCGTAAAAGCAAGAGGCACTTACGTTAGCGATGTACGTGACGCAGCCGGTGACTAGAGCCTTCGGCTGATGCCTCCATTGCGTCTTGAGGGTGGAGGGCACTCCGAAAAGTAGCTCGGACGGAGCCCTGATCTCGAGCTGTTCCGGCGCCGAAATCGCCCCATTATGCGAACTAGGTCGCTGGGGTGGCTGAGGCGCCGGCCTGTTTTTGCGGTGCCTTAATGTACCCGTGGCCGTCGCATTCGTGCCACTGGTTATCGACGTGCTTCCGTTACCCTCCGCCGTTGTTTCCGGCAATTTCTCCCGTATCTCCTCCTTCAGCTGCTGTATGTTCGTCTTCTACGAAAATAACATCGCGCAACCAGATTTGAGAACCGTCTCTCGCATCGCAAACGGATCATCCGACCGGCAATCCTCAATTTGTCGGGGACTGATGCGCAGTTAGATCGTTTGTTCGCAGAATACCTAATCTTTTGTGCTTTAAATACAAATTGCCAACCAAGCAGAACAACAAGTCATGATAACGTCAAAATGACATTAAAATGAATCGGAAAATAATTGAAAAGTGACTTTTAATAATCATTTTTAAGTCATTTTGACATCATTTTGATATCATAATAACTTGTTGTTCTGCTTGGGCAATATAATAACTATGTAATTAAATGTCAACGTTTAATAAATATTACAGTTTACTTCATTAAGACGAAAAGCAATTTAGTACTGTATCACCTTGTCCTGATGAATTTAAGTGAACTGCAATGTTTACAAAACGTTGGCATTTAACGATGTATCAAGACACGGAGGTAATTCGCAAATTGCGTAGTTAATTTTTGATAAAAATTCCTGTGAAAACGTCAAAAAATTTTAACTATACACATATAATAGTTAACAATAAATTTTCGCTAGTATTATTTAAAAATGTTTTAAAAGTAGAGGTATGTATGTTTCAACAAATTTTTTATTACAAAAAATATTCAAATTATTCGAATTTACTCTCGTGCAATCTTCGCAAAAAATTGTATACCAAAAAGCAGAGTTTTTACATTCCCTCTTACAGATAAATACCAATTTCCGTGCAATTCCGAATAGAAACTGGCATGTCTGCCCCGAGATTGCAATTTTCCTGGCAGATATTTTTTTATAGCTTTATCATGACAAGAATCTACTGGACCAACCGGCTTTAACGAAACGCTAGACTATGTGCAATGTAAAAAAAAAGAAATAAATATTGCGCCACCCAAAGTTCTATACGGCATATTACCAAGTCGAATACGTCCCGAGTTTACTTTGTGCGTGTAATTACCTTCGTAAATGCATTGTATTGTAAACCGTTACACCAGAAAGAAACCTTTTACCGGCTGTATGCCAAAATGGTGAATCATGTGGCGTCGATAGTCGCGATATTTCAGCTATTGCAAACAAATTGGATTCGAGTCGAGCGGGCGCGACACTCGAATTCGGATTACAACCCGAATCGTCCGCTCCATCTGGCCTATGCATATAATTCCGGGTATTGCTATTGCGACAAATTGCAAAAGACTCGAACGAAAGGGAGGTAAAATGAAAACGCAAGAGTGAGAGAGAAAGAGAGAGAGAGAACACGAAATTCGAATGTCGAAGAGCGTATGGACTACGAAAATCCGTAAGCGTTACCAACCAGGGTGCCAGAATTCGAACTATGGTTCGTCGGATAGCTGCGAAAAATCATGGGAGAAAGAGACCGACTGAAAAGGCAGAAGAGACCAATTTGTCGGGATTATCGAGTGCAATGACGCGATCCGAGCGAATCCGGTCGCCGGAGACGTTTAGTGGATTTAATGAGCTAATTAAGAAGACATGAGCGGGGGAGATGCGGGTGAGTAGCGAGATGTACTTATCGACGCCTGACATGGTGAAGGCATCCGAACAAAAAGCGCCTCGAGAGACGCTCGAACGATCATCTCGTGTAGAGAACACATGTATACGCGTGCATCACAATACCGAGCCTCCAATTAGCTACGATATTTACATTATGACGCAATCAAGCGAAAAGCACGTCGGGAACGATCGAGCTTGCCACATCACCGCCCGCCCTCGATTCCACCCTTGCCGGCGAAGTGTGCGCTCTTGTCAGACACCCCCGTTGAACATATTATCTTCGTTCACCGATCCTATCAATGTATCAGTTTGCAAGACGACGAATTTTAGTACTTAATTTATTGACAATAAATTCATTTTCTGCGTCTTATATATCATTCCCTTACTTCAAAAGTGACACAACTAAAAAAATTAAGTTTTCAAAAAAAAGCCATTTTTCAACTTAATAGAAAATAATTAATTAATCAATCAACCTGCAAAAAGAATATATTCTTAGAAATATAATGAAATGTCATTTTTGTCATTTTCTTTTCACCTTTAAAACATTTTTTTTAAGTTGTGACAACTACAAATGAATATTGAGGCTATGTAACGAGCAATATAATATCTTGTATTTATTAATAATTCTACTACAATTATTTAATTTATCTAAAACGTTTCAACTTTTATTTCTTTAGTTTTATTCTACCTAATGTATTTTCCTACTATATAACTATATTAATTACTAGTTAAACATTGATTAATAAATTATGCTTATATTAACGTCATTAAATTTAGTGACAATTCACATTCTTGATCTTATGCGTTTACTGAGTCCATGTGTGAATGTAGAATGGAGTGAAATCCGAGTATTCAGATAATCTATGATTTCGTGTGGTTTAAATGTATAAAATTCTTCAGTCAGTGGTGGAATTCTTTGTGAGTCAAACGTTTCTTAATTTATACGTCTGCTTTTTATGTAAAATAATGAAGTTGTATTATATTTTCTTCTATCTATGAAGTTCTTTGTCTATAAAAAGTTGTGACAAGTTTAATAACTGGGAAAATTATAAATCCGGAATAATTTTATCAAAAGTGACAACTCGAAATATCAACCTTTTTATATTAATCCTGATCAACCAAAACTAAATTCAAAATAAAACAATTTCTTCTTCGATTACCAAACTATCTTGACTTTAAATATTCTCTGCAGAAGATTCTCTTTTTTATTTACAAAAACAACACATCTCAAAAATATTATTCTTGCAGAAGATATTATGATCTAAGTATTTGAAAACCTTAAGACACGAGTGCTATTTGGCTGACGGATCATGAAGTTAAATTAGTTTATTTTTGATGATTGATAAAATAATCTTTACTTAACTTATTCATGTAAATAAGCAATAACTAAATAAAGTAAGAAAATGATATGTTCTTAGCTTTATTATTTATCGATGCTTTTCAACTAATGAACTTAATTTTTTATAATTTTCATTTGTGCTGATCTTAATTATTTATGTAGGAGTTGCATAAATCATGTCAGAGAAGCACAGAATATTTTAAACAGCCTTTTAAATCATTCACAGCAAAAAGGAACTGCATCACAATACTATTAGAAGCAAATTAATCTGTCACTTACCAGTGTGTTGAGATCCTTATTCAAATCTTCCAAGTTCGCTCCCGTGCCGTTTCGAGTTTGTGCGCGTGCACTATTCGGACCACTCACGGATGCAAGGATGCGTTTGCGATGCGCCGGCTTCTGGATCTCGAGGACTGCCGCCAGCTCGACCTCCCAGATCCGTTTGACCCGATCCATGTCGGTGTACAGATGTTTCCTGAATGTCTCCGTATAATTTTCCATGTGAATGCTCTTCAGCCACTCATCCACCGATTGTCCATGACCGCTACGCTTTTCCACTCGTTTGTTCAGCAAACCGACCGCGTCCATGATCACAGCCCGTTCCTGATCGCTGTTGATCCCCATGTCACACAAATCCGACTCGTCCAACACCCCGTTCTGCAACCGCGCGCAATTAAATGGTTTTCCGCAATGTTTCCGATCGCAATCTCTCAATATATGAGAGAGAAGTGCAGTCTTATACTCACTATGAACTCAAGATCGTCGAAGCCATAGTTAATAAGGAGAGACTCGTAATCCGAGAAACCCAAACTGGACAACCATTGGCCCACAGTTGTGGAAACGATGGGACTGCTATTGTCTGAACTTAAACCTGAAGTATAGGAAATTCAAAAATATTTTTCCATAACTTTATCATAACAAGAATGTCGATTTTCAAACTCGAAAGCAGTTTCTATAACTTTATCGTGACAAAAGCTTTAAATGTTAAAAAGTGTGATATTAAAAGAAGCGTTAGTTTTAGCTATGCAAAAAATAAAATAAAATGATTTCGAATAATTCCTAAAAAAAAATATGTGAATGTAGTGAATGAACTTCGATTCGAGAAATCGCTTATAAGATCAATACCTTCGCCGGCAAAATCGAAAGCGAAGTATGTACGCGGCGATAAGATTACCTAGCCTCGTTTGAAATTCTTTCTCGAGCTCACTGACGAACACCGACTCTCGTACAAGACCAGTTCCGAATGACGCCATGATCTCCGAGATCTTTGCCCATTCCTCCTGTTCGTCGAAGGGACTCATTATGCTGAGAGACTTCTCGTCCCTGTCGCGATCCCGGTCGCCGGTAAGCCGAAAGGCGACCTCGCCGTCCTCGAGACGATCTCCACCCCCGCCGTCCCCGCCGGTTCCCATCCCGCATGCGGTCTGACCGTAGACGTTCCGCAAGCGGCGCAAAGTACGCGGCCGTTCAGCCGTGACGGAGCCCTTTAACAAACCTATCGGCACGCCGACAGATTACTACCTCGCAATCGCTCTTCTTCATCACGCTCTGATATTATTCGTTCACTAATACGAAAATTTCACAGTGTTTTTTAATACAAATTTCACAAGTCGCATACTTGTATATTCAGAAAAAAGAATAAAATTAAAATTAAAATTATATAAAAAATTTGGCTCTCTCTCTCTCTCTCTTGAGATAATAAAAAAACAATAAATAATAAGATACGGATGACTAAAAGCCAAATGCAATTACAAAAATGTATTTCACTTCTTACATAGTTAAATCGAACGTTTCAGCTCCATTCGAACTATCTTTAGCGATGTTGAAGTAATCGATGTGATGTTCTTGATTGGTTGCAATGTAATGTAATTAATCAAAAAGTGCAGAAAGGAGAATGTCTCAATTTACAAACTTTGAGAGTGTAACTGTCGAAAAGTTGTAAAACTAAATGAGCACTAAGGAAAAAAAACGAATTAGAAAGAAAGACAGAATGGAATTGAAATGTTCAATTTAACTATGTAAGAAGTGAAATACATTTTTGTTCATATCAAAATGTATTACTGCGCGAATTACTGCATCAATTACTGTGCATTTGGCTCTCAATCGCCCGTTCTTTATATTAGTTATTGTTTTTTAATAAAATTAAAATTAACACACTGAAAAAAAAATCCTAATTTCAAAGAAATATTACTCTGAAATTAAGATTTTTTTTCAGTGCATACATGAAATAGTTACAGACTGCGCCTTCTCTGATTTTAGCATTTGTGCTTCGTTAAAGAACTGAATCATTAGCATCTCTCTTCAATTCTATCAGCATTTCTCTCTCAGTAAACAAGCTGACATTATTTGTCATTATTTTGACGTCAAAATAACAAATAAGTTTGTTTATTGGACTTTAATTTGATACGAGAGAGAGAGAGAGGAAGGAGAGAAATGATTCATTCAAATTATTTTACTATTTTTAAATCAATAGTAATAACTTCATAGTAATGCGCAGTTTATTCATATTATGTCTATGTTAAAACCGCTTACTTTCTACACGAGTTCGTTTAATTTTCATAACTGTATGAAACATTTAAACGTTGTATCATTCTCTCATTTTCTAAGAAACGTGTCATCAAAATTTAAAAATAACACTAGGAGATTTTATCATTGCACAAATGCAAATGTCATATTCTATCGCTACAATTTCTACGAAAATCTTTAATCGATTTAGCATACTTCAAACTTTGCGTCAATTAATTATTCTACATTTTGCAATTTCAACATCTTCCAAGTCTCGCGGACATATCAATTATTACTGTCTACCAAGTCTTCATAATGCATATGCAGCACAAACCAGTGAATTTACAGATACGTTGAATATTCATTGTAGATGTGTCATTGTCTCAATGAGAGAATTAGCCGGAGGGCAATCAATACTCTCTCGTGATATCACGACGTTAAACAATTATATCGACAAGAGGTTTTAGCGATTTCAAATTTATGAACAATTACGATGTCTTTCATATAAAAAATTTGATAAATGAATGACATTATTTAAAAGGGCTTTAAGCTCTAAAAAAAAATTACAATTAAAAATTGTTGTTAAAAATTATTAAGACTTTTCTTTAAAAAAAAATAAAAAATTAAACTTTATTCTCATTCAAATGCAGTTTCTAACAAATCGGCGTTAGTGGGACGATATAATATAAGAGGGAAAATATTTGCGTCCTTATATAGGTACCACACATACTTTCTCTCTATACGCAATGAAAAGATATTCATCGTACGATCTCTTCTCATAATTTCCCCTCAAGCACTCAGAAACTGCATTTCTTCACATTACACAAGTGCGAATAATTTCCCAATTTCCCTCTTTTCTCATTTTTTTTCTACGACCCTTCGCTCATTTATCATGGCCTCATGCATTTCGCGTAAAAGAGATGCTTGTTACAGGCTCGTGTTGTGGCGTTTCTACTAGGACTATTCGTTATTCGAGACAATCGACGATTCGCAAATACGCGATAGAAATTTTTTCATACGAATTCAGTAAATGAGGATTCACCAGCAGAGGTCAGAGGAGAAAAAGGACCAATTTAAGCCGTCACGGATGCTCTTTCAAAGACGTCCTCTGCTTCTCCGAAAATACGTTATGTACTACATATTCGCATATTATACAAACGACACACTTAGACGCACGTACGTATACATGCGCGTTCTTAATGAAAAGCTCATAAAAATATAAAATAGAAGCGTGGAGAAGGCGAGAGAGTAACGTGTGCACGTTACGAGAGGCAAACGTACGTAATTTTAATTAAAGCTCCATCGCGGAGGGCGTCGTCTGCTTACCGTCGTCGCTCTCCAGCCTCAACCACGTTATATTATGTAGGTAGTTATTCAAGTCATATACACAAATTACTACATAAATTCTCGCCTTTTCCGTCCTCCGTTGCTCAGCCCTTTAAAAGCACTATCTAAAGAACTGATCTGCCCACTTGGCTTCGCAGAAAAGATGTAACGCCCAAACATCTTTGAATATGAGATAGAAAGATCTTTTATAGATCTTTACACATCTCCTATAAAAATCTTAAAATATGGAAGCTTACAAATTAATTAAATTCTTAGAGATCGTGTTTTTAACAATTTTATTTTATACTTGAGTTATTTATTATCCAAATATACGATCTCTAATATTCTCTTTAATTAATTTGTCAAAACCATGAACTTCCATACTTGTAGATTCTTATATTTGAGTCATTTATTACACAAGTATAATCATATTACATGTATGTAAATGTAATGACTTAATTATTAAATTGTAGAAATTTACAATAAACAGTTGCAAGTTTAACGATATATATCATAAATGATTAATTAAATAAGTTAGTTCTTGAGTTTGTATCCTAATAATGTTTTAACATGCATATGACTCTTAATTGCATCTTAATTGCGATCATTAATCTCACCCTAAAGAAGTACATTACTTCTGCCTATCTTAATTTTCTCTTTTCGTCACGGAAATGTTCATGCGATCCATTAAAGCAAAGGAAAAATCCGCGAATAATTCTTTTGGGCTATAAACATTAAAGTAATTCTTGCGTAAATAAATGCATGTGCCGCTCGAGTTTTAGATCTTTAGAAAGGAAAACAGGGATTTCAGGAGATATTAAAAACGTACGAGCATTAAGAGAGACTCATAAACGATACGCTATTACATTCTTTAATTCCGTACTGCTATCTGCACACTATTAGATTGATCGGAAAAGTTATTAAAATCCGCAATAAACCCATTCGGTCTTGTATCGCAAATCGCGGATGGAAGATTATAAAAATCGACGTTCTCCCTGTAGATAGATGTCAACAGGTCATAGACAGCAAAATAAAACGGCGTAAATTAATTTCCATATTAAGTAATTTATCAAGAGTTTATATTTTAATTTCTTGCGGTATTTTAGCTGCTTCAATAAATACAAATTTTTATGCACTAAATTATTTTATTTTATTAAATAGTGTATATGATTTTAATACTTCTATATATATATGTAAATGGAAGTTTATATTGAAGTAAACTTCGGATATAGCGCCTCAATGTTGGTCATGAAATTCTGTGGATCATAGACGCCGCGCGATCATTCGTAAATTACTTCAGCCCTCATCCAATTCTCGACAGTATTATTAGCTCCCACCAGCTCATTTATCTTATTAAGTAACAAAGACTTCCTAATATTGGTACTATTATTCTCTCGATTATAAGACTACACAGATGCCGAGAAATAGTGCGTTAATACGCACTATTGCCACACACCACAGAGTATTACCATTTAGTAGAATTAAATTCATGTACTATCAGTTAAAGCCAATTGGCCGTAGGTGCGATGAATTCTTGGATAAATTACAACTCCCGTGAAATCGCGGCTTCTAACGAAACCAACGATTTACGCAAGCGATAGCGCGGTTGCAGCAGATAATTACTGACCTTGTATATCGTCGGAGCGCAATGTAAGTTTCGTATATGAACTTGTAGCGGAAATTATTGTTTCAGAATTCTGTGTATTTTGTGGTATTATCTTATTTTGTTATCTGCTTCAGCCAATAATACATCAACTAATTGTATACACAGGATATTTCATAACATGTGGATGTAATCTCAGGAATGAATGCATCATAAAAATAATATAAACAGTTCATGTAAACGTTAGTTCTATCTGACCGAGTTACAAACATTTTCGTGTTTCATTAAATGAAGGGCTTCCTGTAACAATGAGCTAACCCATATTTTATAAAAACAAATTAAATAAACTCTAAAATTAAAATAATTAATATTTTTTCCATTTCTTTAAAATAATGTTAGTATTTTTTTCATCACTTCAACTTTAAAGTTCATTTATTGTGTTTTTACAAAATGTGGGTTAGCCCACTGTTGCAGCAAGTCCTCCAATCCTCGTTATAAACTAAACTAACATATCGTCACGCATCTTCGCACTTCGCATCTTACTGATTATTAGTCAGACAGAAATGTGTGACGATGCTATTCTAGTTCAGTTTATATAACAACACGCAAAAAAAGATTTTGCTGCTCCAGCTAGAATTATCGCTGTTTTTTGTATCTGATAGCAAATTATGTATCATATGCATACGATATATAGCACAAATTTAAATTCTATCTTTGTTATCTATATGATTAGATGCAATACGTATCCAACATCGCAATACTTGCTAGAAATTTATTTATTTTATCTAATTTTTCGTACTTAGATAATTTTCGCTATAACTGCAAGATCACTTTTTTGAGTGAAGAATTAAAACACAAAAATGTAACTCAGAAACTCAACTTCTATAACTTACCATAGAAACAAGATCAAATATTTATATGAATCTTTGAATTATTTTTAAGTCCATTCATTCCGTTCCGAATTCATTCCTGAAATTATGTCAACATATTATGAAACACTCTGTATATAATTATTGAAAAATTTAATTATTAATTTTTATATATGTAGAAGAAGAACTTTAGTTTAAAATATTAACAATTTAAACATTATCTCGCGCAAAATATATTTTCTCTCGCTCTATAATTATTTATAAACTATAATACACGTTAGTAATCTTGCATCCTGAGTTTCTTTGTCTGACCCATTGCACGGATTATTTTTCAGAGATAATCGTTATCTACATCAAACAAGAGGCGTGTCACATCGCAAGCGATTGCTTCATTGGTTTTCTATGTGTTAACTGATTACATGGTAATCGTTAATTAATTACTCGAACTTTTCGAACAACACTATTGTCACATCCGATTGCTATTGACATTGAGGCGAACGTAACGCGCAAAATCATTTCGTGAAAGGCTGTCGTCATAGGAAGTGCTAATGCTAAAGCGAACGGGAATTGAATGAGAATGATGCCCGCGATTGATGTGGGCTCGACTGAAAACCTTCAACGATTTCCGTCCTCATATTGCTGCATTCAATTATTCATGATGGAAATTTTGCGAAAATGGACGGTCTAAATAAACAATTTACTACTTAATGTATTTAGATTTTGATGCAAATTTCTGTTGTACATTGACGTTGAAAATAAAAGTATAAACAGAATTATTTCTACACTGATTTCTACACATTATAATTTATAGTCCATTTTTAGGAGAATCATATAAAATATGATTGACTTATAAAATTTACTATAAAAGTAATGACTAAGATAATAATCATAACTTACATAATTTAATGATTATAATTTATAACCATAAATAATATTGTAATTTATAACTATAAATCGTAGTTAAATTATAATAATTCTCTAATCATTTTTATGACAGTAATAACTATAATTTATAGCCATTTTTGGTAGCCAACTTTATAAATTTGTTGATGGAACTGTACATATAGTCATTATTACTAATATTATAGCAATAATAATCATAATTACGATAACATGCAATTATAAGCTGCTTTCCATTTACACACAAGTGAAACTGAGTCTGAAGTGAGCTGAGTATTTTATATTCAGATTAATGACGTCACTACCTGCTTACTTTGGTAAAAAATTATCGCATGTCAACGCAGGTTCATAACCTCACTTTGAAGTGAGTTTATGAGACTCATTAAAGCACACGATCTCGATCTTTTGCAGATTATGGGTAAAAAGTTGAATCTCACTTGTCAGAATGCAAAAGGAACGCACATTCAACTGAGTTATGACGTCCCAAGTGAGAATTATCTGAGAATTGATGTAAATGGAAAGCAACTATAGTTACAAATAGTAAAAACTTTTCTCTCATTGTATTTTATATTGACTTAAGATATATTTACGTATTAATACTCAAATATTTAAAAGTCAGTGATTCGTCGATCAAAGTTTCGTAATTTTAATTTGTATTTTATTTGCTTTTAGATATGTAGCAAATACTCGCTTTATTCATTGTTGCTGCGTATCCGACTTTTAATTTTACATATACAAAGGCATTATTTTACATCGTACTCATTAAGCAATGAAAGCAGAATTTTGAAACAATAACTCTTGCTACATATGCAACTAACAAAATATTTTTCTTCCAATGTAAAAACACACAGAACGATATTGTTTCACCAAAATATTGAGAGTTGAAATTTTTACCAGTGACTACGTAATGAGTCACTGTTAGTGAAAAGTAGAACGTATATTTCTGCTGTGACATAAAGGATTTTTTCTTAATATCATGTATCTAATACTTGTAAGTTGGGATTATAACGTAACACTTATGGCAAGACGTGTGCCAGAACTAAAGATAGAATGCCACCTAAGAATAACAAAATCGCAAGTCTAAAATAAACGGAGCGAATAACACTCAGCGGGAAAGTCCCTTGTTATATAGCGTTGATTGTTAAAGTTAAACCGCGTTCTTATGGAAATAGAACACAAGTTCTTTTTGTTAAGAGCAATATGCAAATTGCAAAACTGTTTTGTAAACAGTTTACAAATTTATCTAATTTTGCCAGTATATTTAAATTAAATCTTGATGCGTTTTTTTGTTACAAATTCTTTTCTATATCGTTAATAAGAAAGAAATAAAAGAACCTGTTCCATTATGGACGGACTTCTTTTTGTCTAGCTTTCTCTTTTTTTATCTACGCTTTCCATATGCGGGGCACAAATGAGTACACTTGGATTTCTTAATGGAATTTATCGCAGTGAAATCGAATTATATGTATATAAGATTTGAAAGATTATTAAATTAAAAAAAACACTGATAAGATAATATTACCGTACGAATACAAATCGTTCATTTGCTACAACGACGACACTAAAAAAAACGAAGTTTTCCAGAAAATGAGTTTGAATGTTTTAAATCATTAAAATTTGTAATTTTAATCTTAAAATGAAATTTTTATGCGATAACTGATTCTAGAGGAAAAAAAAATGTGCTTTTAAATTATGTTCTCTCTTTTTTTCATATTTCTGCTCTTTTTGCAAGTAATTAAAAAATTGTTACTTTTCTCAATTGCTTGCAAAAAAGAATAAAAATATAAAGAAAAAAAATTTTAAAGCACATACTTTTATTCCTTTGAAATCAGTCGTCACCTAAAAATTTCATTTCAAAATTAAAACTACAAAATTTTTAAATATTAAAAAAAATTTAAAACGTTCAAACTTATTTCGTTATTTGCATCGTAGCAAATGAGCGAAATTTATTTACATTATACATATATTGCAACTGTTATATATGTATATATTGTACATAATTCGTTACACTGGATTTGTCGTGTCTATTTATCGCGCTACAAAAAACCATATCGTGGACAGGTGCAAGTTGAAAAACAGCTTTGTAACTCCTATAAATTCCCTTTAAACTCCTCTTTTCGGTTCCTCCTTTCATGACGCACACAATCGAGGACAAACTATTATAACATCAAGCAGCGTAACGAGCAACAAGTATCGTGCTTTTTGCGAGGCACGCCAGGAACTTTGAACACATAATGTTTCTGCAGAGTGCACGTGGCATGACAACAGACACACACTCACGCAAACACAAATACTTAGAAGAAGACATACCCACGGACGCAAAAGTCCACTATCTCCCTACTCGATGCTCTTCGACGTACGTTCTCCGCTCCTCGTCTTTCAATGTCGTCTGTATCCTTCTTTCTCTTTCACACCAAATGAACTCAATGCACTTCCCTTTCTCACGCGAGGGACACGTACGGCTCTCGAAACTCTCTCTCACTCCGATTAACGGAACGATCGAACTACCGGCCGGCAACAGTTTTCTGACCGATGTCGGCACGCTTCGCGCGCACGATCTACCTTGATCCACCTGTCTGATCGATCGGCACGGCACTGAACTGAAGAAACGATCGCGCTGCTCGATCGTGAGCAATCACGATAGTTCCCCACCACCTCGCGCGCGAGCACGTGAGCAGCGTGTCACTTCATCGGTGACGAATTCCAGGCGAGCTTCCTCGGGATTCCAACCGAAACTTCGTCAGCCCGAAATTCACAGTAACGAACGAGCCTGAAGCTAATTACTCCAAGAGTCGTCGACAATATCTTCCACCTCGAAACACATGTTAGAAATTTCGTTTCAGTTCGCTGTTCCTTTTAACCGGTATTTGCGATAAACGTAGAAATTCTACTCCGGATTAACGCCCGGAATTTGAAATTTCAGGTGTATGATTTAATTCACAAATCGGCTGCGATCGACATGAGTAACCTACACTTAGAGGAAAAAGGCACAATAATGACGACTATGTAGGTGACAACTGTGTAAATTTTGTATGTAGAATTAATGGATGCTTTCCATTTAGTGACATAATTAAATTTATACAAGTTTTTATCTTTTATTACACAGAAAGAACAGTTTTCCTGAAGTATCTAAAAATTTAGCAAATTTGAAAATAAATTTTGTGGACTATTAAAATAGTTATGTAAATATATATTTACCCTAATTAATTGCTTAGAACAGAAAAAACTTTTTGCAGCATTGCTCATTATGTTTGAATTTTCTATATAATTTTCTATATTATTTTGATGGACCCACAAAATTATTTTCGGATCTGTATCTACCTAAATTTTTAGATACTTTAGCAAAATTGTTTTTTCCGTGAACTCATAGAATACCAAGAAAGATAGGACGACATTTATGCAGAACTGAGTAAAATGCCTTTCGAATTCCATTTAAAATACTGATTGTAAAATAATTTTAAAAAATTTATGTAAAATGCAAAATGCAAAATAGATTTTTCGAATCTATTTTAAATGTAAAATGGATAAATAAGTATTTTAAATGGTTTTCGAATGCAAAATGGTTTTTCCTGCGGTATACATTTTTTAGAAGTATTTTACGTTTGAAATGTATTTTCAACGGAATTCAAAGTCCTAACTACAGTATTATAAAATAAAGTATTTCTGACGGGAATATTTAAAATTTTTTAATATTATGATTTGGAAACGGGGACTATTTACTTGAATAAATCAAATTAATACGAGAAGTGTCAGTTACGGTCAAAATTAGATGTTAAGAGGGATATTCATTTTTAGAAATGTATATAGTATTTTACATAAAACTGGAACACTCATTTTTTATTAAGATTCGATATTTATGGAATTAATTTTCTGTTTACAGTTTAATTTGCAGTTTACTTGAATATTCATAAAAATCTTTGGCCAATCAATAGGACTCGGTTCTTCTTATGCGTCAATGATTCTGGGGAAAATTTGTGAAAACATAGAAAAACCATTTAACTATTTTATAAATGATTAAATGATAGACATGATTCCATTTCAAATGTAAAATGAAAATGGTTTTCCAAAAACCATTTAAAATGTAAAATGTCATATAAATACATATTTAAAATAGAACTATTTTAAATATTACCCAATCCTGCATTTGCGTCGATTTGTATTATTGGTAAATAGAAAGTAAATAGAAAGTATTCATTGCACATAATTGAATAAATTATATTTTATAGTTACAATAACTATAAAATAGAGAATTATACTAAAAAATATCGGTTATTCAACTATGTATATTAATTCCACATAATATAAAATTTGTATAGTTTTCTTACATTACTACCACTATGTTCTTTTTGCATGTATTCAAGGACGCTTCGTAATCATTGACAGCATGGTTGGCATATGGCAGTCTATACCGTATGACATCGAGAAGCATTGAACTTCCACTTGATTACAATCGTTTTTATATGAGATCGTGAACTTGTTTGATTCTATCACGCTATCGGAAAGACGTAGAAGACTAAACGCGCGCTCAGAACTGCGAGATTTTCGGACGTTCGTGGCTTTATGTCTCTTACACCAAATCGGTCAAGCGATGCGTACGCGCCGGGCTCTTCGTTGCGCCACGAGTCTGGTTAACGAGACGACTAATTCGAACGTGTTAGGTCCACGAGGAGGAGGTGGTCGCGACGGCACAGTGGTGGTGATGGTGGTGGTGGTGGCGGCTTAAAAGCCAGCGGGGAAGGAGGTGAGAACGGACCTCGGTCCTCTCGCCACCCGCACTCCCGATCAACAATAATACGCGCGAAAAGGACAGCGCTGAAGGAACCTGGTAACGAAAGAGAAAGAGAATGAGGACCGGGAGTGAGACCGTGCGATGCTCGTGTTGGTGTAGAGGCCCAGCTCGTGTTGGTAGCGTGGAAAGATGACCTCAGAGATGGGACTATCATTCTTCGAGACCCCGGGCCGAAATTACGACGCTTGCACTCGGTGGTGAGACGGAGACCTCTCCGATCTTGCCTTTCATCTTGCTACCAGCGCACTCGATCATCCGCTTTTTGCCTTTATTATTGATGGTAACACGCAACAAACGAAATTGCTTGGGGTATTCATTTTCGTGTAGATGCCGATGGTATAGCGGGAGAAATACGAAATCTCGAGAGGCATTTTTTGTCTGGTTATTCTTACTTATTCGATCGGTTTATCGAGGAACCGTGCAGGTCGAAGTTTTTGGTTATTAAATGACTAATATTTTAATATTATTATTGCGTTTAATAAAGGTAAGTTCGTAATTTTCAATATCAAAACGCGATCATTTATTTTCTCCAATCGACACTTTTATTGAAATACGTTCGAAGAGAGATACGATAGAGTTCTGCCATAAATTCGCAAATAAAAATAGATCTCTTTGAGCAGCTTACGTAAAACTGACTGCACGACTGTCACGGTTTGAAGCATCGAAAAGGGTTCTCTCGTCGGGATTTCCATCGACCACGATCTATCTTGCTGAAGTACGTTTACTATACGGACGTGACACGTCGAAACGAACTTGATTGTACAGTTAATCGCGACTGTACCTTCGTTATTTTTGAAAAAAATTGTGATTGCCTAAGTAATTCATAGTGCTCAATTCGAGTAAAAGTGACTTTCTTGCTAAGGTCACACATTGTGACATTGCGATTATAAAATCTCTTCGTATGCATAATTGACATGCCGGCGCCAATAAAGATGACAGTCCACATCCATTTGCTTTCATAAACGAAATCGTTCGTTAGCTAAATGTCTTATGTAAAATCTGCGGAATAATATATACGCAAGTCAAAGATAGCTATTCGTATTCTACTTAAATTCGTTCTTCATTGGTGATATTCAACGGACGTATGAATTTCGTATGAAACGCGTTATTTCGAGCTTTAGGGGCCTCGAAAACCTTGACACAGACCTGAAGAAATATCGAAAGACGACAGCGCAATGAATACTGACGTGTCGAGTATGCTTACAATTGGAGAAGTCGAATCTTGTCGCATCTTGATCATTATCATGTTAATGAACACAGAAAATATTGAAATAAAATAATTCCGTTAGCATAATTCCACGTTTTCACGGGCATCGAATTAATTTATATTCACTGCCACATCGGTGTAGCTTTATACGTTCAAGTTTTACCGAAATTATAATATGCAAATCGATGCGTTTTATTTAAATTTAATGCCTGATATACATTAACTTTTATAGACGTACACTGAGAAAAAAGTTTCGATTGTATCAACAAGAAGTAAACTAATTTCTTCAAAGTTAAAATGAAAATAATCTTAAATATAATATATAACAGTATAAGTATATACTGTATAAAAGCATATGTATACATAATAAAAATTATATACAATATACATATATTAAAAAATTTAATTTATTCAATCATATATAATTTTAAGATATTACTTTCTTGTACTATATTTATTTAATCACGAAATCGCAGTTATCTCATTATGACGCATGATCTACATAAACGCAAGAAAGGCGAAATGTCAAGTCAAACTTACAACAAGAAGTGACAAATCGAACAAAATGTGTATTCTGATTGTACTAATCAGAATTATCATAATAGAATTTCTGACTATCTCGACTAGAATGTTTCACAGATCTCTAAATATCTGATTTGTACTTTTCCAGTTGAATCTATCAAATTTCCAATTTATGTAACTAGATTTTTTTCCCATTAGATGTAAAGGTAATATAGTTTTGATATTAAGATACTGGTAATACGTTTCTTACAATAGAGCATTATCTCACGTAAACGATAAACTGGTGCCGAGCAGTCGGCAAGTTCATTAGTCCGCTTTTCTAAGAGACTTCTTAGAGGTCATGACTAATGCAGTCTGAACTCGGTGAAATGGTATAACACTCATCAAAACGCTGCACATTGTGCGCGCGCGTACACGCGAAACTCATTCTTTTCCCACCGCAATTAGGTTTCAGAATACTCATTTTGTCAACAACACCACGTCTCAGAAAGAGACAGACACACAGACCGGATAATTATCAAGCCTTAAATTTACTCCTTATGCAATGAGACAAATGCATATTATATGCGCATACACACATATAGTTATACATGATATACTTTTCAAAATCACAACTCAGAGGAAATCAAGAATGACGAGAAATTTCACATAATGAGAGAGCTAATTACCGATTGACTATAATCACTGATTAAAAGCACGAGATAACTTTCTGACATCTCAACACTGTTCATTGATGACTACGGTACGAACCGCTTATCACTGTAAAGTGTATCCATAAGTACCGGATTAATCGCGAGTTCTTGACGCGACGAATAATCGTTTCGAACCGAAGTGTTGCCGCCAAAAGAACGAAGCGACTTGATATCGCATGAGTCACATCCCACGGTCCACACATTCCTGCATGATGTCATAATGTGACTCTCATGCATACATGTCTCTCGCGCGGTGGTCAAACGACCATCAGGATATAAACCAAACAAAGTATTTCGTTTTCCTGAATACGAATCACCGTTGCTACTAAACGTGATGTGACATGTTAACGATAGCCGCAAAACAGACCTTTGATTTTGTTGGCGTTACCTCTTGAAGCGACTTTATTAACTTCAGATATCGTGACGATATCAAACAAATATTTCAATAGAAAAAAAATGTTAATTTTTTAAATAAAAATTTACATATCTTTATTAAATTGAATTTTAAGGGAATTTTCTAGAGTCTAGAACTAAAAAATCTATTTGTTTATATTTTTTAACATTGAAAATCTGAAAAATAAGTTCTTAAAAGATTTTATGGATATTTGTCAAAATAATGAAAATATAGTTTTTAAGTTGCAAAGCACTTTGTGTTTAATGCTCTGTCATCGCATTCAAAGGTAACTGCAAAAAAATGAAAAATATATATTTCGAGTTAGAGGAGGTTGTATTATTTGTTTATGACACAGTATATATATATATATATGGTATATATATATATATATATATAATCATAAATTAAAAATAAACTTTCATTTCTTATATCATAATCATAATTGCATGTTTTATATTGCAGCTTTTTATATTATAATTCTATTTGAAATTTTAAACACGTTTTTTTCGAAGCTATATTTTTTTAAGTTGGTTAATACGATTTCTCAGAAACTACTGAACCAATCAGTTTTTACGTATGTGTAAATGTCTGTTTATCGCATGAACTAGAATTATTAGGATATCTATAAACTAACTATTTTATAGATGATAAATTTAAAAATTTTGTTTAAAAATCGACATTTGTCTTTTAAAACTGCACCATTTTAACAATTTGTAATGGTTTTCTTAGTTTAAATTATAATCGCATTTATAATAACTGGAATAATAAGTAAAAATCCTTTTGAATTTTTTGTTTCGATTAAGTTGAAAAGCTGTAATCATGTCAACCACCAATACATATTTCTTTTTGCATTTTGTTTTTTTTTAATTTACGTTACGTAAAAAGTAATGAACATTTAGTCATATCAAAATTTGTATAGATATTTACTAATAAATATGTACAAGTAGATATGTAAAAACGTAGTAGAAAAGTATATGTAGTAGTTTTCTTTAAAAAATTTTCCAAAATTACATTTTCGTATTCTAGACTAAAATATCTTCTTAATGTGCGAAAAAAATATATGAGAATTAGTTAATGCGGAAAATTATTTTTTACTTTTTAATTTTATTTGATTCTATTTCTCTTTTTTCAGACTATATTTGACTGTATGTTTTTTTGTAAAGGCAAAATATCTCTTTTAAAAATGAAAAAGTTTAAAATATATTGTATAATTACATTACTTTTGAAATACTATGTTTACATATAAGCTTCTTTTTAAAATCAATTGTCTAATTGCCAAATTGTGTCCAACGCTTTGAAACACACAATTTGAATTAATCGTTAAGTATAGACGCACAATTTTGTACAGTCAATGCGAATCAATCATCGGTTCAGTGATCAAGACATTCATTGCCGAATGGAAAGCGTCGCTAATGGCAAAGTGCGCAGCACTCATAATTTATGGAATTACCAATGACGAGCGAACATAACTAATGAAGAATGACCTTTCGTAATGTCCAGTGAAACGTAATTTGTTACATACGTGTGCTCATTATGCCAACATAATTTTTTACCGGACAAAAAGATTTGACCTTAATAACCGTGTGTTTCTTCGCGACAAAAAGAGGGACAGACGTTGAACGTTATCAAATGCATCGCGTACTAACGTCGCGGCAAACAGGTCGCAAATGAGAGGTTGTCCTAGTATAGAACAATGGTGGCTTATTTTCGCAGCGCTAAATCGCGAATGAAGTCCTACAATTTCGTGCATAGAGTTAACTGTTTTTCCTAACGATGACAAAGGCTGCCACGTACTTTCTGTTACGGTTATAAACGGAGTACAATGAGCGGAGTTAACTAGCTGCCTGAAAGTACATTCCGGTTCTGCTTCTTCTGACGAGACGTTTAAAGCCACGAGCAGATTTTTTTAAACCGTAAGACAGAGTGCAATAACCATTCATTAATATTCACTTCTACGAAGTAAAAGGTCGTCCAATTGCTTCATCCTTTAATAAGATTGAAGTAGTTTAGATTGTTATTGGAGTAGAGTAGCTCATAGATATCTTAACACATCGAATGTATTTCAAAATAAAAAGTTACGAAATAGCGGTGATTAAGATTATATGTCTTATCAATTTTAAATGAATTTAAAAAAGATAATCAGAAAGGCGTTTCTTTAAAAATGTAAATTATGAATAGATTAATAAAAAGCTAAAAATGAATAATTAAAATTATTAAAACAAATAATTCTATTTTTGGTCAAAGCAGATCCTGGTGCTTAATAATATTCACATATAAGTTTTTGTAAATAAATTAAAAAAAATTTTTATAAACTGCGACGATTCGATTTATCAAACTTGAAATGCAATTGAAGTAGAAATATTAATATTTCAAATTAGATTGCTCATCAATTTAATTTGAAATATTAATGTTTCTACTTCAATTGCATTTCAAATTCGACAAACCGAATTAGCGCAGTTTATAAATTGAAATTCAAAGTTGTATTTACAAAAATTCGTATCTGAAAATTTTTAAGCACCAGGATCTGTTTTGACTAAAAATAGGATTATTTTTCTTAATAATTTTAATTATTCATTTTTTGCTTTTTATAATCTATCTATTGTTTACAATTTAACGATAAGCGTTTTAGAAATTTGCAAAGAAATGCGTAAAATTATTAATGTCAAATTAATTTCTCGCGACATGTATCGGTTAGAATTACCATACAAAATGATCGCATATATATGCCTATGAGCAATTGCCGTATCTTATTACGAGTTAATGCGGTTGGGAACGCATAGTCAACATATATTCGCTTGTAACACGTATCCTACCGGATGTCATAATGTCGTCCGTCTTATTGCAAGCACCATATTAATCGTCCACTTACCAGCTATCAAATGTAACGCAATTTGTATTAAAACACGTTATAATTATTAATCAGATTTTCAATCACAGAAAGATTTCTCAGACGCGATATATTAATTCTCTATACTGAATTCAATAATTTTCTCGGTGTGCATATATCGTAATAATAAACTATTATATATAAATCTATCAATAATTTTGCCATGTAACCTAGGACAACTAATTTATTTGATAGCGGAAACAGATACGAATCTTGCTCTTATCAAGAAGAAAATTGTATGGATAACACGATACTGAGAAGCTCATTTGATATCAGACAAAGTCTTATCAATAAATATCATTGTGTATCCACTTTGAGTTTTTGTACAATCGTATGAAACGTGAAAAAAATATATCGCGTAATCGTATTACGTAGATTTGGAAGATGCTCTTTTCACATATATTATATAAATAAAAAACTTGTTTCACGCGTACGAAGAGGAAAATGTATAACTTAAAGTACACAAGTTGCATAATTTGTCTTTACGTATATACAGGTGACAAGGATACACCAGCAAAGTAAGTCTGATAAAACAACGTGTTATTCATGGAGACTCACCTTGCTCCACATCTTTCGTCACAATACGTTGTAGTATCTTTTTTTTGCATACGAGTTTTAATCACACGCTTCGTGTTCACGCTGGACATAACAAATATATACGATATATAAGACTACCACGCTGCTGATCACTAAAAATCACATATAATATTCAGAGTATGCAGCCACAGAAGTTAAATAAATCGTAAAACATGCATATATAAACGCGATTCTTTACAATATCATAAATAATGTTTTGCCAAAAATTAAATACGTTTTTCCCTTGGCGAACATGTTTAGTTAAGTTGTTATTCCTGTAGTCCATATTTACATATTTCAGGGTTAATCCGAAAATATTATTGCATTTTGGATTAATTGGAAATATATCGAAAACTGGGATTTTAAATGTTTTAGCATAAATTGTGCGAGGACTTACCATTAAAATGGGACGTGTTTTTTACGTAATTTCTTAAAATATGTACAAGATAACAACAGGAAAAATTTTCATTATCGTTGAAATAATATATAATATTCAAACAATTTTTTTTTTTCATTGATCTTTTTATTAGAAATGATTTTAAAAACTTATCTCGTTGAAAATCTTGTTTTGTTGAAAATCATATCCTACCTTACTTGGGACGGGATCTTTGGAAATGAAAGAAATATTAAAGTATGATCGCATGACCGGTCTGTTATTACTGAAGATTATAGTAAAAAGGATAATAAATCTGCAAACTACAATGACATTATGAAGGATAAACAAATTATGCGAAAGCTCAGAGGAGAGACATAAGCGACAAAATGACTCAAGACATCGCATACAATAGCAGCATAACGTTTATTAGCACATGAAGGATATTATAATTACTTAAATTTTAAATGTAAATATATCGCGCATATTTATATAATTTTATATACGTATACACAGAGATTGAGCCATTATAATATTTATACGAAGCATTCGACGCAAAATAAAATATTAAATCAGTCACAAAATAAGGTATAATATTATATTATCAGATAATGTAATATTACCTGATCGAATTCAATATACCAGATGACACTATCCCTTATTTTAGGATCTCATGTCCTAAGCATATTCGAATCAGAAAATCACAGAATTAATCACAATTTAAGTTTATTAATTCATAATTAATCTGCAATTATTACGCTTGGAATGAATAAATATATAATCATACTATATGTGTGCTGCATGCATATCAATTAATTTGTATATAATAAAGATAAAAATTATGCAATTGATATTGTTGATATTTAATATTGTTATTATCGTAAGATATGCCATTTAATTGGAAAGAAGATGTACTAATTCAGTTCTAACAATGTTATAGAGATTAATATCTTTTGATATATTTAAAAATCGTATACTTAATATATACATATATTTAAAAAAAAAAGGAATATCAAAATCAAGATATGTATGTCTCTCTCAATATAGGTATGTCTCAATAAAAATACATGGTAATCCAAACCTACATACAAACAATTCATTGTATATATAAATATATATAGAATATCTCTTTTTTTAATATATCTATTTATATACTTTTAATTAGAAAACATAACAAAACTCTCTTCTCTGTGATATAATTTCCAGTCTTTTAAATCATTAATTTCAGTTCCTCTCAAGCATTTATAGCTTTTCTTATAGTTACCTGCTGGATTAAACTGCACATTCGACATGCAAATGTTGAATACTTAATCCATCATATAAATAATCTTGTGTAAATATCAAAACTACTAGACGCATTATATATACAAAACAAAATAATTTAATTTCACTAAACGCTAATAATGCGAGATAAACGTACTAAATTATATATAATATATATTCTTATTTTTTGTGTATGTAATTGTTGGATTTATTAAATATTTCCAGAAAAAAGGAGATTTTATACGACGGTTATAGACTCTAATAGATTAGCTATTTACTACTTATATCAAGTAACATATAACGCAGTCGAAATCTGTTTCATCCCGCATACATTGTTGACATATCAAGGCGAAGGTAAAAGTGAAGATATGTAAGCGACTATAGACATGTATGTATCGCAATATTGTAACAAGTATACAATCTAAGGAACCATATGTCTCTCTAATTGTAACATGCGCAAAATCTCTAATATCTTTAACATTTCTATACGACGAACATTCTATTTTCGACATTTCTATCGTTCACTACGAAGGACTTCGCCTAATCCATTAGATTAACCGGGAATAACCATCGATAACAGGGAGCACCGGGCTAGCCCGAATAACGAACTCGGATCGTTAGCTTTTTGCACAACGATTGTGCTTGCGCGGCACGTCTTTCGCTTTGCGTCGGCAAAGATTGAAATCCAGAACCGGCAAATTTTGTTACCGTAGGAAAACCGGAGCCGCGTTTCGGGAGAATGTGCCGACCGTATTCCATATCGATGCCGCCCAAAATCAAAGAAAAATAGAGCAAATTTTTCAATAAAATACATTACGAACTACTTCCGATCTGCCGAAACAGGACCGACGAAAAATTCGTACTTCTTTTTCGGTGTTCCTGACGCTAAAGTACGTCCGGCTCGATCAAGCCAAGGAAGATCTACGTCGCGCGCTGTACAGAACGTTCTCTTTTCTGGGGGAGAAAACCACCCCGCGTGATTTATCTGTTCTTTCGGAAGCAGACTCGGAAGGTTCGTTTTGGTACGAAATTACAAAGGGGCGAGTGTACGATAAAATACTCCGTAAAAATTGATAATGAAAATATAAATATCATTTGTGCGGATTAAATATCGTGGGCATACATGCGCACAAATAATTCTAATACTTTGTAGTTTGTGCATAATATGCAAAGTATGTCTCTCATGAAGTCCTCTTATCTCAACTTCCTCGACGATGCAAGAACTTGGGTAATCATTATTACATACCAAACTATTATTAAAATAAATTTTAATTGCCGAACAATGTATATACACAATATAATTCTTAGAATATATTTTCTAGATATTTTTCACGCAGACCAGCTGCTCCTAATGTATATTTTAATTATACGAGTATAGGAATAAGCTTTGTGTTGTGATATTCCAATCTCTCTTATATATCCGTATATCGAACGATAATGAAATGAATGCAAAAAAAGGATGAAAATAATATGGATTTCTGTCTTCATGCCGTTATTACATTCATTTATCAAATATTTCCGTGAAATAAAAAACTGTACTGTGCTGTTACACCACATATAACGCCACATATAAATGTTAATACCAATAACAATGAGAAAGAAGGTAATTTAATTAATTTATATATAAAATTATTGTAGCATATCAACACCATGATTTTTAGGTAACACATATGTACAGTTCGCCATACACCTTCCTGCCCGTTTTCACCAATATAGTACGAGTCAACGACACTTTAAATGGGAAAAGTCGAGAGACTTGCTTTAGTGTGCACGTCTCCAGAAACGTCCCAATCGTCGCGTCAGCGGTGTCTCAGACAGACGGTAAAAAGACAGAAACGTAACACAACGGTTATGCATGTACACGTGGGCAGAAAGAAGCGTCATGCGGTGCAGCCAAGCGTGCGTTGCTGTTTACCTGCAAACGGCACGTCGCCGAAGTATTCCTCGACATTATCCGTGGACATGCTCTTGTCGGACAGCGATACGCTGGACAACGAACCGCTTGATGCGTTGAGTGATCCACCGGTGGGAAATTGCAGCAGATCTTCGTCCGTTTCCGTTTCCATGTCGCGGGATCTTCGCTTGTATACCTATTGACAAATCAGCGCCATTTGAAGAAGAAACGAGATTCCACGCTTAAATTACACGCTACAGTATTGTGTAGTAAATACTGCGGGAAAGGGTATTTTCGACGCTTCAGTTTCCAAGCCTTCAATATCTGCCGTGAAACTCGTACTGATCATGTTGTTGGATTTATGGCAGTTGCGTTTTACAATTTGCCCGCGACCACTATTACTCTGGGCGTATCGCTGTTATCACGAAATTGTCAACATTCGTATTTTATACACGGATATTTACAGTCGATATAAAAATTCCCCCGTGAGCCGCGTCGCGTCGAGCCGCGGCAAATCACACGATGGAAAAATGAAGCCAATCCTATCGCGATGAAAATTTATTGAAACGAAACGTCCGCACGCAGGCACGCGAGAAATATGCCATGTAAATCGGAGGGAAAATAAATACGCGTGGTCAACCTAAAGCATATTTATTTATTCGAATAAAAATCTATACCTTTTGACATTAATTCTTTCGATTCCGCTGACGGCGAGTCATAAATGACAAATATAATACGATTTTTCCAGCACTTTTGAATTTTATGATCCGCAAAGAATTATTGCCTGCAAATATTGCAATGCAGTTTACATCGGAATTACTTTATACATCAAAAATTATTTTTATTATAAAAAATAGAAGAGAAAGAAGGAAAGATGGATAACTGAAGATAAATAATTTTAATACACTGAAATAATTAAAGTTACAATTTGGTACAGTTTTATATAGATTTATATTTACTTACATATGTGTTTTTTTATATTATGCTATACATATAAATAATAAGCTATAATCAATGGTCAACGTAACGTTATTTATGTTTAACGACGAAACGTATTAAACCACCGAAAATTACGTAATGCCACTCAAAGAGACCTCGCGTTTTGATTTACTAAGTGCAAACTACGAAACGGCAAGCTGCTATTTCATCGCGCGTTCCAGAAAGGCTCTAACGCAATTAAAATTTGACGTCAGAGGCCCGACAGACGTTCGCGGTATCATCTGTAAAACGCCGAGAACATCTCGAGGAGACAGCCGGAAACCGTCGCTACAAATTCGTGAATTTCTCTCTCTCCTATGGCAACGGAGAACGAGCGTTCGCGAGGCGAAGTCAGACAGGCATAGAAGCCGAGGGCTTCATTATTCAAAGGGTGTCGGCGTCTTGCATTCTGCCGCTCTACTGGATTCGCGGAAGTTGACGGGTGAGAAGCAACCATCCGTAGAAGGTTCTCCCATCTCTTCGTCCTTCCTCCGACAGGTTCACGGAGACCCTCTGCCTCCGTGTGCCGAGCATGCTGTCTTCGGCTGCCGTAATAGCGTTCGATCTCCATCATCGAATCATATCAGCTGTTCAACGAATTGAGAATACGCTCGGGTACTATCGTGAGTCGACTGACGAATATTGCGATATCAGTCGCGTAAATCATGCGATATTAGCAATATTAAGTTAGCCCTCAATAGCTTCCTCAAAATACTCTTCTTGATTGAATTCTCAAATGCATATTTGTTTGACACATAGATCTTTGGGGCTTATTTAAATTGAGAATCTGGAAATATATTTAGACTCATCCTATATGTAGTCCAACGGGGAACGAAGGATTTACAACTCATTGAAGGGAAAGGATGTACAAAGCATGTTACGAGAAGAAGGTATCTGTGTCTATCAAATAGACGATTTGCATGATGAAGACATCGATCATCTCCCAAGCAAACGATGTTACATGGTATCACCGACTGTGCATACGAGTTCGCCGTCTTCGCCGCATTCAGCGACTCCTTTCTGGATATATTCACTGTGTAATATTTCGTCAAGCGTGTATAGCTGACTGAAAGACACGGATTGCGAATGCATATAGGGAACGGCAGAGAGAAGCTGGGGTGGATGGCAGAGAGATACCGTGGAAAGAGCAAAGAGAGAGGGAGAGGAAGGGAGGCAGAAGTGCGCTGGAAGCTGCGTCGTGTGCTATGGATATCCATTCGCGGTGGATGGGAATTGAACGTAGTCGGTCTCACAGCAGAACGATCATAGGGCGACGCGCAAACGGCAGCAAACGAGCGAGACAGGCCGAAGGCAGCGCGGCGGCGGTAGCGAGCGAGGCAGAGGGACGAGTCCTTGTAAATCGCATCACAGATCAAACACAGCTTGTATATTAAACGTAACCTGGTAAGACGTTATGTCGACTGCTTATCTACTGTCCAAGGCACCAGGTCAAGTGAGAGCGTTAATGGCGATCCTTAACGAGCGCACGCTGCTAAGGTCTTACATCATGAAAAGGCTTAAAGGATCGGCAGTTTCGGGTAAATCACCGGGCGCTTTGAAATTTCCCCGCGTTCTCCGCGGAGTTTCCACGATTTGACGCGTCTTTAGCGGCGCTATCTCGATATTTCTCTCGACATATGACGTACATACGTATAAATGTCTACTGATTGCCGCACTTCCAAGTAGCAGTCGACGATGCAAAGTTGAACGCCGCCGTTGCACGCTTCGCCAAGTACCGCGCGACAAATCACGGAAGCGCTCCCATTTGAGATCACTATACCATTTGAAATGAACTGCAGAATTCTCGTGAGGAATCAAGAATCTTACATGCACGCACGTTCGAGTTAATGCGGAGATTGGAAATGACGTTAGTCGCTTAAGAACCATCTGTCGATTCACAACTTGCCAATATGATTTTTTAAAGGAACTTTATTTTACAAAAATATGATTTTTTTTCAAAGAGCCCTAGACATATACGAAAAACAAGACAATTATCGCGATTCTCTTAATAAACACATGAAAATGTCGTTGCTTTAGAAATTCGTATAATAACATCAAGTAGTAGCAATTGCACGCTACTAATGACCATAATTAACTCTATACTCGCTATCGTTTCGACACTATACATCCGTCAGCATATTGACCTTGCGTGGAGTAATAACCGCTGATAGCACTTACCTGGCTGAGCGGACGAATGCGCTCATGGATGGACCTTTCCGCTTGCATGGCGGACGGCGGCGGATGATCAGGAGTGGGCGGTTGAACGTAATGCGTAGGGCTGGTCGGCAGCATCATCTGCACGCGTTTAAGACGTTTGTCGGTAGCCTCGCGACTCTCTGACGCGGATTGTCCATCCGCTATCTCACGCCTCTCATCGAGGAGACTCTCCTGGGAAGACTTCAAGGTGAGAAACGCGCTCGATACAAACGTTTGCTCCTGAATCACGTCGCCGTCGCTGCAGGGTGATTTGTCGGCATACGGACTATTCTCCGGTTCGTAGTTTTCGTACGCATGTCTGCGTAATTTTCTTCGCGGATTCAGCATCTTGATCGGCCGGTTCTCGTAGATAGACGTTATGGCTACTGGCTCTACGTTGGACTCGCGTTTTTCATCGGTTCCAACCAATCGCGACTTCATCTCCACGTACTGGTCCACGCTTCGTGTAACGTGTCGCAGCTGATCACGCCGTTTCTGCAGCTGCTCAAGATCGATGTGACTTCGCGCACCGCTGCGCGCCAAAAACAAGTACTCGTAATTACTCGGCCCTACCGAACTGTCGGCTGATAAAGACATCTGCGTTTGCAGGTGCGTCGGGGATACCGAGAGATTTCGTCTAGGCGGCTTCTTGGGCGGCGTCGGCTGCGGAAGAAGAAGCGAATATTTCTTCACATTGGTGGACGTTTGTTTGAATTATATCTTCACGTTCACGAATATTCCCGAAAAAATTAATTCGCGCGATTCGAAAAAGCGTGCAAGGCAATTTTATCTCTTTAATTTTCGTCAGATATGGATATGTTTATATCTGAGAATATCTCTTTATAATTTATGTAGATAAACCGGGGCTCTTACCGAGACTTTATTGTTGGAAGCAGGACTGTGTAGCGAGCTGGACAGAGGTGCCATTGGCAAGTAAATCCCGGCAGCGCTGGAATCGTTGGGCAAACAACGACGGTCCCGTGGGCTCGGTCCGCCGACGCTCGAGGATGACGATACGCTCAATTGGTCGGACTCTCTGCCCCCGTATCCCGTGGGCAATGTCAAGGACAGGTCCTCCGACACGAAGCTACCCTCCATTGTGCCGCGTGGCACGGGTGGAGTTTGGTACAGTCCGCTGTCGGAGCCCCTGTACAACCAAAACTCGGGGTTTCAGCGGAACCAATCGACTATCTATTATTGGTTGATGATAAATCGACTCGATAGATCGAGAATGTCGGAAACGTACGCTTCCACTCGATTAATCAGCAAGAAATACAAAAACTTCTCACGTCTACGTCGTTACATTTTGCGCGCCAACAGTATATCTCGAAATCGCATTTGTTTGAGGTATTATGCAGTATTCTTTAGCAACATCAAGTACATGAATATAATTTCCGGTAAACGTCTTACGGACGAAGTACATGCATTAAGCTACTCTAATCAAAACTACCTTTAGAAACATTGATTTGATATTATAAACTATATGTTGTTTCTAATGTAACTATGCGGTGCAAAATGTTTGCGTTACCGTGTAGTGTCGGATGGTAATGGTGTTCTTTTAGTAGTGTTTTGTGGTATATCTTCAGGAGTTTGGTCGGAACTTTCGAGAGTATTTATAGAGTTGAGAGTGTCGGATAGGGACATAAAGACGCTGTCGAAGACGGAACTGGGGTCGGAGTCCTCTGTCTGCTGGAGGGCCCTCCGTACTCCGTTCACCGGTTCCCCGTTCTGCTCGTCTTCACTGAAACGCGCACCCCGGTACGTCAACCGTTATCGATTACCAACAATCAACCGCATATTCAAAGCGAAGCAACATAATCTTGTATATCGATCAAGCTGAAGTAACTGCTATTCAACTGTACGCCACTCAATAAAATTAAACTTTAACTAATGTTTATACGGCATTTCATTATACGCTATCTTATTACGCTAATGTTATTTAATATTTAAAATGTATCATTTGCGAATAACGGAATGCTTAAATTAAAACACTCGCAAAAGCAAAGAGTAAAAATCATATTATGTAAATGTAAATGTAAATTGTGTGTATACATGTAGAAAAGACAGCTGCTTCCATTGACAAAATATGCTTCAATTGAAGACATTCATAGGTAAGCGTCAACTTTTTAATGAGGCCACGTCGACCAGGACGGAACGCGACGAATGTGGAAAAGAGAAACGAAAAAGGAGCTTGCAGCCCCGAGAGGTTGCGGAGGCCACGCGCTTGTAGCACGAGGGAGAGAGCAATGGTTATTAGTTTTATGCTGAGACGGGCTAACATTTACATTGTTTAACGTGATGGATTCATTTCGAGGCGGCCAAGCCGGGGCTACCGACGTCAAACATTGATGGTAGAAGTGCGGAACATCAACGAGAGCTCCCACGTTCTCTTACTCTCTTTCTCCCTCTTCCACTCGTACATATTACGTATCCCTCTTTCTCATTTGTTCGCTCCCTTACTCTCCCTTACTTTTCCCTCACCGTTTCTCTATCGCCCTATGTCTTCGTCTTTCTCTTTCTCACTCGCTGTACTCGAGCCAACCAGTCGGGCTTAGCAGCTAGAACGGTAGCACTGGCACAGAGTACCAATGGGGTGATGCAGCGGGGGTGACCTAGGGGCGAACGAGGCGGTCGGACCCACCATCTCGCCTGCCTACATCAGGAAAATTAAACCAAGCCAAGCGGTGCTTAACGCGCTGGGGCTACACGCGGTCGTGCCACCTCCTCCAACCTCTTCCTCCACCTTCGCGTTTCACCCCCTGGCACCGCCCCATATCCAGGTTCCCTTTTCGGTTCGAGAACCTCCACCTACAACCTTCTCCACCTCCTACGGGTACCAACGGTGGTAGCAGCAGCGCCAGCACCAGCCGTCATCATCCCAGTGCTTGGCCGGTACTCACTCATTCACTCCGCGCTCCGTCCACGTCTACGCTTTTGTTTGTCCAACATCTTCTATATTAAAGCACAGCCGCAGCCGCTGTGCGCGCACGGAGCCTTTTTGCAAAATATTACGAGCCTCTGCGCTTACCCGATGCAATCGCAGCTTTTATTTTTTTCTGCGAGACCTCTATGAAGATGGTCTAAATGATAGAGAAATACTTTTTCACTATATTTTACGTGCGAAGTCCCAAACCTCTCAAATGATTATATATGAGAATATATATATGAATGTTCGATGCGTGTAATTAAAATTTTTGTAAAGTGTAATAAATGCTTGAAATCTGTCAGTTTTATTACTACACGTTGTTAGATATCGTTCAATACATTCTAATAAATATTTATACGTCGAAATGATTTTTGAATAGTCGGTATATCATACGGCTATTTCTCTCTTTCTCTCTTTCATCCAATCATATATATGTATATATAATTTTCTCGTAATATTTCTCTGATGGTAAATTATTTGTTTACTACCGAATTAATATCTTGCTAATATCATGAACACATATTATTTGTACTAGATGTTCTCTGTTTGTACTAGATAAGCATGTATCGTTATCCATCACATCGTATAGAATCAGTAAAGGGAAATAGGGGAAAGATTTGATATATGCGTAATGAAAAATATTGCAACGAATAACATGCAAAGAATGTAAAGAAAAATACTCACAATGACATGACGGATGTACCGGAAACGCGACGATCATCGTCCCGAGGCTTATGATAGAACTGCCATTGAGTAGGCGACGTTCCTTCCGCGGGGGAAAGATCATCCTCCGGACGAACATTTTCGTAGGGGCTGCCCAATGAATCGCCACCCTGTACCGGAATTGGCGGCAAGTTCTCGCTATCGGCGTCACTTTCCACACCGGAGGAAGACCGATGCCCTGTTTCAAAATCGACGAGGGCATGTAATTGTATACAGTGATCATAAAACACATAGTCACAAATCTTTTCAAGGAACAAAACTAATAAAAAGAGCAGTGCTGCAGATGCAAGGCAGTGAATAAGAAGAAAACAAGGTACTAAAAATTCGAAATTGATTTTTTAATACTCCTAACATGTACAGCACTTTCAAGAATGAGAATTTATGATCATCGTTATTATATGATGTAAGTTATGATAAAAATTATCACAGACGTGTCGTTTTATTATTCACACGTAATGTATGCAGAAACAGAGTTCAGGATTAATCCCATGTGCTTAATATAACGTTATGCAAATATACACACAAATCTTTATATATGGCTAAGAGCGATTTAATTAAACGCTGCAGCAAACTGGAAACGTACGTTCTCTCAACAGACGTTCCACTTTAATTACATATATGTGTATATATATATATTATATATACGTATACACACACACACACACATATATATATATATATATACAAACATACATACATGTACATAAATATATCGGTCGTAATGTTATGAAAATAAATTGTATGCGAATGCAGCCGTACTTTTTATCACCGCTGTGATATCTTGAGTGACATGCGGCGGAAACTGTCCCAGAAGATCAAGCACCGTGTTTTGCCGAGAATCCCTAATGCCCAAATCCACTCCGCGATCTAACAGCGCCCGTACTACTTCCATCTTGCCGCAAAGCGCGGCCTCGTGCATCGCAGTACCCGCTGACGTTCTCGTATTGACGTCAACTCCAGCAGCAAGGAGAACCTCCACGACCGCTCTGCAACAAAGCAAATATTTCATTGCATCTTATTTTATATAACAAATATAACGAGACCCATAAAATTTGCAAGACGGTTCCAAAATTATTAAAAGTAGCCACATGTGTTATATGATTACGTAAAGAAAAATTAGATTGTGTTTGAATAGTTTTGCATTTTGTTACGCTTCTCTCGTTAAAAAAATAAAAATTAAAATCCAGTTTAAAAAGTATTAAGGAACAAAGTAATAAATTATCGGTTATAATTTGTAGATAAATCTCGAAACGAGAAAACCAAATGCTTCTAGGTTTTATGCGACCTCGAAGCGTCTGGATTCTGCGACTTCCATCCATCGACAAGCCATTAAGACTACAAGAGATGCGTTTGCTATCAGCGCCTAATCGAAATACAGATTTTGCTCTCCTTCTATCGGATAGACTATGCACCAACTGCGGTGACCGCAGCCGTCCGTCGCATATAGGATTGGCGGCTGAAGATCGGATTCGCGTGCACCTATGTTGTTATTACCGTAGCATAGGGGTATTTGTATACTGGCTTACCGAGAGCATCGATATTGAATCCGATAATAGACATTACTCCGCGAGTAGATCCACTAAATATCGTGGTGCGCGCGTGAAACGCGTGCGTGAGTCCAACCGTCGCAATGTACGCAACCCCCTTCCCCCATACGTGCCTGCGTGCGCGCGTACATCTACCCCAGAGACTCTCAAATTTTGCGAGATGTCGCTAACTTCTGACATATTCAACAAATAGATTCGGAATGGACAGAGAGAAAGTTTAAATAGTAGTTTAAAAGAAAAAGTATAGAAAAGAAAATGTGGATAAACCTGCATGTGTAAAATATAGTAGGAATATATAAGACGTAATTTTATTTAAACGTGATTTTATTTAAACATTATTGAGATAGATCTTAATAAATTCAAGTGATCCGTTATTCATGACCAACAGTAGAAGTGTATGAATTCATACAGACTTTTTATTAATGCGCTAAAATTTCCCTCATGGCGTTTTCCATATTTGCAGTTTGAGAAACGCTGATCTAGCCCAAACGTCCAAACAGCTCGTGCGTACGCGTTCGCACTCGTACAGGCGCAAACGTCTCGCGCGCCGTTATTTAACCAAAATTCGAGCGATAAAATGTCACGTTCTGCACGCTCTCTCTCTCTCACGCCCATCCCACGCCACCACCCCCGGCCAATTCTGCTGCACCCTCGCGCTGGCATCGACGGAAAATGCAGCCGCCGGACTGTATATCGCGATACGATCGCATTATAAGCGGCAAGCGCCGGTTAAAGCGATTACCGGCTGCGAGGCTGCATAGAAAAACCGGCGTTATACCCGATTACAATGTGACTGCCGTTTCGCGGCGATTCACGATTCGATTCGACCGCCAACCGGACTGTTACGATCGTCCATCCCCTCGCTGCCCACCACTCTCTCTCTCGTCTCCGTGGCGTCGATTATACAAAAAGCTCAGCGGGATTACGGACTAGCATCGCCCTGTTAAACGAGAACGTATCGCTCGGCACCAAATGCTAAATGCGAAACAACTAGGTAACGGAGATGTTACGACGCCGATGTTACCGAAATCAAATTTACTATCATCGATTGTAAGAGACCAAAGAATTTCTCGCGATTATCGAGGAATAATAGTAGCGATTATAGTCTCCGCCATTTGATCATGTGGGTTCGAGATAATCGATTATCCGCTCTTCCTTCTTTGTCACCCTATTACGCGGTTCAGTTAATTGAATAATATTACACAAGATGCGTGGCTACGATTATGACATTATTTCTTCCACACAGAAGGTTCTTCCACTCCAGTTCAATACCGATTTATTATTCATTAAATACGTGCAGCGATATATTTCAATACAAACAGCATAATGCAAGAAACCGATATTTTTTTTAAGACGCAAAGGAATTCTGCTGCTTTGCCATCACGATTAATATAGGTCGATACGTTTCGGCGGTAGTGATTAATACGATTCTCGTAATCGGGAGGCGGTCAGCAATCCGCACGGATGGACAGAACGGCTGACGGTGTGATGCGATCGGATGCATTCGCGTGGTTCGAGGAGGGACGAGAGGGCAATCGACGGAACGGTAATATGGGACGTGTAACCAGTAGAGGGTTGGATCGGATCATGCCAGTCGGAGGACGCATATATCGCATTCGACGGGATTACGTAACGCGGTGCTCTCTGATTGGCTCTAATAGCCAGCGCTGCAAATGGCTCGACATCGTTATGGTTAGCTCGAACGAATCCATTGTTGTACTCGAACACAATACATGTTGCGCATTATCCAGTAATTAGCGTAACCATTTCGCGGGAAGAAGTTATATGCAGTCCTTAGATAAACAAAAATACCCGAACGTGTGATGGTAGCGGCATCGTATTGTATAATATGTCGCGCCAAATATAATTAAAACTGCTAAATTGTGATAAAAAGGGAAAATGAAGCATCTGCGTTTTTAAAATAATGTTTGTCTCACAATCAGTATTATTAAATATAATAAACTTGATAGTTAATTTAATGAAACTTTCTAGTAATTATGAATTATTCTCTTAACATATATGTACCAAATAAATTAACTCTTACCTGTGGCCATTGCGTGAAGCTAAATGCAATGGTGTATGCGGGAAGATCAGAGATGAGGAAGAATTACGAAGTGATTCAATTAATTCAGGATGCGTTCGCACGAGTAACTCCACAGTTTCCAATCTGTAAGAAACGCCACGATTATGTTACGGTGATGCTTAGCATGAATCCCAATCGAAATAGTAATATAGATCCCGAAATTTAATATCCGCAAATATCATGAAGTGTATATGGGAAAATATTGAGTCGCTGGAAAAGATATAGTTGTATGTGCGATTTACCTGCCATATTGCGCAGCGAGGTCGAGCGCGGATTCTCCGCGGCTGTTGCGGATACTAGGGTCGCATCCGTATTGCAACAGCTGTGCCACCACTTCCGTGTGTCCGTACTGTGCGGCACAATGCAATGCAGTTTCGTTATCCTTTGTCTGTAACCAAACGATATTTAAAGCTTTTTTTAGATATTACACATTAATTTGCGACATTCATCAAAGCTACTTCCATAAATTAAATTATATAGTAAGATATTATTTCTGATAACCATAAAAAATTATTTCTTGCATTACACTTCAATAAAAAGATACTACAAAACATACTCTGAGTGTTACAGACTCTTGAAATATATTCTAAAATCATTTATTTTAACAAAACGTTTTGATAATAGATATGCTACTAACCGCAAGATTCACTTTTGGTACCGATGGACCTTGATTAAGAATTAATCGTACAATTTCCGCGTCCCCAGCCCAAGCTGCCAAATGAAGCGGCGAGGAACCTTTAGCATCGACGACATTGGTGGAAGCCTCATATTGGAGCAGCAATCTGACTACGTCTCTGCAAATGAATGTTTTAGGAAACATTAGAGACAATACAGTTATGTTTAAAAAATTCGATAAAAAGGAGAACATCAATTTTAATAATTTGAAAAAGTACTAAAGAGAGTACTTTAAACAATAATCTTTAATAATCTTTCAAAAAATATTTAAGATATTGTACCTATGCCCATTTAGGGCTGCGTGATGAAGGGCTGAATATCCACTGGCGTCTTGCACATTAGCACCTGGTCCCCGACGTAAACTGTAAGTAAAAATATTGCTCAATCGTACAACAGAAAATCGATTAATTTATTTTTCATATAGTATAAATTGTCGAAACATTTTTAATGTTCATTTTATTGCTTTTATTAAGTCGCGATAACTACCTTGAATAATTTAATTATTTATCGCAAAAGTATCAAATAACGATAGGATAAACAATAAAATACAATACTTCAAATGTTTTTACAAGATAATCTTATAGTATACAATTCAACAAATTTAATTCGCTGCAAGAATTAAATTTGCATATTAATTGTTTTTAATTCAAAAGCTATTCAATGATTCAATGTCGAATCAACCGCTGTATTTCTTAATTTTATTTCTGATTCGTAATTCGAGAAAGTGCACGACATACGGCATGAATTCGCTACGCCGAAAAATCGCGATATCTGCACATCGCAGATCGTTAGATGACATAATGTGCCTCGTGAAAAGGAACAGGCTCGCTAATGAAGCTTCCTGCGTCCAACACATGTTCTCATTACGTGCCTTTGTTGCGCTCGCGCGGAGATAAATGTCGCGCCCCCGCAAACACCGTGTAAACGACGGCACCCTCGGGAAAAGCGGAAGAGGTGCACTATATAGTAGAGCGTTCCTCTCCGGCGACTTATGACTCCCGCCCTCTTGCCACCTTTCTGCTTCCTTTTATTGAATCGGATATCCAGATATTCCTGCAACGCTTTGCCGATAGAGGAATTTCTCGTTATCCCGTCTCTCTCCAAGTGGATTTGATTGGTGAAACGAAGGGGGAGGAAAGCCGGCGGCTATTCAGCCATCCTCGAAGCGTCGAGTATCCGCGTTCAAAGGCGCTTGAATTGACTGGATTTCGAGAATATTCAAAAAAAAGATCCGAATAAAGTTTATATAAAAGTGAATTCTTTTTTTCTTTTTTTATTTTGCAAGATAGGAGGACAGGTGAGACTAAGTCTCGCCGTGGAAAAGAAAAAAATTAAGCGCATAATCGAAATTAAAATCTTTTAAAGGCCCGTAATGAGAAATTTATTGGCGACATGAACTGAGCATTTATGCGCAGTAATGGATCAACATGAAAAGCCGCAATTAACGTTTTCATTTCACAGTAATAAAGCTCCGACGCGATCGTACGTGCCGTAAGTGCGATATTGCCTAACCGACATAGTCATCCGACATAGTGTTGTTGTAATGCTGGACACGTAACAGTAAGTTTATTGCCAACACCTAATTAACCCATTAAATACACTGCTCATTATATTCTCGTCGCGCTAGATACCGAGGTTAAAATATTACGGGCGTTAGAAAGCAATGATTTAAGAAATGTTTGCGAAAAGAGGGCGACATTTCGGCGGTTGACAATATCGCAAAGTGATATATCTTGAAAAAACAAAATAATTCGCAACCTGTACAATGTATTTTTATACAGTACGCTATACATTTATATTCGCATCAAAGTACGTCTTAATGAGAAATGTTATTAGATAGCATAATGTTGACATTAGACGACTAATAAATGCTACAACTCGAGCACGGTATTTGCACAGCTCTTATATATCTTCGATATGAGGAGTGAAGCGCAAAAATATATATGTATGTACATTCCACCCTCAGTCTATCATCTAGAAGATAAACCTATGACTATCAGGAATTATGAATTCTTTTACCGATATGTTTTTAATATAATAAATGCTACACTGAGAGAGAAAAATATACTAAATTTTAATAAATATATTTGTTTGAATAGTGTCAGTTGAATATTTACTAAATATAAACATATGTTTATTTGATACGAGAACCATTAATTTGTTTTATTTATTATATTTTTTTTGTTTAGCAAATATTTATTTCCCGTAAATAAATAATGTTACATTAGCACTATTCAAACAATTATTTATCAAAATTAAGTACATTTTTTCTCAATGTAGAATTGTTAGATATATTACGTCTACAAGCAAATTCAAATATTTTATTATTTCTTATAATATATGATATGTAATTAATTAAACTTTGTTCCATAAAGAAAGAAACACAAGAAAGAGGGAGGGGAAGGAAGGAAAGAAAGAAAATGATTGATTCAATTGATATATAGATTTAAAAGACAACTTTATAATGAATCACTGATTACTATCGTATCAGTTCCAAGCGATCTAAATCGCTGGAATCCATTATCGATCGCAAACTCGCATGTATGAAGGAAATGCAGAAACTTTTCCCTTGTTAAAAGAGCGTACACACATTTTAATCCCACGCCCCCATGTGACGTCGCCGTCAAAGCATCGCGCTCAGTTTACAAAACAATTACGTAAGCGGGAGACTTTTTTCCAGTATACGAGCGGCACATCAAAGCACACCGTCATTAACTAACGTCGTCATTAACCCCTCGGATATACGCACTCTAAATCGCTGACTTTCCGTAGGCAGCACGCGACGATCGACTAAGTTCTCCCCTTCACCTCCTCGAGAAACTCTTAAGCCATTGTAACAGAGATCAAAAAGAAAATTGTATCGCATAAGAGCGACATTACAGGCGTGCCAAAACGTACACACCACTCAAAGAAAATCGTGTACCATGCAAAAAAAAAATAATGAGCATCATCAATGTTAAAAAGAAGCGTGGTTGCTTTTAAGCGTCTCGCAAAATGAATTTTTAATAATCGATTTTGTTAACGACGTTGTACTTTTCTGTTCTTAATTTTTCTTTGTTTTCTTGTATCCACGGTGCAATTTATAAGCTTTAGAGAGAGAGACTCTGTATGCTCGATCGCACAATTCCGCGCTCTCCGTCTTCCTATCGGCGTCTCTCACTATTTCGCCTTCTCTCCCGATCGTCGAGCTGAGATGGCTGTTTGTTTTCCACGTCCCAACAACAACGAGGGTGATGCACAATTCTTAAAGCTGTACACAAACGCGTTGCGATGTCATGCGTGTGCGTTTCCGCACACATGCACGTGCGAAGTGCGTATATACTATGAAATGACCAAGGAACGTTCGCGTGCTGCTATCCTGGTTAATAAAGAACATTTGACTCTCTTTTTCTACCCTTCTCTCTCTCTTTACTCCCAATCTCTGTCTTCCTATCGGCGTCTCTCACTATTTCGCCTTCTCTTCCGATCGTCGAGCTGAGATGGCTGTTCGTTTTCCACGTCCCAACAACGAGGGTGATGCACAATTCTTAAAGCTGTACACAAACGCGTTGCGCTGTCATGCGTGTGCGTTTCCGCACACATGCACGTGCGAAGTGCGTATATACTATGGAATGACCAAGAAACGTTCGCGTGCTGCTATCCTGGTTAGTAAAGAACATTTGACTCTCTTTTTCCCCTTCTCCCTCTCTTTACTCCCGTCGCCCTTTCACTTTTCGCGTTCGCCCCATTCATCGAGTTCATCCACTCTCCCAAGTTCCTTAATTAAACCCTGAAGATTGTCTGCAAAAAGGACATCGCCCGGTATCCCTACATCGCTGAACATTACGAATGAGATGGAGGGCAAGAGATAGAGGGGAGGACGATCATGGTGGTATGACCGTCTGTTGGATACTGTATAATGGTAATTTCTTGTTGGTTTTAATCAAGAAGTGCGATCGAAATGGGCATCGTGGGTCAGCTTTCAGCAGCGTTAATAATCATAGCTATTGTTCTTTCCAATATCGTAAAAGAAAGTATATAAATTTGTAGTTGCACTATAAATAGCGCCGTTATACTCAACTATATACAGGGTGTACCGTAAGTTTTTGTGTAGATAGAGCGGACTAAACTGAGTCGAAAAGTCATGTACCATTTTGCAATTTTCGCAATGATTAACGAGATATTAATTACTAAAAATCATTGAATATTGGTTTTCAATAATTTTTTACTCAAATACTATCAAACTCTACAAAAAAAACAGCGAGACAAAAATTGTTTATTTTCTTCTCATAAAGTTCTGAGAATTTTTTCCGAATTTTTTAATACCATATCTTCTCATGTTGGTAAAAATAAGAAAATGCAGTATTAAAAAATTCTGAAAAAATTCTTAGAGTTCTATGAGAAGAAAATAAACGATTTTTGTCTCTTGCAGTTTTTCTGTAAAGTTGATAGTATTTGAGTAAAAAATTATTGAAGACCACAATATTCAGTAATTTTCAGCAATTAATATCTTGTTAACTGTAGCGAAAATTGCAAAACAGTAGAGGACTTTTCGATTCAGTTTAGTCCGCTCTATCTACACCAAAGCACTTACGGGACACCCTGTATATATTATAAAATTTTAATAAGAATATTAAATTAAATAAACTAAAAAAAATATATAGTAACATTAACTATATAGTAATTATAGCTACATTTATATTGTGCACTTAGTCCGCGACCTATACGATAGATGCTTTGTTTAACCTACAGAATAAACAAGGACTCTATTATATAGATGGCAAACTAAGGATACAATGTAGGGGAAAGGGGGGTAAGATGACGATCTTAAGGTTTGTCGATTTTTCCTAATTTCTATGAGGGGGTAAAAAGACTGATTTATTGTTTTTCGAGTTCGGATTGAATTCAAACTATAAGAGATTGTGTATTATTATCTAAAGCCTTTAATGAGTTAAGCATCTACTTTTCATCTATTATTATCTTTAAAAAATTAACGATTCATTATCTTATCCTCTTCGTCATCTTACCCCCCTTTCCCCTAAATGTAGCTATTAATCAATTACAAATGATTAATATTACTATATTTTCTTAGTTCACTTAATTTACTTATTATTTTTATTAAAACTTTTAATGCATAGTTACAAATTTTTGTATGCATTTTTCATTTATTTTTGTCTTCCAAGTTCGAAACCAATGCTGCTTTTATTGTAAGCTTTTATTGTAAGCTGAGTGGTTTTCTTTTTAGGAAAAACTGAACTCTACTACATCCCTCTGGTGACAATGCCGCGTACTATTCGTGCTAAGCGATTTTAGAGAAAAGATTTTAAATATACTCCTTAAAGTTACTTCACCAATGATTAATTAGTTGCTATGGTATAAAGTGCTTTATTAAAAAAAAGTTTTTGTCTAAACTAGAAAAATGTAATTGTTATATTTATTTGCCGAAGTCTAAGTAACTACTCAATGTAATTGAGTCACTATTTCACTACCAACTACTAGTACCTAAATATTATTACCATGACTATATTTTTTATAGTAGTCAATACTACTTTAGTTGCTATTCCTTTGTAAAACTAGTTACAGGTAAATCACTTAAATTGCAAAAGTTATCAAATTTATAGTTGTATCATAATTATTTCGTTTTCTCTCAGTGTTTAGTATGTTCAAAGCAAAAGTGTGCAAATAATTGAATACGTAATTTTAAGAGAGTGTATTAAAAAACGTTTAATACAAATATAAAATTACATAAATTTACTTTTAACATAAAATAAATGTAATATTAAAATAAATTGAAAAATAATTTCATGGATTTTAATATTTGATTATCGCTGTATTACTTTAGAAAGGATCGAAAATGATATTTATAAATTATTATGTATAGTATTTATATATTTAATAAATATCTACTTGTTCGACCATAATATTATAATAGAATTTTAAAATATCTTAAGAGTAGGATTAGAAATATAAAATACGAATGGATAAACGGAATACAGTAGAGCTCTTTTCGACTCCATGAACGTGAGTGTAGAGTCTAGCACAAACGCACCCTTATGCCGGAGGCAAAGTGTAGAGGAAAACTAGGCTGAGAGGGAGAAGGAGCAAAAGAGAAAGCAATAAAGAGGGGAGAGGAAAAGGGGCTGAGATAGGAAAGGGAGGAAGAGGGAACGAGCGTGTGAGAGAGAAGCTGAAAGCTGTGAGGGTGTATACATGTGAGGGGTGCTAGGGCATCAATCGATAGTTTCCTCCGGCAAAGAAGAGAGGTACGATACGTGCTGACGTAGCCGAATGTCCTCTTCAGAAAAATTTGACGACAGGTACCGTGAAGAAAAGAGAAACAGGTTTAAGTATACATTACACGGAGTGCCTAAAAGTAATAATAACAGCAAATTTTAATCTTAAAAAAGTATAGACATGATTTTTCTTCGGTAAAGGAACGCGCATCTAAATATATAGGGTGTCCCAGACTTCACGCAACACCTATTAATAGCAGATTCCTGAGATCATTTCAGAACGAAAATCCTAATATAAAAATGTCGAAGTTAAATAGTTTTTAAATAAGCAGGGTTTAAAGTTAGCCAATTAAACTGTTCGAAATTCGCTAAAGCATGGCACAATAGTGAATCGAAGTTCAATTGGGTAGCTTTAATGCTTCTCATTTAATAACTACTGTAGCCCCGACATTTTTGATATTAGGATTTTCATCTTGAAATCATCTCAAAAACCTGCTTTTAACGGATATCAAGCAAAGTCTGGGACACCCTGTATACTTAACTTCAATATATTTTAATTTAATCACAAATACTGTGAAGCAAGCACAAATCAACCGATTAAAATTTATTGGATTCTGATACGTTTACAATGGGCACGAAATTACTTTCGAAAATATGACTTTACTATACACATCATGTGTGAAGTATGAATATTTATACTCTATATTACATAATTCACATTTTACTATATCGATTTTCTTACGTTTTATCCCGTGAGATTTTTCCTAGCTGTCTTTCACGAAGCTGTGATTAAAATTATCGCACCTATACAAAGTAAAAAAAAAAAAGCGAACGACGAACAAAGGATAAACATATATTCGCGGGCGCTCGTACACGAAAAGTGGTGCGTCCACTTCGCGATTAGCATCGCAAAATATTCTCAGCTCCCCGACGGGGTAGCATCGAGGGGCTCGGGGACGCTCTCTCAGGGCGGTCGCATTTTATATTGCTTTTCTGTGATCTCGACGAGGAGGGCAAAAAGGCAAGCGCGTGTTGGGCGGTGAAGAGGTCGCGGAGTAACGAGAAGAAATCGCGCGGGAGAAGTTGCCGCGGGCTGGCTTTGTAGTTACGGACAAGTTGTGCGGCACCGACGACAGGCACGAGAGACAATTCGTTAGAGAAGCAGCGCGTTCGTTATGATACATTAAGAATCACCGACGGCGAATCGTCGCCCTCTTTTCCAGTCCTTAAAGGACGGTAGAGAAAAATTACAAAGCTCTCCAACTGCTTTTTATGTAATATTTGATTTTCAAATGGTAAATGCATGCAATGAAAAATTTATCGCACATTTTATGTGTCACTCTGGTTTCTATAATAAAAATGTAATAGTATATTTTTACTTTTTAATATTAAGTATCTTACTCGAATTAAAGTTCAATCTTAATATCGGAGCAACAGTCATCAGTTGATATTAGATAAAAACTTTTTTGTCTGTTCCTTTGATTTATAATTGGTTTTCCTTCATATTTTGACATCTATCATATCCAAGGAAGATATAATCCAGGCTAGAGTGTACAGAGTGACAAAAAAGTTTGGCTATAAAGTTTTGTGTTCACAAAATCGTTAATAATGTATATTTATAATGAAACAAATTTTGAACTATAATTATGTCTTATTAAACATCGAAAATAATAATTAATATTTAAAATAGCTTCAGCTTTGATAGAAACTTTATATAAGACACTTTGGAAAGATGTGCATCAATGATGGTTGCGCTTTGGAAAGATGGGCATCAATGATCTTTTCACGGATCAATCTTCCCAGGCAGCTAATTGGGTGATTTTCAATTCACCATCCAATGAAAATCTTTTAGTACAGAGTATTTTTGGTATTAAATAAAGTATAAGTAATACTTCAAAGTTTGTTTTTTAATACATATTACTATCTTTCGATTAGTGTTCCATCGGAGATTGATGGTTCTTCTACCGAAGATTCCATTATTTTGCCAGATATCGATTAATAGTATAAAAATTATCAAAACTAAAATCGTTTTGTAGTGCGTTTTCTAAAAAAAAAAAGGTTATTAGATATGACCCTCCTGCCAAAGATTACGACAGTTTTACAAAAGATCGATTGTTATGAAAATTTATACTGTTTTCTAATGCGTTCTCTAAAAAAAGATTATCAGATCTAAGGGTTATCGTTCAAAAAGACGAAAGAAAATCGACGCGCAAATTTAAAAGTAAAATGTTGGAAATGGGTAATCGGAAATTTTTTCGTACCAAAAATTTAGTCAAAAGCCGGAGTCTTCAGCCGAAAACAGGAGAAGTGACAACCACGATTATTATCTAAGAACCAAATTGACGTTATTTATCTTTATTTTGATGTCTTTAGTATCATTTTGACATCAAAATGACAATAAATAACGTCAGCTTGCTACTTGATTTGATAAACATACAAAACTTTCTTGTCACTCTGTATATTTGTCAATCTTGTATAATAATATTGATCTTATGTATATTCTGGAGCAGAGCTGATCCCTGAATAATAAACAGATTTTTCTTCGGTCTCTCTCGCTCTCAATATCTTTCACCTTTTTGCATCGTCGCACGATGCAGTCATTCTTAAAATGCATGAATGTGCTTGTAGCACGTGCGCACGCATGCACGCACGCACGCACGCATGCACCGAGTCCCTCGAAAAATAAACCATGAACTTCTTACGTCGTCGCCGTAGCATGACTTAATTAATGGGAAAGAGCGAGTAGCGTCGACAAAGTCCGTCTTTGTCGAGGAGTTCGCGGCACTGGGTCAATAAAGACCGCCGCCGAGTAGACGACGGTGTTTCACTAATTACGTGAGCGTCAACTCGCTTGGAACGACACCATCGGCGATCGCGGTATAATTGAATGAGGCGAGGACGCAGTGCGATAATAAATTCATTCGGATTCTCGTTCGATCGACTCGCTCTACACGTCCGGTGACTAATCGTCTGTTTGAATACGCTTGTACAAGGCATTAAGGCTCCTTTATGCTACGCGGCTTTACAACGATCTCTTGAATGGACTCGCATTGATATGTATCTTAGGCTCTTAATATAGAATGTAGTCTTCACAAGTTTGAGATTAGAATAAAATTGATATATAAAAATTGATTTTATTAATCCAGCAAAGTGCATTTCTATTACAAAATACATAACGATATTAAAATAAATAATCGATTGACATATAGAAATAAAATGATTTACTTCTAGGTATGTGTATTTGGATCAGCAATTAAAGTTTTTTTTCGTTATTTTAAATTGATTAGATTAGATATGCGATAATATTATATCAAAATGGAGCGGCGTAGTTAGGGCTTTAACATCGCGCGAATCGATGCGAGTATCGCGTTGCTCGACGGGCGTGCGACAGTTTGACAGATGAATGAACAATTGTTTTACTCTGATTTTGACCATAATGACGACATTGCGTACACCGGTCGTTAATTTATTTCCGCGCGGAACTTTTTCGTCGGGACGAACACGTTCGTTCGCGCCTATCCGATTATTCGTCAGCGCGTTCTCGCGAATAAATGCAAAATTACGGGGACATTCCCACGGTAATGTACATGTTCGTGAAATCGGCTGCAATTAACGTTAATTCATTCGCGAAGGATTTAAATGTCTCCGTCGTGTGGGGAAAATAAAACGGAGCCAATCGTAGATCTCCGCTTCTTCGGCGATGGCCTATTGCGTGCTCCGTGTTATCGATGACCCTTAAAAATATATAGCTACTCGCCAAATAGATCCCTCTATATACTACCGCAAATAGAAAGTAGAGTGATTCTCGATAAGCGTGTTGCAGGTAAAACTCGGAAATAGCGACAATACATTTTCATGTCTCAATGCGGTTTCAATTTTTTCTTATATTTCTACATTTTGTATTTCTGTTGCATATTTTTATAGCATGACAAAAGATATGAGTGTTAAACGATACTAATTGTTTCACGTTAACAGCTTAGAGAAAAATGTTACAGGAAACATTGCGTGCGGCTCTCGATAATTGAAACAAAGTCCTTGCTCAGTATCAACATATCTGTATACAACGTCACCGAGTGTACGTATTTGATATGATTCATGGTCACGGTAAAATCATTAACAATTCGAGTAAACAGAATTATTGAACGAAATGCTAATATCAATGCACTATAATTATGTTTCTAGTAATAGGACAAAATTCAACCATTATATTCGTTATTTTCTCTTTAAATGGAGTAAAAGAGAAAAAAAAAGAGAGAGAATGTTAAACTACTTGACAATAACTGAAAAAAATACGCTCGTATAATGTATTAAAAAAATATGTACAATAAAATAATACCAAGAAACGAGCAAAAATTAAGATAATTTTAGTAATTTAACATCTTTATTTTTGTTCCTGGCCTTATCTAATTTTATATATGTATTATTAACCTTTAATACACACGATTAGATTATTCGTGTTTACACATTTCTTTTCTTTGAAAAAGTAGGAGCATCAAGTAATTAGTTACAACATTTATATACAATTTTTTTTCAATATACAACCTTACAAATACTTTCTAAAGTTAAAAATGTTAAAATATATGTAAGAATTACTTAATAATTTCTGTATATTTGTTAAAGTAATGGAAATTAATTCAAGCACGAATGACTCATCGTGTGTAGTAAAATACCAGAAAATCATCCAGGGTATACTAAGAGTTAAAATACTTATATTAAATATCATTATTTTATAAATAACGCACAAAATTAGAATCTCGATATACGGAGTCCGTGACCGAAATAAAAGTAGAAACACAGGCAATGATTCGTGCAATTAACGGTAGAATTAACGGCAGAAATCCTGGCGAGCGGTCAATCGCGGTGACAGCCGCGGATTAATCGAACGACGACACGGCATGTTCGATCGATCGTGAAGGAATTATCGTAAGAAGCATCATCATGAACAAAAAAGAAATAAAAAGAAAAAGAAAAAGAGAAAAAGAAAAAGAAAACGGCCGGTGGTCATTCATCGTGGGAGTTCGTTTAACCTCATTCGCGTGAGTTTCTTCATCGTCGCCGCCACGGTGAACATTGCAAAATCGAACAAGCCCGTGGGCCGAAGAATCCTTGCGGCGAAGAATCTTATCGGCGAGACGGCGAATCGGAGTATCGGAGTACCTATACCGAAATGAGCACGGCGTGCGGTGGCGGTTCGATAATGGAATGCGCGAGACGATGTCATGCCCGTGTCGACGGACTCGGGACGAGACGTCGGGTCGTTAAATCATCAAAAGGGTCGAGAATAACGAGCCGGGAACTGGGAATGAGGAAATGACCCCAGTAACGAGGCAAGGCGACAACGAGGCAAAAGTTGTCAAGCCTAGGCTCCGGTGACACCCACCTTGCCAGTGGACCACTCCTCCTGGCTCGCTGGCCGAGGATCTTCTCGACCACGGTGACGTTGCCGCTTCTCGCTGCCTCGAGCAGCTCCTGGTCCTTTCCCATGGTCCATTTACACCGCGATCAAGCCGCGATCTTCGCCCGCACACTTGTCAATTTCTGTTTTCACTACGATTACTCGCGTTTCATTGATCCAACGTGGCCATCTTGGCCGAACTGACGCGCCGCCGTACGGCGGCCTGGCGAAACTGATTCCTCGATGAAACGCAGTATAAGAGGGAGTGAGACGACGCGAGCAATCCCGTACGTCTTATGAATGGAGCGAGCGAGACGGCACGAGTCGTGCGTACCGTCGTTGGCTGTTGTATGTATGTATAGACGTCTGTACGAGCGCCACGAACGAGCACGAGCTCGCAGAGCCGAGTGTCAAATGACAGCTGTTGCGCCGTACTGATTCTCCGTCCCATCGAAAACGCCGGTTCACGTTCACACTTAAACAGTAACTTGAACAAATAAATACGGGATGTGCGCTGACATGAATCGAGCCGTTATCTTCCTATCGGTTTTATCATTATTCTTCAGTAATGGAACGATGGCGTTAGAAAATACGACTGCCGAATTCGGTAAGCGTACATAACCTCAATATTCAGCAAACTTCTTATGAAATTGTAAACAGTATCTTTGGGTGAAACTTAGGACGGTATTTATTATTCATTCTTATTTTGAGGTCGTTTTAAATAATGTCTCAAGATACTAATACGCGCGGCTCTCTGATTTATTCGTAACATCTTAAGACTGTACTTAAAACAGCCTTAAATTTAAGAATCGACTATGGATATCAGCCTTAGAACTTTTTATTAATAATATGCAGGTATCTCGGATATCTTTTTATTACTGAAAATGTACGAATATAATTCAGTCACTGTTTAAAATATGGATAATATTTAATATCTATATATCTGTTCCTCCTATTCAAAATATATGAATCATACTGCTCGATTCTATCCCAATGTAAGATTAATTCTAATCTGGTTTAACTACAAACATCCTTTTTATATTTTTATGAAAGGGATACTATCATGTCATGAAGGGGACGCTACAGTGTATTTATCTTTTTCTAATTCTAGGAATATTCTATAAATATATATAAAACTTATTTGAGCCAACACAGGATGTACGAGTATAATAATTCAATTTGTTAAAAGAGATACATGTATGTATACATATATACATTTATAAATTTATTCATTGGAGCCTAATTCGAATTTTTAATTTAATCTAAGAATATTTTTAAAATTCGAAAAAGATGAAGAGTAAATTGAACCGAGATTAAAGTTATTCTTACTTTGATGGAATCAAGCCTTAGGTATTTGAATATTATATCGGTTAACTATTCGAAATGAGTAATATCAAATAATTGAATATTTACATATTTCCTGAAAAGTACAGGTAGTATCTAAATATTTGTATAATGTTAAATATTAAGTTACATTATTCACAATATATAAATATCTAATATTCAGGTTAATCAAATATAGGTATTCGATTAACTACTTGAAACATACAAATGATATCTCAATAATTTCCAAAATGTGATAAAACGTGTAAACAATTTATGGATATTTGTATGATCATTTACTATTCTAAACATACGAGTCATGTATGAGTATAGGAATATATCAAATATACATTTTTTGAAATGTGCAAGTACTCTCTAAAAGTAAATCAGTGTATTATCACTGACTTTAGTGCTACACTTATAACTGATGTAATCAATAATCAGCGAATATTTACTGTCTTTTAGTAATAATATACTGATTTTTTACTTTTAGAAATTATGATTTTTGCAGATTGAATCTTCTAAAAGTGAGTCAGTGTATTATTACTGAAAGAAAGTAAATATTCGCCGATGACTACATCAGTTATAAGTATGTCAGTTATAGAGTGTAGCACTGAAGTCATTGATTCACTTTTAGACAATAGAAGCAGACGTACTAGACAAATCTAAATATCCGTTTACTATGCAAAATTTGTAAGTATGACATTCAAATACTTTAATAATTATGTTATTCATATTATTTATAGAGAAAAAGATACTTTTATGTAATTTTTTAGTTACACTCAAGTTAATGACATATAATAAACTATAATTTATTATCTAAGATTAATATAAAATATATTGAAATTATTAGAACAGAAAAAATTTATAAAATGGAGAAAATTGTTTAAATGAAAAAAACATTATTATATGACTATTTGAATGTTAAAATGGACTCTCCTTATTTTTTTTTTTTACAGAATCTAGTTTCTTCAGATATATTTAAACTTTTCCATGAAGTTTAAATAGTTTGAATTTTCACAGAAAATTTAGGATGTATTTAGATATTATCAGATTCAGAAGTTTCTTTTCATAAACATGTTTATGAAACACATTCTTCTAACAATACTTATGTTGATTCTGTCCTCATAAATTTACCATGAGCACTTCTCTTCCGTTTCATAGATATGCCTTTACAGACTTTTTAAAATCATTTTTAAACGATAACCACAAAGATTTTTAACAACGTTCTACGTTGATTTTTGTTAAAAATTCCGGAGTTCATATTACTCACACACATTAGGTCCGATACAGAAACATTAATAAAATTTACATTTAATTATGTGTCCCAGTGAAAATATAGTTACTTAAACTTTCTTACCTTACTACACAAAATAAAAAAATAACACTTCAAGGATTAATTTAGGGTATAAGCTTGTTACGAATTTTAAGCCACGCCTTGCCATTGAACATTATAAAAGCACTTTGACATACCTATATACGTAATATAATAGATAAACATCAATTGTTTACAAAAAGATCGCGCCAGTCGTGGCGGCAATTATTTCACAACTTCAATATTTATTTAAGAACAAGTTAAAAACCTCTTACAAAAGATGGTATTAATTATAATAAAATTTTAAGTGGAGCTCAACATTATTGGAGCAAGGGCTCATATGTTCCCTCTATTGTTTATTTCCCTTTATTTCCTTTTACATTTTCTTAATAATAATTTATTTCCTTAATAATCGAGATTTACATATTTATAATGCGTAAACAAATCATAATGTTTATTATCTTAATATTATAACACAATGATTCTAGATGTTTCATAATATTTTTTATGAATAAGTACATCTTTATTATTTTCCGAAAATATAAATAACAACCGAATAATACAAATACTTGAATAATATAAATAATGTTAACTGAATATTTGGATACATGTTATTATCTATTGTATGTTTCGAATAACGTAAATGTGTATATCCGAATAATTGGATCCCGTTTATTCTATAGCTCTAATATATCCTTACATTATATGTATATGTTAATGATTGCAATCAGTAAATAAAAACTAATCTATTGTTATATTTTTGGAAAATCAGATCTGATTTTTTAGATTTACATACTAGTTACACGTAATTGCTATTTATCTAATTGCACTATGCTTTGTTTAAAACTTTATCATAAAATATAATATAGATACTTTTTGGGGAGAGAGAGAGAGAGAGAGAGAGAGAGATGTCTAGGAATATGTATTGTTTTATATTTAGAAGAGGGTTATCTGTAACTCGCTCGTGTCGCGTTGCAAATTAGATAAATAGCTCTAGACATGAAAACATTATAGAAATGTTTAATTTCTCATAATAATAAAGTAACATGTAATTATCGTAATTATCTTCATTAATATTGACGTTCGATGTATTGTATTGCAGACAGCGTCGGGATAACCGTATCTTTATTGAATCATCGTGAGAATGACGCATTCAAACAACGAATAAATTTAGCCCCATTTAATCGCTTAAATATTACTGTGAGAGATGTTCCATCAGATATTTGGTTTATTGTTTTACAAATTCATACATTTCAATACAATGCAACGTTATCTTACGACAAAGCACTACTTGACAAAGTGTCGAACAGAAGTTTATTTGGATCAAATATTGGTCTGTACTTAAAAACGTACGGTATAACAGCTCCAATACAGGTATTCCTGAAGCATGAAAACGTGTACAATCTCGATGCATTGCTCGTGATTATCACATACGGTCGAAATGGTAAGTACATATAATAATATATATCTCTATTCTTTTCACACTTTCCTTTTCGAGCAACATTTATTTATGGAATTAAATTTAACGCCGACACACAATACTGCCCATTAATATAATATAAAATGAATAGCCATGTATATACAAAGACAATTGCAAGAGAATAATATTTACGTGATAAAGATCGAAAAATCATATACTGTATTAAATTAAATAACCGTGTTACGTTGATCGCGATAGCACAAATAAATCGCAAATCATACCAAGACGCATTCGATTAATTTGCGGCGCGTCTCTATTATCCGTCACGCGTAAATGGGTTAAATAGCTAACCGTTTTCGACGGCGAGCGTAATGACAAAATTGGTCGAGTATCGAGAGAATTCATCAGCGTTGTCGATTGTTGTTCTGTGCAGCGCCGATACCGGGTGGTTGTAACATGGAATTCGATATCAAAGTATCGCCATATCAAAAACTCCATGCAGAAAACGGAATGATATTAGTAGACACGCAGCCAGCTTCAATTCTTTTCTCCAACGGTTCATCGATTTCCTGTGAAAAAAGCCCAATACAACACAAGATGTACCGTCTTTATCTGCCTAGACAGGATTTTACTTCGGATACATATTTCGACGCGATCACGAGAATGCTGACCGTGCAAGACATTGTGCAGAACGGTGACGAGGTATCTTATAATATTAGACAGATAAAATTTTAGTCTCATACCGATAAATACCGATATCATAGAACTGATGTAGCGCTATCGTTGTTTTTGATATAATTATTCTAATATACACACGCACCATAATCGTAGCGATCTACAAGCGATCTACTTTGCTAACAAAAGTTGTTAATGCTTATTGACTGTTGATGCATCTTATAATACTGGTCGACAATAATTCGTTAAATGGGTTTTATTGATTTTGTATGTTATGTCTTTTATACTGATTTTAAAAATGAAGTTAGAATTTATCCCTATGGCCTTTAATTTTTTAAATTGATGTATCTTTTTTTAAAAGCATACATTTAGTAACAATAACTCGTCGTATGGAATCTGTTTGTAATTAAAATTATTTATTTTCGTCTAAAAATTATTTATTTTATGAGTAGAAAATCATGTTAAATTTGGTGGCTATTTTTCTATGAATCGTTTATTTATATCTAAGCAAAGGAGATAAGTATAGGAATTTTTTAATGTATATTACTAAAAAATTCTGCTTGCCTCAAATTTGACAGATTTGAAATCAGCGCAAAAAATACTGTAATAAAATCATTTTATAAAATTAATTTAACAAAAGAAAAGTGAAATTTTGTTAAATAGTAAATTACTACAAAATATCAGTTTATAAAATTTATAAAATTTTTAAATGCATGTTACTAAAAAACTGCTTTTCTCATAAATTTATCAAGCAAATTTGAAATTAGGATAAAAAATACTGTAAAGAACACTCTCAGATTAATTTAACATTAAAAGATGTGAAATTTTTGTCGACCAGTGTAATTCACGATTAAATATAATTAACATATTAATAAGTAATTAATATTTTTGATAGATACCAGCAGGTACTCTCACGAGTTCTATGAGACGTATCTACAGTGCGTACACCGGCACAGGATCAGTGTATGCCATGGTTGCTATTTATGAAAATTACTCTTCAGCTTACGTCCCAATTTTTACATACGCTTGCAGTCCTCTGCTCTATCCGGAAAGTTGTAAAGTTTTAAGTATGTTTTATCCTTTTTAAAACTGTTATTTTTTTATAGCTAAATCAGTACACACTTTTTGTATTCAAAGTAAAATAAGCATATATTTGAAATTTGGCAAAAGCATGAAGAAAAATTCTAATACAGTCCACTGCAGAGCAGTAAAAAAACAAACTTTATATTTTAACATAATGATAGTGAATAATATTTGAGTTTTATTTGAAACGTTATATATTTTTTTGCATGAAATATGGTTATGTGTACGACGATAGAATAATTATACCTCTTTTTTTAATGAGATGGTATTGTAAAATGTGAATTTTTTTAAACAATAATTATTTTCTATCTTTCCAAACGCATGAATATCTCTCGGATATTATAACTTAACAAAATCACATATTAAGTGTCCCATGAAAGATTTATATAATTATTTTCTGTTTCGTTATTTTTTCAGATGACGCATTTTCACATATAATTTGCGCACTGGTCCTGATAATAGGCTGTCTGTCTATTATTATAGGATATAAATACCCTTCTATAGATCATTCATTACCGAGTTGTATGATAGGTGGTATCTTAGGGTACATTATAGCACTGAATACCGGCGATTACAGCATCGCAAGTAATCATGCATACATTAATTTTTATCGAAACATTTCAATGAAATCATATACGGAGAATTTTTTCTTAGAGTTTATCCTGAAAATATGATAGTCGTAGGACAGCATTGTATTTTGAAGAATTTTAATGTAAATCTTTCATTCATTAATAAAACTACAATAAAGTATAAAATAAGTTTGATTAATTTTACTGAAGTGTATGATAAAAATCTTTAAAATATTATATTGTACCACAAATATCATATTTTCAGGGTAAATTTTAAAAGAAAATTTGTGCCATGTATATATTTAATCTCTCTCTTATATTTATCTCTCATATTTTTAACTTATCTCTCGAGAAGACACGCGCGATTTTAATGACTCTTGTCTCTTTCAGTCAACGTTTTGATAGGTTCGACATTTGCTATACTTGCTGCAGCCATATCGGCAGTTTTAGGTGTTTGTACGTGGTTACGCAATATATCATTGGGATTTTTATGCGCATGTATCACATACCTCTATGCTCCAGGTACGTACTATATCTTGACCAAAATAAAACCGCGTTTCAAAAAACTGCATGGTTTGCACCGATATTGAATAAAGAATATATTAACTATCTCGGTCTCTTGTCTAAAGAATACTTTTGTATTTTTTGTTTGAATATAGTTAATTCAACAAATCAGAAATAAAGATCCTAAATGGTTAAATTGAATTCAGTGCTCAAGTAATTCCGAGGGGTAAACCGCTGACCAAAATTGTGTACACTAATACCTACTAACTATGTCCAGTAATGCCCAATTTTTATGCCTACTAATACCCTAATAATGCTCATTAATGCATGACCTCATACCGCTTATTATAATATACAATTCTCTTAAGTAATGCCCAGTAATGCCCAGTAATGCCCCAAATTTGTACACCACAATGCTCTCAGCAGTTTACCCCTTGAATAATTCCGTGTAAATTTATATGCTCATATTCAATCCTGCAAACTGCGAGCCAAATTTAATTTTCAATTTTCAAATACAATCGTAACAGAACTATCGCAGTAATATCAAAAATTAAATTGATAAGCAATTTAATAAAATTATAATGCTCATAGGTATCTTAGAAGATATTAATAATATGATGCTGATAAATATCAAAAACCTGTGAATAATTTTATTGCGAAAAAATTATCTATAATTAATTTACGGTCCAAGCATCGCGTCCAATGCTACAAGTCTCACAGTACTAACGCGTCACAAAATGCAACATAGAATACAGTAAACACGAAAGGATAGGGAAACGAAGGCGGGAATCGTAGGTAGCCTCTCCACGCCGCGGTGCTCGCGAAGGGCTGTTGCGAATTATAGGAAAATAATGAAAGCCAGGCTTAAAAGCGGAGGGATAGAGCCGCGCTGCGCCGCCACCCCGAAGTTAGTTCGAGTTTGGCGAAGGGATGAGAGGCGCACAGTCAGTTTCTCCCCGTAGCTTCTATCAATGCTGGCCGCTCATGTGGAAACCTCGCCCGCCGAATCCCCCATGCAGAAGCGGCATGGCGCATTCACGTTGCCTCCCACCTTTCTCACCATAACGCCGCGACTACCCTTCGTCTACCCTCGTCCGGGCACAAACGCAAAAATGCGCCCGTCACCGCCGCCGCCACCACGCACGGAATACGCGTGCGATGTTCCAGGGTCTACCCTGTCGATGAGACTCTCACGTCATAGTGTAACCAGCTTGGAAGATTCGCATTTACCTAATTGTGTCCCCGTTTATTTATTCTGCATCGGGACCTATTTAGATTACGCGATGCGTGCATGCGCAACTGCACAGGAGCAGCGATTCGGACCCAATTCTATCCCGTCGACAGATGATCGCAATCGCTATTTACTCTGAGTCGACCGCGTTCACCCCGCACACCAGCGTAAAACGGATGATTATGATGTATCTGGGCGTCTGTTAATTAGACAATCGAAATTTTCACACGCGATAACAACATACATTGAAATTACAGCGACAGAAATATGGGATATTCGATTGTTAATTGGTTTATCAGTTTGTCTTGATTCATATTAATATTTCGGTGATTTGGATCTTATTTTCAATAATATTTCAAACATTTTGACTCGGTTTCCCACTGATGCACTGATAACTTATCGATTTCTTGTAGCGTGGATGTTTTATGTTTTGGAACACAATTGGTTATTCTGGCCTATGTTCATAAGCCTAATACTTGCCACGACCATACTTCTGATGACAATATCCTATGTTGCTGAAATTATTACACGTGCGATTTTCGGATCTTATTTCGTAATCGTCGCGATTGATTATTATACTGGAAGTAATTTGAAATATATTATTATTACCATAATCAGGAGGATAACTATACCTGGATTTAATTTAGCGTTCGTATATCCTCCATTTCAAGGTGCAGGTATGTCTTTGTAGCTTTACTTTATATAATAACTCGATATTATGCTCTATTCATTCTCTGTTTTTTCAGATGTAACTTTATTAATTGTCTGGAGTGTTCTAATAGCAGTACGATTTATTATACAATCGTATGCTTCTTTATGTTGTCAGAAAAAATTTGAAACAGGATTAAAACGTGATACAGAAAGAGTATCTTTACTACATGATCATCATGATGACTATTCTGCCGAAAGACATACAAGAAGATCTCACAACCGATCTCGATATTATAAAAGTTATATAATATTATAAATATCATAAACATATAACTAATGCTGTTAATATTGTATGTAATAATTTCGATATCAAAAATTTTGCAATTTTTTAATATTAATTACTTTAGTCTATTTAAAATAATTATATAATTTCATTTAATGGAATTTTATAATTATTAAAATCAATCTTTGTTAAAGATTGATTTAAGTCGCAAATCTCAGTTGATATACTTTGTACAAGCTTATATAAATATTATACATACCTGTTTTCCTCTTCGTTCTTCATCAAATATTAAAATATGATATTTTCTTTAAATAGGGCATAAAGTTATAACAATGATGCACAATGTCTGGTATTGAACGTTTTAATATTCTGAGTTCTTTTTATATATTTTTTTAATATGAAAATTTTATTTTTGTTTATTTATTACGACATTTATTTTTATGTTAATATGTATACCTGAAATATACTAATTTTATTTTTTATGAAACTGAATTAAAATATAATTAATAATTGTTAAATAAGTTGTGCAGCATTATTATAAATAGTTTATTATAGAGATTTATATATATATCTGATGTTTTTTTACCATTTTACAATGTATTATATAAAAATGTATGTAGTATGGAACATAATATTATGAATAAAGAATGTTGATTTGGCATTAAAATGAAATAACATTTATTGAATCGAGACAGTGACACCTAACAGTGGTTCTCTATTTCCTACTACTTACAATCTTAAAGTTAATCACAGCAACAATATTATCTCATTATTCACAACACTTACATAGATTACTGTCGCAATAATATATTATTCTCATTAATAAATTTGTTAATACTCATACACTGTAGTTGTTATTAGTAGTATCATTACAGATAATAAGAAAGACGCGTAACCACTTCCGCGTAACGTTGGTTGGTTGTATAACGATTAAAGCATAATTTCGCTGAAACGCATTTTACATGCAATTGCGGTAACGTTCAATTCGCAAAAGTTCTATGCAAATGCAGATTTACAAAGGTAACATAATAAATGAGAAGTACTTTAATCTACTATTCGCGAAATGCACAGCCTGTTGCAAGTGCAGCGCCTGTTTGCAGAGGATCTTCGTGCAGACGTGTATAATACGCAACTGTTTAGTGGATACGTATTTAGTTCATCGCGGAAGATTTCTTCGAGTAGAGCAATAATATCGATGAACGCAAATGTTTTCGTAATTTATTTTTTCGACATTATATAATCTTATTTTTGCAATTATCCTTCAATTAAGAAAAGGAAGATCAATTAAGCCTAAACACGTAAGTATATAATAATATTTTGGAAAAAGTTAATTAGTGAGAAATTTATTCATGAGGAGGGTATTAAATATTGCAGTCTACTTCGGATCCTTGTGAATTTTGTAAATTCTGGGCGCTTTATATCTTTCTTAGATGTTTACCCCTCCTTCTCTATTTTATTTTTGAAATTACATATTTATATATATATATATATAAGATGGCATTATTTATACAGATAACAAAATTAAAAAATCTTTTATAAATTTAAAAATCACAAAGAAAGCGAGAAAGATTCTTTGAATAAAAAGTAGAATATTGAAAAAAATTCTTCAAGGATCTTTCTTCACGTCGAATGAAATTTTTATAACAAGGAAGTGGTATTGGCTGATTTAAATAAAAGTTGTTTCGAACTGGAGTTTATCATCGCGAGATCAATTTTATAGCGGCGCCGTTCAGAGATGCACCGAAGATTTTCCAGCGTTTTCAGTTGACGCTGTTTTTATTTTCGTTTTCTTCCAAAAATATAAATTTACTAATTTACACAGTACACTTTCCATTAAGTGCTCTTCACGTATAAACGTTCAACAAGTTTACACGAGCCCTACGTGACCGTGTAAACGCCGACGAGAAACGAGCGACGCCGCTCCGAGTGGCGTAATTTTACACATACTTCACACGTTACTGTTTAACACAATGTATATCGTCCACGGTTATCTATTGGCTGCTGATTAATTGTAGAGAGTTCGTCACCTACATTTATTACGACACGCATTGTCGATAAAACGATCGTTACGCGTTACCGAGAAAAAAAAAGGAAAAACGCTTGCAAATATTCACATCGCGACAGAAAATATCGGCATACACAATGCCGCCTCCTGAAAAAAAAAGCCCTGTCGAGTTCTGGAACGATAAAATTTGAAAATATCGAGTTGCTGTTTTCACGCCGTTTTTTCCACACCATACGAATCAGTGACTAATTATTCGACGCGATCGTGCGGCGCGACTCAATTACTAAAAAAACGTGCTACTCTCCCGTTAGGTGGTGATCGAAATACATCGATTAAATGGATCACGGATATAAACACCCATTGAAATCGCAATAAGTCCGCACAGGTGGTTGACATTTCTCCTTGCGACAAAAAAAAATAATAATAATAATCTAGTTTTTTATGAATAATAGAATCGCCAAATTTTTATTTTCGTGATTACTGAAATTATTATTGTAAAAATTTCACAATATATAAAGTAATAATATATCGCTCGTAAAAAGATTGTATAGCTTTAAAATAATAAACGCAATAAACGCAATCGCCTTATTCGTAGGATTACTCTTTTAAATAATACGTATGAGATATTATGCAAAATTCCTGTATTTTTTGTAATCTTGTTGGTGATTAATTTTACGTGTATTTGCGCGCGTATTGAGATCTGTTCCAAAACTCGTCTTCAAACGAAAAACATGCGCGTTCGACGTGTGTTTTCGCGAAATGATAGGTGAATAAATGTAGGCTCAGATCATTTGATTTTATTGAAGTTCTGTTGTTGCACGGTGTAAGTCAACGGAGTCATCGTTTCGGTGAGGGAAAACATTGAATACACGGATAAGATGTTGCGTAGTTTATAATGTGGATACGTTCGAACGTAACTGGAGAATTCATCTAACTTATTTACGTATATATATACAGTGATAATTATTTCTAATGTACAGTACTGGTTTAAAGAGAGTAACAAATGCTATCTTACAATTATCTTTATACAGCATAATCGAAAGAATGTGCTTCGATCGTGTGCGCGGTGACGATTAACGAGTTCGATGCCAATAAGATTTCCCGTTACTGCGCGAGCACCAATATTTGCGATTCGTTTGTAACGACGAATCCGCTTCCTCGGTCCATTAGCTCAGCGATACATTTACATTAATAGCAATAAATACCGACGCAAACGTCCATGCTACTTGCCTCCTTCGGGCATTACTGTGACATTTACGAAATCTTCTCTATGATTACGTCGGTTTATTCTTCACGACCTCATATACGTCACTTTATTATGATAATAAGGATGGTATAAGCTACAGATTGGATTGTCTTAATCTAGAATCGTGTACCTTGGACCGGAATGAACGTTGTGGAGAGATGTGTAAATAAAGAATTTCAAATCGAACATTTTCGCCTGCTGTGTCATTGCTCGCAAATGTGTTTAAATATAGTTTACGCGAAATTTAAAAAAGTACTATTCGCGTTACTACGTTTTAAAGAGGATCTGAAACTGTAATATTGCTATTCTCGATAAATCTTGCACACAGATCTCGAGGTTTAAATCTAGCATAATTTGAAATACACGCGGCGATTTTTATTGCGCGTCCGGTTGCATTTGCATAAAGCGTGCGATAAATTCACGCGTGAAGAACCACTCACATTAATAATAATAATGTAATAACAATATTTTTATCGAGTACAACAAACAAATAAGCAACAGAAGATATATAAAAAAAAATTGCAAACTTTTTCTCTTTCAAAAGAATTTGTTTCTTTAAAGAGTATAAATAAAAAGTATAATAAAATATATTATAAATTAATATAAATATATATTAAAAAAATTATTTCCTTTATATCTCTGGGATATTTTTCGCGAATAAATTGTCGATCAATATACACTCTGTTCACGTAGATTATGGCCGCAATATCCTTTCGAGAGCAGTGTCTTCCGACGCCATATCTGCCGACAGACACGATGGCCGGCCTTGCTGAAAAAAAAGCCGCCCTCCAGGCAGCTATCAACCCCCGCAAAACCGTTCCCTCCCGCAACGAAATCAGCCTCATCGAGAGACTACCACCCTAAACTCTCGCGAGAATATATTTCGGCGGGAGCCGCCTACGTGTCTGCGGCTCCCTTTCAATTTCCACGCGGTTCGCGGCCGCCCTTACACGAAGGAAAATATTTGCCGGAAACCGATACAACGTGCGGCAAACAATATGCGCCCGGCGCTATCCAATAAATCCGGTAATAAAGCTCCCCGATACCGAAAAACGAGAGCCGCTGTAAATTTAATGAATGCTCTTGACATCGATCGACTTCGGGGAATCTAAAAGGGAGAATTCGCGCATGTCGGACGAAGTGAAAAATAGCTTTACCGGCATATTATGACGCTTATTAAAAAGATTCTTTTGTAGCAGTAAAATTATCGGCAAATGCACGAGAGATCACGTTCAAATTGTGTAATGAATATCTTAAGGAAATTATATTTTTGTACAAATATAACTACGACGATAATTAGTGGTTCTTCACGCGAAAATCCTCGACGTGACGACGAAGGTAGCGTAACGTAAATCATTTACACATACTATCGTGAATAGGTAATTACCCTGCGTGACCCGGGGTCATGCGTATACATCTACGAAATCTAGATCAGACACGAAGTGGAAGATGGGTAAAATTCATTGGTTCGAGCTCGAATTATAAAACTGATTGTGCTGTCTAAAAAATTGACCGCTCTGTGTAATCAGATCACGTTGGTGAAAAATCTTTTCATTCAATTTCAAAGAGGAGATTTAATTGCGACGAGCTGCTGCTCCATTACTGATCGCCAATGCGGGCGTTAGCAAATTTACAAATTGTTCAAGAAGGGGAGGGGGGAGGGGGGAACCTATCCTATCTCCTAATCCTAATCGAATAGTTTCGTAGATAGGTATTGCCATTCAGAAAATTGACGGTCGTAAACATTCGAGGACGCGAGTTATTAATCCGACATGCGAGGAAATTACACGATTAATGATATATTAACTCTACGAACAATTAAATATTGTTCGATCAATCGAAACGCTATAAGATATAATTGCAACGTCATTTATCAAGCATGCCGTCGATGTTTCTGATAAAAAGCCTTTACCAGCTTGTACTCGTGGATGGAACGACGCGTTCGTTAATAAATAAATGACCGCGAAATTAAACGAACGAAATTCTTCAATTTTTAGTAAAACGAAGAAAAATATCGAACCCTCGCATCATCATCATTCGGAATTGTGTTCATTCCACGCACAACCGACACTAACCGCGCGTCTTCGATGCGATCGGCGTTACGCTTTCGTGCGAACTATCGGAAGGGGGCGAGCTTTCCTCGTAAGCGTCCGTCTTCGCATCTACCGTGGCGTCGCGACAGCGATCGTCACCGTCGGCAATCAAGCGCGAGGAAACGCCGCACTCTCTACATCTCGGGGGACAAGGGATCACACTTGCGCGACGGTGCACGGGTCACGGAAATTCAGTCGTTTCACTCACTGGTGTCGGAGTTGTGCACGGGGGTGGTCGCCGGTGTGCTGGGGGCCTGATGCTGCGTCGACTGCGTCGGTATCCCGAGGGAAGCGAGGAGCGGTCGTGGCATCGCGCCCGGGGTGGCGCTCGGCGGCGGCGGGCTCTCCTGGCCTACGAGCAAACTCGCGGGCGGGAACCCGAAGAGCTGGGATCACTGGAGCCTCGGCCAATAGTTGCCTGCCAGGTCCGGGGTCTGCGAGGGAATCTGCACCGGCACCGAGACGCCGGCTGATATCACTCCTGAAACAGTTTCAGATGTCGGGGGATTCAGCGCGTTTCATGCGACGGCACGAGAGCTGTCGAGGCTCTGGAAAACGGGACGGGAAGATATAAAGTAATTGTTAACGAGCGAATACGGATGGTACAAATGACGGGGGCTGAATCGTGGCACACAAGAAACAGAAATTTTATTTCCACACGAAAGAACGTTTCGCTCGAGTATCTCAAATGTCGGCTAAATATTATATATGCAGATCTGAAAATAATTTCCTTGGACCATCCAAATAATTATGTAAGACACCAAACTGATTCAATTGGTTAGAATGTCGAAACTTTTGACAACGTTACTCGTTCTCCTTGAAATTCCCAATTTGTAATGGTCCAACAAAAGTATTTAAAAAATAAGTATGACCGTACTTATAAATGATATACATAAATATGATAGGGAACGCCAATAATCATGCAAAATTAGATGTTATGAATACAATATATATTCTTAATTTCAAATTTAATTATCTTAGATGTGACCGTGCGCCGAAACGTTCGGACATTAACCACAATCGATCTGAGAAGCTAATAATATAAATATAAATATGATAAGGCGCCAAAACATTCGGACATTCCTATATATGAAATAATCCTCCCTAAATTAAAATTACTTCAAATTTTTATTCAGTTAAATTCTTATATACTTGAGCAAAATCATTCTCTCCCGTAGGATATCGTTCGATAGTCTCCAAATTGATGGATTATCCTAGGATAAAATGTAATTGTCCGTGTCGCTTTAAATAAATTAAATGATTCATCTCGTCTCATTATTATTTAATGATTTAATTTATTTCACTATTTTGCAACACTGCATGTATCTCCTTGATTAAGAAAATACAGTTTCAGCAACTTGCGACGATCGCGACGATCGTTGCGAGCGGAACGCGTCATTAATCGCGTGAAACACAGTAGGACTAATTCGCTAAAAACAACCGAGTACGTATTTACGGAAAACGACATGAAACGCATTCGCGAGTGTCGCCCGCGGCGACGGTTACATAAATAGGATTCGGTTATGATAGCGCGCGGCGGCTTCGCACACTTCTGCAATTTGAATTAAACACCTTAACGAGCTGCGTCTAATCCAATATAAACTTCCCGCGAAAACATTTACGCTCTATGGGCCTCGCGTCGTAACTTCGTTCCTCGCATGAGCTATAATTATGGCATAAATGCAAGACGGGTAATTTGGCAAACGTTGCAACGAGGACGTGAGCCATATTTACGTTAACCGTGGAACTTTTATTCAGTTAAAAATTAACATATTCAAAGTATCGGAAATTAATCATGGTATAAAGGTGCGAAAAAATAGAATCCTATTCATTTGCGTTTCTATAATTCAACGACAATATCAAACGCGCTGAAAGACATTTAGTACGTATACAACTATTTATTTCGTTGATATGACTAACAAAAACCTTTTCACTTTTTTATTTAAAAATTGTATTGTTCTAATCAAAATTTGGTTCAGTTAACCAATTGAAAAAAATTTGAATATAATAGAACAATAGAATAATTTTTAAATAAAAAGTCAGAAAGTTTTTATTAGTCACATATCGGCAAAACAAATGGTTATACGTACTAAGGATTTCTCTCAATGTAGGGTTTAATTCAAAGATGATCGATGCCGCAAAATAATTTCTTGGCCACGCGACTTTTTAGATTCCGACATTCAATCGCATCTTAGCAATCTCTCGAGAGTTTCATCTTTAACTTGATAACATCCGACGAATACTGTCATCTCAATGTCGAGGGATTAATCGAATATCCGTAACTCTCTCGTTCACCACGTCGCGTCCGCCCGCGCCGACTGCGAGGCAAACTCACGCGGTTACGCTCGTTTCCGCGGTTGAATCCCGCCAACTCCGGGGGCGGCTGCTTAACTATGAAAACGGCGCCGTTTGAGCCGGCACGGCACGGCAGGACAGGCGCGGCGCTAACGAGCGCGGTGAAAGTCCTTACGGCGCTCGTGCACGTAAAGCGATTATGATGGATAACCCGCGGCTCGTTCCGCACGTAAGGAGCAGAACCACGCGGGGAGGGTAGAAGAAATGGCGGGAAAACGAGGGAGGGGAGCCGGGGGAGGGATGAAAGAGCAGAAAGGAAGAAAGACGGCCGCGAGAAGAGTGTTCGGGACAGCGAGAGGGATAGCGGGGTGGGACACACAGTGCGCGCGTGTTCCGCAGTATTCCACCATTCCGGCTTGTGCTCCGCTCCGTTCCGTTCCTGTAGGTACGCCGCGCACCCCCGTATTTCCTCCCCTTTGGGTTCGCACGTTATTGAGCGCTCGCCCAGCCGAGGCGAGACCCAACCCATCCACATCCTCTGTTCACCCCTGTATATCCTCAGGAGGGAGAGGAAGCGAGAGAGAAAGAGAGACGACGCGGAGAAAGAGGCAAAAGGGAGCCCCGGCGGAGGGCGACGAGAGGGACGGATAGATGGATAGACACGAAGGAGCGAGCGCACCCCTCAGGCTGGAAGGGTATAGAGGCGAAGGGGATGAGAGAAGAGAGAGAGAGAGAGAGAGAGAGAGAGAGAGAGAGAGAGAGAGAAGGCGAGGCGACGCTGACTGCGAGAAGAGGCGCGACCCTCCGTGGTGGCTTTCGCTAAACGGAAGACGAGAGGGTGAGATAGTGAAGATAGACGGAGAAAAGGGATAATAGAGCAAGAGAGTCAGGAGAGAAAAGAAAGAGCCGAGCGGAGAGGAGCCAACCGGCATGTAAAAAAAGAGAGAGAAGGGAGAGAGAAGTTGAGTCGAGAAAATGGAAAATTCACCAGCTACATCGGCGGGGTTGGAAAACCGCCGAACATCCCATTCTTCGATTCAGCCCAGCGGCGCCATGCGAGATTTGTTTTAAAATCCTTTTACAATTCCGTGGGCGAGCGTGGAGCCGCGACCGCGTCGTTGCCCGCTCGCTCTTTATATCTCTCCCTCTCTCTCTCTCTTGTTCTGTTAGCAGGACTATGTAGATTGCGTGTGAAGAGGTTCCCAGGTAATTCTCGACGCTTTATTTCGCGCTTTGAGCCGGCTAGAGCACGAGGAAGAAACGGCGGTCGCTCGCGCCGAGCGAAAATTGGAAACGAAAACCCCTACTGGTTTTTGACGAGAATTCGTTCGTTCTATCATTACATTCTTGTACATGTATGTTGTATCTATGAATGCATACAATTTTTGAAGATAATCTAAGCAATGTGAGAGTTAAGAAAAAATTTTATAGCTATTGATATTGAGATACGTGTATACATAATATTTTGATATTTTTGCTAGGCGCTAAGGATATATCAGAGAGAGAGGTGTATAATCTTTGTAAAAAAAAACTGAAACTGAAAATTTATACTTTGCGTATAAAGACGACGATTGATGTATACACGTAAAACAGATCAATAAGATCAATATTTATATTTAATAATATAATTTTCAAATTTTGAAGTAAAAATTTTCTCATTTTATTTTAATTATTTTTTAAAAACTGTGTATTTATTATTGAAATAATTTTGCATTCAGGTTCTTAATCGCCTGTCAAACTTCTTGTGTGACTTTCAAATATAAAAAAATCTATAATATTTTTATTTTTCATTTTGTTCAAAAATAATACATCTTTAATCATAATATGAAATTTCTACTCTTAAAATAACTAAAAAATAACGAGTAATAAAAACCAATTGAAATATGAAATACGCTTAATCGGAGAAAAATCGTAGAAGTAATTAAAAAAAGAATTTTTTTAATTTGATAAAAAATACCGTTTTGTTATTTGTAAATATTTTGAATGTAAATATGTTGTATGTACCTCTCCTGTAAGGTACATCATTAGTTGCTTCCGGCAAACACAAATTATTCCTGGCTCTACCTAAATTATTCTTGAGTGACCTTGAAAGCACGAGGCACAGAGAACACGACAAATTAGTCGTGGCGAGAACTCACCGGTTGCGGTCGAGGTTGTCGGCTGGTAAGGTGCTCCACCTGGTCCGGCGGGTTGTCCCCCTGGCGTCGCGGGGGTGCCACCGTGAGACGGGATGCCGCGATGCGGTTGCGAGTGCGCGGCCGCGGCCGCGCTGTGCGCGTGAGAGTAAGACTGCGTGAGCGAATGGAGAGGCTCGTGAAACACGTACGCTGGGTAGCCCTCAGCGCGTTGCTGAAGACAGCTTCCACCCATTGACCCGCCCAGGCTGCTTGACATCGAGCTACGAGTGAGAAAAGCATCCATATCGAAAAACAACCAACTACTCAACAAGTCACGATATGCATTGGCATGCATGAATGGCGGACTCTAATTACAGTAACGTGTAATTACATTTGCAAATGGAGTTTCAGGAGAGTTTACACAAATATTTAGCATTAAAATTTTGGGCTTTGTGATAAAAGGATTTAACAAAAATTTCAGCAGAGTCATTTTAATTTTTACAACAATGAATATCGCTATTATCGAACGATCGAGATTTACTCTTGCATATAAATTTTGCATTTGAGAAAAATGGTGTTGCTTTAACGCAAAAAAATTCTCTCACCTGTACGTGTCGGGCATAGTGGCAATCGGTTGCGGTATCGATGAGTACATGGCGTTGAATCCAGCGTTTAAGGGCAACCGTGGCGTAGCAGGGGTGGCCGCGGGAGGCGCGGTGCCGCTACCCCCGCCGCTGCCACCGGCGACCACCTGATCGACGGCGGCCCTCCTCTGGTTCCGTAATTTCTCCTCTCGACGCCACTTCGCCCTGCGATTACTGAACCACACCTGCAACCGACACAATGACGGTGCCTTTGTCACGATAAGTGTGCAGCCGCACACTCGGCGCCGCCGGCACGGTATTTCGCATCATCCGCACTCGTCCGCATTCGTACTCGTTCCACGACACTCTCTTCTGCTTCCTCTCCGGAGAGACCGCCTTCACCCTCCCCGAACCACCCTGTTGTCTCGTCCTCTCTCTCTCTCTCTCTCTCTCTCTCTCCCTCTCTTTTCCCATCCCTCTTTTTTTCCGCCTCTATCCAACCGAGTCTCTTGTCTACTCTCCCAGGTACCACGAAATCTAGCGCCCAGACTACTCTACTCTTTTCGCATCTCGTGCGAACAGACGCGCGAGTTTGCACGAGGCGCTTCTCCAATTTGTTAATTGCGATTGAGCAGTTGTCACACGGGAAATTGAGTTACTCTTGCTCGCTTGGCCCTTTCCCATGCATGGCACCCTTCTCTCGCTTTGGTCTCTTGCGCATCCTCTCTTTACATGTTTTTACCTGCCGCCCCCCTTCGCTGTCGTGCTTTTATTTTACGCGTCTCTTTTCAAGCTTCTGATTGTACTACAAATTGCAGCTCGATATCCGAGAAAGAACGTAATATTGTAGGTAATATACCCCGTCACGCCAATCGCGCCAATCTTGCATTAATATTATCGGGACGGGTCGAAGGTCTTTGATTATTTCTATCTGCGATGTTATTAGATTTTAAAACGTCGATTAACTTTAACCTTTATACTTTTATTCAATCGACTCCTTGTTTCTTTGCAGGGCTATAATTAGAAGGAGATATGGAATACGTCAGAATTATATAAAAATGTGACACTGTAGCGAAAGTATTAAAGAATTAAGAATGACTTTAATGTCTTTTCACTATGTCGAGGCGATATCCCAAATAACACGATGGAGGTTCGTATAATAAAAATAAAGAGTTTATCTTTCCCTATCCTACGCCTGCACGGATTTCCTGATTTTTGTGATTCCTTTCGGCGATAAGAGGATTCGTCCCCTTCGATATATCGGTTTTCCCTCGCCGGCACTTAGAGCAATCCATGAACCGTGCATTTGGCTTTCACATCTCTTTTTTATGTGTATATGTCGCAATACTGTTTAGTAGTGTCAATTTTACAAAGACACACAATTACACGAATTTTATTATTTTACGGATTATATGAAATCATTAGATAAATTATATGAAATTTACACAAAATATTATTAGGCATCAAAACCCGCTTTGACCAAATATGGACTTCTTCGTTTATTTGATTAAACATTTCGATCGATTTTCATTTAATAACATTTACATGAATTTTGCGCTTTTCATGTATGATGAAATATTTTAATGCCATTCTCTATACGATTATACTTTACCTATTATTGATTATTATGGATATAAATTTGTCCTATACAATTCCAATCATTGCGTTGATGTAAATGTCAATTGATGGATTCTTATTCACGGAATAATGATCATCATTAATGAGGAGAGAAAAGACTGAAATTTAATAAGTTATATTTAATACAGTAAATATAATCGTGTAATTACAGTGCATGTTTTTGAGAAAGTAATCCGCATATTTTTGCATGCTAGTGCGCGCAGATGAAAATAGAAGACAAAGCAATAACGGCAATTTCCATTTCTGTCGATTTTGACGTAACGAATTATCGCGTGTGCAATACAGGAAAAAAAGAGGGATGTTTTTCGCAGCGGAAAGAAATGCCATCAACGTAGAAATACAAGCCTTCCGCAATCTCACGTATAACGCCACGCTACGAGCACGGGGGTCCTCGATTGAATCAAAAAATAAATTCTATCCTCCTGTCCTCCCATTGGCGCAGCAAATCGTGTTCGACCACCCCACCGTCAAATATCTGCCATTCGCCCGCAGCGGGCTCCTTCCGCCCAATACTATCGTCCCTCGTAAACTCGTCCTCCCTCGTTCCGAAAACTCGTCCGAATCGATCCACGCCGAAAGTCCGTGTTACAAACACGTTCGGTCCTTAGTGTTACCTACTCAAAGAACACAAGTCTCCTCTCAGCATCGTCAACGGCTGAAATGCGGTGGAGACCGGTTTCCGACACTGGTTTCCGACCTTGAAACTTTCGACCTTCATTCACGATGTGCCAACTGGAAGCGCAAGAAATTCGCTCGTTTACACGCCTCACAGTACTTTCAGAGATTAATGAAGCGTACAAAATACTGTCACGCTGCGAAGACTCATTTTTACTCCCCCCCAAAAAAGATAGTAAACGAGAAGAAAATGGATTCTTTATCTAAAAATTGCGTGACGATGTTAATACTGATCTCGACAGATCTCGTACATATCTATATATTCAGCTTTACGATTTATTATTTGCGTCTGTTTTATTTGAGATGCCCTGGAGCAAAAATCCCTTTAATCCCTCGCGTAGCGTATCGGCCATCGCGCTCACACGAGTCGACTTAGGGAATGCCGCGGATGATAATCGGCCAACGACGTGACGGTAGTACGGCGTGGCGAATCTCGTGGCCATGGCCGAGGTATATAGGTGGAAAAGCGAGGGATGGGCCAATCGGAGGGCGACCTCCCTGGGGACACGACCATGGTTGCCATGGTTGCGTCCGAGAACCCTCTTAGGCCTTTTGCACGATCCCTCGCGGTTCGGACGGGTCCCGCGTTTACATGCCGCGCCATGCCGCCTATACGCGTATATACGCGTCGTGTGCCTTGCCACGCTGTGGTGTGCCGCCTAATGTGTTCTATGTTCCATTAGAGTTCCCGGCACTTCATTCTTCGTCTTTCACATACTTTGCCATTCAACGATCGTCCGGCAATCGGTCCAACTCGGCGATCTCCGCGATTCCCTCTTTCATCCTCTCCAGCAACCTCTACTATCTTTTTCTCTTCACCCTCTTTCGCTTTCGCTCGGTCTCGCTCAGTCTTCCTTTCTCTCTTGCCCTCTCTCTCTCTCTCTCTCTCTCTCTCTCTCTCTCTCTCTCTCTTCCTCGTCAAACTTCTCCTTTTCCCTCCCACGCCGGAACTCCCGGTTTCCTGCACTTAGCAAGATCAATACCAGCCAACGAGGCTTGAAAACATGCGTCAACATGGTCTTGCACTGTTTGTACGTCCACATAACGCTCAGCGCGCCCGGCTACTACCACCACACCAAACCCCGCCGGCCACTTCGTCGACCCTTTCGTCTCTTCATATCGCGCTAGTGCAGGTGAGAGGCGGCAGGAGGTGGAAGGTAAACGCGGCCAAACAATGTTCGATAAGGCTACGTATGTATTAACGGTTTGACGTTGGTATTAATTATAATTATACATCACGGCATTTTGCAGCCCTTGTATGATTAAAAACTAAAGGTGTTATCGAAATGGGAGAATTGCTAAACAACGTCAACATGTATTATGGATATGGTTACACATGTAACAGAAACTTAATCGCATTGAAAATAATATTTTCATGTTGCTAAGAACTATTTAGAACAGATTACTGTAGAAATGGGAAGAAAATAGAATTATGACTACAATTATAATTCAACTGTGTCTAGTTATGTAACAAAATGTAGTAATATATAATGCAATGAATTAAAATAGAACTTTTGATTTAATCCGTTGATTCTGGATAAGAGTTACAATTAGACAACATAAGCATTTGAAATACCTATATAAAGAGCATTAAAATAAAATAGGTATATTGTAACAATTAAAATGTCCGGATTTTTAAAAAAATCTTTGAAACCCTCTTTGAATGTATAACTTTTTTAATTATCGCGAAGGTTAATATTTATGTTTCCTTCACTTTGATTATCATAATTCTTCTACCAGTTGCAGCCTTTGCTACATCACATGAAGAATATAAACTCGTTTTGCAGAAAAGCGTTGGCGAACAGAGAGTTTTGCGGAAACTTTATGAGGAAACGAACAAGAATTGCAGTGGCATTACCCACTTTAAATGCAAGGTTTTGCGAGTTTTCTTATAATTTAAATGATTCTTATTCCGTCGAAATTCTGTCTCTCGTTTTCCTTGATTCTTGACTTTGTCGACGCAATCAAAGATTCTTCAAATTTGTAGAATTTTCCAAGTCCTTCAAGACATTGGATAAAATTCAATTATCGTTTTGCAATGTCCAATTCAGTAAAACATTTGGATTTGTGTAACTGTGTTCCATATTCTCATTTAATAATTTGCAAAATAAAATTTCCAACACATCAATGCATTATTATCAGAAAAATATATGTTCTGATAAACAAATAAATCGTGCACCTGCTCACGCATCGCAAACTGGCGAGGAAAATTGTGCGCCCCGTGCGCGTAGGATACGCATAAGAATACGTAAATGGCGGCGAAGCGGTGCGGTCGGACGAAAGAGGTGACAAAATCCCATTGGAAGTGAGAGCTCGCGAGCGGCATCAACGGCTCTCGCCGTCGGAGGTGTTTAATGTTCCCCACGTACGAGCACGTGGCCGCACGTTAAAAGCGTTTAATGAAAGGGCGTCGTCGCACACTTACGCCGTTCGACCCTCCCGGGAGGAACGGGCGGAATAAGAAGAATAAGAAGAGAGAAAGACGCGCCCGGGGAAAACGTTGGCGAGACGAGGGCGAGAGGGTTGGAGAGAGGAGGACAGGTGGGTGGAGCGAATGTCGGTAGAGGAAGCGCACACACGCCGCATTCGCACATTCACACTCACCTGGATACGTGCCTCAGGTAATCCGATCTTCTCGGCGAGACGCTCCCGTGCAAACACGTCCGGGTAATGTGTCCGCTCGAATTCTGAAACGAAACCAGTTTGCAACAAGTGCTCGTTATTTAGCCGCATCGTCGGCATTAATTATCGCGATATACGCGAAGCCGGCCATTGCGTATTTTCTCTCAACCGAGCGGATTCCGAAGACCCGAATGGAGAAGAATACCGATTCTCGATATGTCGATATACCGATTGCTTTTCAGTTTATCACGAACAAATATGTGAAAAGTTTTAATTTGAAGCTCAAGGACCAAGAAGAAAAATTATATAATTGCCAACATTGCGAATTGCGAGGCATTACACGTCCAATTAAATTTTTAAAGAAGGGAAAATTAATTGAAACGAGAGTTCATAGTCGAGGAAAAGCACGTGATTTCTAAAGTCGTATATACTATTATGTACAATATAAGTGACTGTTAAGATTGATAATTTTTCGGATTTTCTACTAACCTTTCTCGAGGCTGTCTATCTGCTCGTTAGAGAAGGAAGTTCGGTTGCGCTGCAATTTCCTCTTCAGCCTCAGCCGCACTTGCGAGTCCTCGTCGCCAGAGGAGTTGTGCTCCGAATTACCGTCCGAAGTTGTCTCCTGCTGATGCGACAATAGAGACCCGGTGTCTGGAACAAGAATTAATTATCTTTCCTTCGGAATGTATTGTTTCAGCCATCTTAAAGACAAGTTTTCCTCTCATTTACGATTACACAATACGATTAATTTCATGTCACATTTCAAGTATAATCATAATCGTACCAAAAAACGACTGTCTCCTTCTGTTTCCTAAACTGTGTTAAGTCTTAATCATTTTTCCATCATTTAAACGATAAAGATTCAAAATCTCCGGCATTTTTCTCGTATTGTAAGAAGCATCGATCTAATTATAAGAGAAAGAGAGAGAGAGCTTGCCGGTTCGCGTCAAATCAATCGGTCGATCCCGTAACACGATCCACCGTTCTCGAGATTCCTAGACACCGCCGCGCGTTCAAGCGTGCGCGACCGGTCTTCGGGGTCGCGTCTCGTGTTGGTGCGTCGGCGTCGGTTCGTACGCGCGCAAGGGTAGCCCCTCGTCAAGCCCCGTGGGCCGCGATTACTTTCCGCCTCCGCGCACCACACCCTCGTCTCTTTCCATTCCTCCCGGTACCTTCCCTACATCCCTCCGTGTCTGTCCGTGTCTGTCCCTCCGTACGGCGGAGAGATGTATACATATATACGTACGCCCTTACGCTTGCGTACATAGCTATGTACATATGTATGTATTACGATATATATATATGTATATATATATATATAGATGTTTATATATGTATATATATATATATATATATGTATACATACCGTTCACTCGTCAGCTGCTCGCTTTCTCGTTCGCTCATCTCAACCCCCGCGCAACCCCCAATTGGATTCGACCCTGCGAAACCCCTCGACTAGAAATACCGGCACCCCAAACACGCCTCTTTCTTTCCCTCCGGTCCTTCCTGCCCTGCCTCATCGTTCTAACCGTCAACTCCCGTTCTTCTCCTTCCCGCGGAACCCACCCCCAAATCTCCTCGCGAACACCCCCGCGCGTAACGACCAGACCGGCAACGATCCTCGGCGGTCCGCTGCAGACGGATCGTTGGCTTTAATTTTCTAGGTGACGACGCACGCCCGGTGAAGAAAGAGAAGAGATTAGCCCGATGCTCTCTACAATCCGGCCGCTTAATGCGGCCGCTGTGGCCAAAGTGGCCGCGATCGACCGTTCGATGCATTCCTGTGCATTCAAGTGTACACTATAAGCAGCACTTTGACGTATCCAGTAAGGCATAAACTACTACCTCATAGGTGACGACGCGATTTAAGACACTCCTATATAGATTTAAACAAAAATTTAAAAAAATCCTTTCTACATTTGACTGTCTCATTTATATTCGACTCAGCGTTAGTGTTATTATCGTAAAGTCATTTGGCACGCAAAAATATATTTTGATATCCTAATATACAGATGTTAGAGAGAGAAGATTTATTAGGTCAAGAGAATTAGATTGACATATATAATCAAGAGACAATACATATATAATGAATCTCAAGATTGCAGGAAAGCATTTCGGAATCCACGGAGAATACGCTGCTAGTGAAAACACTTTTCTACCTGTCACTTATCGGTTCATGTAATCTGCCTATTGAAGACGGTCACATCTGGATTCGTCATTCGTGGTTTTGACTAAAGACCAAACCGCGGGCACAATTTTCGTGATCCTATTAGACTTATAGCGCTATATAATAGATCTTTCTTTCCTTACTCGATCATGTATGTACACGTACATATATTGAGCGAGGTGTCGAAAGTCCATATGTAATTCGCAATGCAACGTACAATTCTCGTGAATCGAGCGAAAGGACGAGTAGAGAGAACGCAATCATTCGAAGATATCTTTTCAAAAACAAGATTATATAAATTTTAGTATGCAAAGATAAATACATATTTGACGAAATTTTAATTAAATTGAATTTTTATACTAAAACCATTATATGAATTATTTTTTTTACATGAAAGAAAGATTTTTATAATCCTTATTCACAACATAAAGTTATTTTCTTTTTTAACGCGAATTTAATTTTTCACTATTTGAAAGATAAAATAAAGTTGGATTAAAAGATAACAACTGGTAAATTAGTAACGGTCTGCATGGTCTCTAACATGATGAATAAAACATGCCATCAACAGATGCCGAGTCCACTAATATTTTATCAGCATTTGATCATTAAGCAAAAGTAAATCAAAACTTACCGCTTCGCTTCAGCAAAGAATCGTCACGGCCGTGAAGCTGACTGCCGGGCAGAAGAGTCTGACCGGATCCAGGAGTCGCCGCGGTTGGAATTCCCGTGGCTAGAGGATGATGGGGAGGTGTTGCCGAATACCATGCTGGTGGCCAACCTGCTGCCTGCCCGTTAAACATTCTCAGCTTGTCGTAGACACTCTCGGCACCCTGATGCGCTTGCACCGCGGCCGCCTGTTGCTCCTTCTGTGAAGCCAAGTTCCTGAGTACCCTGTTAATGGACGACACCTACAAAAAGACGGAGATTTTTGATTAGAATTAATTCGCGAATCATTTATTAATTCAATCCTATGAGGATCAAGAAAGTGCTATAAAAGCTGCTGCCGACTTTTGTATTTTTTATTGAAATTGCCGGCAACAATTTTTGTAAAAATGATAAGTAAATTTGTTTCAAAGTCTCTCAAAAATTATTATGTAAATTATGTTTGTCTCTATTTTAAATTCGAAATTATTTCAGGAAATGTAACATTTTAATGGTTGTATGTATTAAAAAAATTTTTAATATTAATATATATCTCGAAATATATAATTCAATTAACGATCTGTATATCTGAAACTTAAGTTGCCAATGTTGATTAATCTCAAATCATTTATAATTCAAAGACTGTGGAAACAATTAGCATTTCTTCTAATTTTGCTACCAATATTCCTGTAGTTTACAGAAAAAATTGATAAATTAGAGAAAATGTTGCGTCGTTTATCTAACGATACGCGGTGATCCCTACTATGCACACAAGATACTTCCATCGTCCACTCTCGATCAAGAAAAAGGGAGATAGAGGCAAAAGAGGCTGGCGTGGCGGATCGGGGCGAGGCTCTTTGTAAAATCTCACAACCGCAGCCACTCGTCGTCGCACGAGAATCATTTCCGTCGTCATAGCTGCGCACTGATTGTCCGTCCCTCGCCGTCGCCCCTTGCGCGAGATCCTTCTTCCTCTTTTTCGTCCTCCTGCGGTCGCGGGATGCGAAGGGGGTCATACCCAGATGAAAGGACACCGCCATCCAATTATTATTACATAAAACGGTCTCCACGGCTCTTCGTCCCCCTCCTATCCGAGGGACGGTCGCCGTCGTCATCGTTGTCGTCTTCACCTTACGCCAGCAACCAAGCCACTGGCTAACTCCAAAGTTATAACGAGCCGGCGTATAGCACAGGGATCTAAGCATTGCGCTCTCAACTTGCACATAATGGTCCTCAGCGTACTCCATACGCGCGCCAACCCCATCCTCCACACCCTTCTGCAATCGACGCCAGGCTCAGTGCTGCAGCCCGATATACACAGCCGTTAATGCAGCGCGGACGTCGGATATCGAGCGGAGCTTCTTAATTACGAGGTCGACAAGCTTCGACAAGAACGGTATGAGAGCAAAGCCGATCCTTCTCGCGTAGTTTGAGTCAAAACCGACGGAATAATGGCCGGGTGACGCTGAGAGAACGTCACCGTTAGAATAGCGCGCTGCTATTAGAGTTAAAAGACGAGGAAACCTGACTTGGATGGTTCGATTGTATTCGAGTACATTCAGGTAAATATTGTGCTTTTCATTTAATACCGAAATTTCGTATAAAATACAGGTAATTTTTTACGTAAAGCGATCTACCGCAATGTGATGAGAATTGTTAGAAGATACAAGAAAAAGTAGAATCATGTTTAAATTCAATTTCTCGCGATGGTATATGCGAATATTAGGAAACATCGATTTTCATTGATCACACTCACTAGGTCTAGTCTGGAGCTCATCGAGCGTACGTAACTTCCATCTCGACCCATTCCGACGCTACGATGATAGTAACAGGCGAATAGCGGAAGCAACGTTTCGAGACGAGCTAGCTCCGGCTAACCCGGACCAGGCTCTCCGTCATCAAACCGTCTATCCAGCTTGGATGCCGGGAGAGAGAGATCCCGACTGTACGCTCCGGACCGCTCTACTCTCGCCGCACAACAGCCGCAGCGTCGATGCAGGCCATTACACGCGCGACCGGACACGAATAATTGTGCAACACGCTTAACTGATCCCATTCACCCTGATTCTACCCGCTCCCGTCCGCTCTCGCCGCCGACCAACCCCGCGCGCACCCCCGACACCAACCCCCGACGCGATGTGTACTAGCCGCAATAGCCAACGTCACCGCCAATACTACCAGCGATCCACTAGTAATCGAGAAAAGATCGAAACGATCGAAAGAACGATCTGTCAATCAAATTGTCTCTTCTCTTTCGATTCTGACTTTAAACTCTCCAAAATTATTCTAGAGACTGATTTTTGATTCACCGATTTCGAGTTATATTTACTATCAATTTTATATTTCATTATATTGTAAGCAAATTTAAGAAATTTATTGTTAATAGAACTATGTTTGCCATTTCAATAAAAATATGTGATATATATTAAATGTATTAGGTCTGTCCGCGTTGCCTGCACTTTTTGCACTTAGCATGTTTGTTCTCTCTCTTTTCAACGTCTGAATATATGTTTTAAGTACAAATATTTTTTTGGGATTTCAAGCAATGCGAACAAACCTATTAAGAGATGAGATATACTTGTAAATATATTTTCCAGCAAGAGACACAGTGTAACACCTCAGACAACAAAAAGTCTAAAATCGAGATATAAGACTTTTAAAAAATTTCTTTAAAACTTAGAAAAAAATGTCTTTAAGACGTCCTGTTTTTGGACATGCGTGTGGGACAATAATCATTTCATCTTTGTTTAACATTGACAAATAACAAGGATGTAATGATTCACTGTGTCCGAAAAGCACCCACTAGAGCGATGTTTCCAAATGTAATCTCGCCAATAGCTGGCACGTTACATGCTTAACGACAGAAGCGCGTGCTAGACGTTCTGATTGATCATCCTAGAATCCCCAACATCCCCCATCAACCTTCTTCATTCGGCAATTCCAAGGAACACACTAGCAGGAGCGAGTTTGCTCCATGTTTTTGGACATGCGTATGAGACAATAATCATTTCATCTTTGTTCAACATTGACGTTTTCAACATTGACAAATAACAAGGATGTAATGATTCACTGTGTCCGAAAAGCACCCACTAGAGCGATGTTTCCAAATGTAATCTCGCCAATAGCTGGCACGTTACATGCTTAACGACAGAAGCGCGTGCTAGACGTTCTGATTGATCATCCTAGAATCCCCAACATCCCCCATCAACCTTCTTCATTCGGCAATTCCAAGGAACACACTAGCAGGAGCGAGTTTGCTCCACAAGCCAATGGATAACGACTTGTACGCGTGCCATCCCCCTCGGTATTCCTGACGAGCAGCCGATAGGGGGATCTGTCAGTAGAGAGAGCATCCTCGGAGGAGCCAGACGAGGACGATCGACTTCGAGGATATTTCGCGCGGTCGGGAAGGAAGGTTGGGTGGGCAGGATGTTTGGTAGATGGACGGACGTATACAACCGGAGAGGATTCTTCGAGTTCGGAGAAGGGCGATCAGCGCCCAGGAGGGTGGACAATGCCGAGGTCCGCGTAATGGACCGATTACCCCACCCAGCCGATCGTATTGACGAGACTTTGATTAGGGTCGAGTGGCCAGATCCGACGGGTAAGTACACCCGACCGGCTGTGCGCCACGATAAGTCGACGGCGGATTACGCGTAAACTTATACCGTATCCAATCAATGTATGGCGCCAATACAGCGGGAAATTTATTCGCGCGTCACAAATTTATGCGAGACGAGAGAATCGTGCACGCAATCTAGAGGAACTAGAATCTGCGTAATCCGCTCATTTAAATTCGCTTTGTTCTAATCTATCATTAGCGATATTTAGCGAAATGTATTCAGTCAAGTTACCACGTTTATCAATATTAATGACCTGACAGTCTGAATCCTAAATTAATTAAGCGTATCTCACAATCAGATTTTTTTTTTACTTACGCTGGGTATATTGTCGTTATTGCAAACGCCCTCCTGCAAAAGTCGATCACGAATCTCCCAGGCGAAGATCGAGGGACATTCTCGTTTGTAGTCGGCAATTTTGTTGACCACAGGCGTTGTCGCCACTCGCGGCTTGCTACCGCCGATTGCCCGCGGCTTGATTGAACCAGTCTCGTAATACCTGGAAAAAGGAAATTGTTATTTTCGTTTAACGTATGTCACGGATACGTCTCTTTTAACCTTTACAGGACGGGAAAGCCACTATAATGGCGCTAAAATAGTATTATATTTTGAAACAAGGAATGCAATGAAATTATAAATTATGCAAATATTACTTAAGAAAACGTAGTAAATTTTAAAAATAGAGCCTTGTTCTGTAAAGATTAAACATAGTATGGTTACTGAAAAAAAAAAAACGAGTTGTTTTTTATAAACAAGAAATCATTGGATAAAAACTAGCTTTATTAATACTTCGCAATTTGCAGAAACCATGTTATATTCACGGAGATATTGCTACACGAAAAATGGAGACATAACGTAACACTCGCTCGTTATTATACATCCAATTATTTTTAAATCTCTAGCATCACTATAAAAATGAATCACTAAAAATGGAAGAAAATCCAGTGAATTCTGTCGCAAATTTATCGATTGGCCTTTAATTGTATCGAGAAAATACAAGCAGTTGTGTCTTGTGGCCATTGAACCCCCCGTTGATTGAATCCGCTAGTAAACAATAGCAATGAGCAATCAAATTCCATTGGTACTCAAGTGCCGCAGAACGGTTTAATTTCCTGATGAAACGCGCTCGTCCACATGAATTATTTCAAGGGAGATCGAGGCGCGGTACTTACCTGCCGAGGATCTTGGAGACGCATCCATTGCTGACTTGCAGTATGCGCGATATGTCGCACGGTCTAGCACCGCTGTGGGCCAGCTCGACGATCTTCTGCCTCGTGGAGTCCGGCAGTGGTCGACCGTTGACGTAAACGCCGCCGAGCTGGTTAACCCCGCTGTGTCCTGCAGCCGAGCACCCAAATATTGAGTTCTGTCCGACCATAGAACCCCCGCCAATACCCGCGCCACCCCCGTGCATCAAGTCCTCCTCTGTGAACCAAAACGCGCGCAATACGTATACGTCACCTCGCCAGAACATCTGATTGGTAAACAGCCGGATGGTACGCTCCACCGTGATAGTACGCGTTCTTATTAGTCTAATTAGCGCTCGCGCCCGTTGCATGGATCCGGAAGCGGAAGCGTCAGATTGAACACCAAGGGAGATGTTTGCGCCGCGATCACACGCTTCGCCGCCCTGCGGATGTCACGTAACGAAGATCAGTTTGACCCTTGCGCGCCGATTAATTCGCTGCCGTGTACCTTATTACACGATTACATCTGCGTACGGTACGTATAACGTGCACGGAGGAATCGTCGAAACGGAAATATATCGCGTAGATACCTGTATCTGCGTACGATACGTTGACGACAACGGTAATTGCGACGCGAGTGGACAATACCACGTATAACGAATAGATACACGGTACGGTATCGTGTAATTTGATCATTACGTGCAGGGAGGTTTCAGAAATGATGAAACAGTTTGCAGAATTGTGACAGACATTGCTTACAATGTAGATGCATGTACATAAACGGAAATGCATTCGACTTGCTCGGGGAATACACAGTGTTAATGAAGACAATTCAAAAGACATTTCATATATAATGAACATAACGGCTTTTCACATACGTGTCCTAACTAAATGTGAGCAAAAGTGGACCTCTCGCCACTTTGTTAAATTCTCGTAGTGCGTCGTCGTCAACGCAAAGAAAAAGACGCAATGAGAAAGCGGCGCGGCGCGGCGTGCGGATGATGAGAGACTCGAGAGGAGGAGCCGGCGTTACTAAATGCATCTTGCAATTAACAAATTTAATTAATTCCCGCTTTTGCGCCGCGCAAAACGACAAGAAATAGTTGGAATGTAATCTTGGATAGCTCGCTCCGCCTTTGTCGCTGTGCGAAATCCACTTCGTATAACGACACGAAGTGGTTTTCTCGCTCGCTGTCTCGCCGCCTGTCCCTTCCTCTCGTTCCGCCACCTTCTATCCTTACGCCATTTCTGTCGTATCTTATTTTCACCGATGCGAAAAGATTGAAGATCGCCGCATCTTACGATCAATCGACGTTATATAAATGTAAGAGGACAGAAGGTCCTTTTACAGAATATGCTAATTTTTCAGAAACTAATAATGGTTCTCAATGACTGCGATCATTGAATTAGATCGATTGTAAAATGTGAAGGTTTTTTTATATTGTAATTTATGTAACTTTGTAATATATGTAAAAGCGATATAAAAGTACTCACGTTTTCAAAAATTAATGATTGTAATCATTTTGAGAGATACTTACATTGACATCAAATTATATATTATATCTTTTATAATATCTTCTTATATCATAGTGTTATTAGCATTAATATCATTAAATTGCTTGTCATTCAATATATAGTATTGTTAGTCTAGTTCTGTTCATGATTGGATTTCAAGACTGATAAAAAATTCGATGCGCGATTTATAGAATTGGATATACATATGTATACAAAAATTCACCCTGAAATATTTAATATTAAGATGCGCTTTATAATAAAAAATAGGATTATTTCTCTTCATTGATTTATCCTCATTTAATTTTATTCTCCTCTAATTGGTCTAATTTTGCTGTATTATTATTATTATTGTGAATAACAATAACAAAACATATTTTAAAATTACCTTACAAAGCTTGCTAGTTTTTTAAAAAATTTATTATTATTTTCTATACAGATTCGTCTCTAGCTGATATCTTTTTTATTCGTAACTATCTGTTGGCAATAATAGATCTGTTCTACAATTCTACACTTATTGCGGAAGGTTTCCCGGCTTCAGTCGTCCCTGCATTATAACCAGAGCTTTTTAAGCGAGCTTTAAGCACGCTGAAAGGAATGGAATATAGTGATGAAGAACGAGAAGCGAGAAATTGGAGTCGAGAGTCTTGTTACAAATAATTCCGCGGCGAGGTAACGCGGAAATTTTCGAGGGGATGCTTCTTACCCCTCCATTTTATCGCGGCACTGGATGCTACGCTTCGCAAACGCAAGAAGAGAGAAGTAATGTCATCTTTTTTAGAATGCGATTTTATAACTGTATTTAATTTCATGGCCTCCTTATGCGATGAAATAAAAGAAAAGGCTTTGAAATATGTTGAGAAATATATTTTGCGAAGCTTTTAAGAAGCGCGCGCATAGAAAAGCTCAAATAAATTGAATCGTTCTTGACATAATCCAGAATTTCAAAATATATCAATCATAATTTTGTAGAAAAGGAATTGATCTTTATCATTAACTCGTTAACAGTTCTCATCGCTTTTCGCCAACTTTGTGCCTCGATGAGTTTAAAATTTCTTTGATTACGCGCACGATGGAAAGTAGATGATAACGATAAGAGACATTTTCCTCAAACCAATTAAAACGACTCTCCGCAATTTCTTTTACGATGAACTATGAATATTCATTCTTTGCTCGATTTAATAAAAGCACACAGATCCGCGAATGTACGTGCAACTATCACATTTCTAGAGCGATATTATAATTTCTATGTTATATATGTATACCGTATCACTTCATTATAATGTGAGATACCAAAAATAAAGCCTCTTGCAATAAATCATTAATTTATTTCGTGTGTCCCGATTTAATTTTCATATTTTAATTTTTGGGTAAAACGCTATTCAAGTATATACCCATATAGGGTTGCCAGTTGTTACAGCGAAACCGACGCTTAGCCAGTGCTACGGCAGACGACTGTCGGCCTACGTTCTGCCAACCAGTGCTGGCGAATAACTGACATTTTATATATATAGACCCAGCGACGATGTCAATGTGAATAATAAACAAATCGAACTTGCGCTTCAACAAAAATATTTTACAATAAAAACATTTTATGTAACATTGGCTTTAATTATATGGCATTATATGATGATTAATTGAATAAATGTGTATTTGTACATATGTGACAATTTATTAAACAAAACGTTACACAACTTGTGTTTAGACCCTCGAGTAGAGTCGGACTTATGGTAATGGCGACCAGTACTGGGCCGGTAATGGCGACCAGTATAGCCAGTCAGTACTGAGCAGAAATTATCATCCAGCACTTAGCCAGTACCGCGTCAGTAGTATTGCCAGTACTGCACCGATACCGGAACTATGGCACCCAGTACTGGCCCAGTACTGGGCCGATTGTAAAACTCTATATGAGTATATATATATATATAGACTATCCGAAGATACTACTCGAAGAAACTTTGTCTCGCACTCTTCTGAATCACTTGATCCTTTCGACAGAATAATTTGTGTTAAAAATAGGCGACGGTGAAAGCGAGGACGCGTCGCGACAGCCTCTCATCCTTTGAAGGGACGGCACACGAGTCTGTGCTGTTTTTCACAAGTTTAATTCGTTACAAAGGGGACAAGTGTGCACGACTTAGCTGTATATACGTATACGAGCGCGAGATTCACCCTTTCTGTCATCGTCTTTTGCCTCACGCCAGGGGGAGGGGGAGGGGGATGACCACCCCCGACAGAGGGGGATGATGTCGGCGAGAGGGCTCGAATATCGCCCGAGCCCGAGCCCGACGCCGTCGACCCGTGCACACACCCGCCGCGCCGGCCGCACACATTCTTTATATATAATTTCGCGTTAATCTACGCGGCGGTGCGGCGCAAAAGCGAGTCGCGCCGCAAAGTGAGGCAAAAAGGTTCCACTTGGCTGAGCGTGAAACGGGACACAGATTAAATCCCATCCTGTGCAACCCCGGCGCACGACGTCGCGGCACCCTCGTCCTCCCCCGGCCTCCCTGCCTCGGTTCGCTTGGTCGAGCCACCCCTTGCCACCCTCGCCAAACATCCCCCTCCTCCTGATCTCTGCGCCGGACGAGAGGCGGTCTTTAAGCGCGAAAACGATCGCCAGCCAAGGTATTTAAGATGCGCGAATAGACGCGACGAATGTAGCGAGCTAGCGAGTCGACTTTGTAATTGAGTCCTCGATGGAATTTTTTGTGAGGTCTGGTTAACTGAAAGACTTATTTTCCTGGAGATCTTGAATTTCTAAGCGTTTATACACTCTAAAAAATAGCAGCATCTGTATAATTCTCACTGTGTTAATGATAATATTAACATCAATGTGATGTGAATTTAATTCCATGGGTGTTAAATCAACACCATGATGGTGTTGATATAAACTTCGGGAGTTTGAAATCCACACTATGTTGGTGTTAACACGGTGAGAATTATACAGACACCGCACGTTAAATCCACACCGATATTTTTTACAGTGTATAAGAAATTGCGCAGAAACGTTAATGTTGTACGTCATCTACAATATACGAAGTAAGTTTGGTATAAAAGAATAAGAGTAAGAAATTGACTAATCACGGTCGAATGTGAGAATAATGATCGAATGTAATTGATCAATTTCTTACTTTTTCTTCTTACACCAAGCTTACTCTGCACATTATAGACGACGCATTACAGTTTCAAAAATGTCGAAACACTTGATATCGTGAGTCATTGTGTACATACATAGATCCTAGACGAACAAACATTAAACCCATTGGAAAGGAACGATTGATCGTTACCCGATAATAGAAACAAAACAGTTCAGCGGAGCGGCTAATGCGCCACTCCAATTTCCAACGATGACGGAAAGTTTGCAGCGGAATAGTTGTTTAATGGGATGTAATAATAGTTTGCGGGTAATTAGTCCCGCGTTGCGACTCGAAACCGGCCGAACGTAATCAGTTACAGAGTGTGCCGGTCCGAATTCATTTAACGAACTGCTGTTTATCCGTCGACATCCATAAAAAATATCGCTTTCGCGACCAAATTGCTTTCACCTCTCGTCGTTGCGTCGCGCATACGCTAAATAATATAATTATGCGCGCCGACCGCATTAATTAGACACACATAAATCGTCCAACTCTCCGAGCTTAATATAATAGAAGCGATTACAAAACAGATATTTCCGTTGCGATAATACGAAACGTGTTATTAGACTGCTAGGAAAAAAGACATTTGGAGTCAGCCGGTTCCCCAGTATTACAAGTATACGCACAATCGAGAATTAACGAACATTTACCGCGACTCAATTATCCAATTGTTTACATTGAAAATTAAGATAAATGTCACGGCAAATAACTAATAATTTAATAAATAACGGAAGAGAGGTTTCAAGAAAGGATCCCATACTAATTATATGGAAAATTGAGTGCTACTGAAATGAGCTAATTTTCACATAGGTATAATGTAGCTTATGATGTGGTGAACAAAAGACGTCAGACGTAAAGCTTGATAACGAGTAGTTTTTGAGTTATGAAGAATCAAAAGTGTCAAACTTGTAAACATCTTTAATACACTGTAGCTCAAAAACTATCCATTATCGAGTCTTATGTTTATAACATCTTTTATTCACCACATTATAAACTAACTCATTTCATCTGGATGCAATTTTCTATATAATTAATATGTCTTTTGCTCCAGAACTATGTTAATGTTCTCACTGAACATTTACAAGATCTAGTCGCGATCATTTCCGGTGACAGTTTTGGAATCTGTTAGCGGGATAACGTCGAGCGGTCGGATGCTCTTCTGAAGTCAACGCGTTTGTCGAGTGTCACCGACTAAACGTTATTATCACGTTGGCAGAGATTCCGAAGGAAGAGAAAACCGGGGTTGGGTTGGGAGGGAAAAGGGTGCAGCCGAGCCGGGGTACAGCCTCCGAGCGTTTCGTCATAAACTCGGCGAGTACGACGGAGAGCGAGAGAGAAGTTCATCTCGTGCGCGTCTTTCAACGACATCAAAGATGGCGTGTCAGGCATACGCTCTCTAATGAGTTGAATCGCGGTAAGAGCGCTCGCACCCACTTTCCGAGAGACGACGAATTCATTACGGACGGTGTTAAGAGGCGACGGCGCAGTATTAGCAACCCGCCATCCCCCGGCAACGCATACTCATTACCGCGCTCGTTATTATTGACACCAGTGTGTAAGGCAGCTCGCAAGTATGTGTCTTCCCCGTAGCTTTTCGCAGGTAAATACCGAACTCATGGCCGCGGGGTTAGTAATCGTACGTCTGCGCGTTCGTTACTATTCACGTACATAACAAGATGCTTCACGCGGGAATACGCGAGATAACGCGATAATCTCGACGCTGCTGCGCAACGATTAAATAAGTTTTGCGCCGGTAAACGGGATAACGGACCGTGAAATCCCGACTCGATAAACGCTCATTGTCGAAAGGAGTTATTGTCGTAACGAGCAAATGCAACAGCAAACCTTGAGATCATCGAAGTAACTAGCTTGTCATTCGTACGTAGTTTCTTCACGCCATCGGCATTCAATTGATTTTTCAATTCTTCGCCCTCATGAACGAGTTATCTTCATTTGAGTTGTTCTCTATTTGACAATTGCAAACGAAATGTCGCGAATGTGTTGCGAAAGACTTAATGGCTTGATTAAACCTATAAAGTTTAATGTTTAATCCTCTGGAGCTGACGTTAAAATCTGTAATACAATTACTGACGCTAGGTCTGAAAAGACCCATAATTCTTAGTACATACAACTGGGCCATTTGTGTCCTGTACATTTCTTTTCGAAAACTAGAAGCATAAAAAATTAATTATAACGTTTATATACAATTTTTTAAAAATATATAACCTTATAAATACTTTCAAACAATATTAAAGTATAAGTAAGAATCATTTAATAATTTTTGTATACCTATTTGTTAAAGTGATGAAAATTAATTCGGGATACGAATGACTCAATGTGTGTAATGAAGAACCAAAAAAATCGTCGTGTATACTAAAGATTAATATATGTTCATTAAAAAGTACTAATTAATTTCGAAGAACAAAAACGACATAACTCGTATAAAAAAATACTTATTTTAATAAGCCGATATTCATAATCAAATCTTATGCTTAAGGTAGTCTTAAGTGCAGTCTTAAGATATCATGAACCAATCAGAGAGTCGTATTAGTATCTCAAGACATTACTTAAGACAGTCTTGAAATAAAAACGGACTATAAATGCCAGGCATCAGTATTTTTTCATACGTGTGCCGATTTATTCTTTGAAATTAATTAGTGCCTTTTAATGAACATGTCTTTGGTACACATAATAATTTATTACAATAATTCAAATTTCCAGATAAAATATAAAGAATAAATAAATGAGAGGATCCAATAGACTTACGCCAGCTCTGGAGGTTTAATAGGATAAATTAATAGCTTTTCATACACCAAAGTATCCTAGAATCCGCCTGCAGTTACTTTCAAATAAACCGAATGTAACAGAATACACTGTAGCTTCCGTCCCAATATGCCGGCAGCCACGCAAACCGGAGAGCCAAACTGGCGTACTCGAAGCTCCCCTATATATATACCTACAGGCAAAAGTTATCGGCATGTCTCACGGACGTATTGCGGAACCGCGGTCTCTATTGATTGGTCGCGGGGATAATCCCGCGGCGCCGACATTTATTACCCCCTTGGAACATCGGAGGCAGGTAATCTCCGCAGCCTCCGTGCTCTGGCACGCGCGAGATTCGATCCAGAGCCCGTAACCAACGCGCGGAACCCATAACCATTAACAAATCTCGTGTAGCGACGAGAACGAAATAAAGCGCTCTCATGAATCGGCCGTTTGATTCCAAATAGCTTCTGGGGTTTTTATGGAGAACCGAAGTACGAGGAAGCGCTCTCTCGCTCTCTCTCTCTCTCTCTCTCCCACTCATTTCCTGATATATATACACATACAATACATAAGAGAAAGAGAAAATACGAGAAGAAGCAGACTGGTGGTTGGACGAATGAAAGAAGGGCGCACTCGTGCCACGCGAGCATTGTCCGCCTCCGAAGCTAATGCAAGGAGGGGGGCATTATAGGAAGAGAAAGAGAGGGGAAGCACTTACCCTCCTACAAGTCCCATTATGATCTCGCGTGGGCCGCGTAACGCGATCCCGCGTCTCCGCTCTGGAATAAAGTGTGGGTAACTCCTCGACCGGAGAGAAAGATTACGTTGCGTCGAGACAAATTGGCGGTATAAGCAGCCCACGCTTATTTTCGGGGGTACGAAGGAAGGGAGGTTCGAGAGTCAGCCTAACCGATTGTTGCCGGGTGTGGTGCGCGTTGGGGTCGCGAGGACGAATCTCTCGAGGTGCAAGAGGGCCACTACCCTTCGCCTCGCCGGAATGACTGGCGAAGGGGCCGCTGGCCCGACAGAAGCCGACCAAAGGCGTGTCAAGTTACCAACTAACCCCCGGGGGTAACCGCGAGCTCACCTAAGCTCATAAGCGTACGCGTATTTACTCGTCCCTTTTATCGTATAACTCATCACGAGTTCGTCGGAAAGGCTGTAAGTTTATCAAAACCATCTACCTTAAGAAAACTTTGATTCACGTTTAAGTTACGATTTACTTGTCACTATTGAGTTAGGGGTTATGAGAAGGCTAATACGACGATACACGGAGTAATTCGCGCCACTACCTGTCTACTCGAGTATCATCCCGCGAATGATAGCACGACGAGACGCGAAAATAACACGCTATATATCGCAAAAACAAATATTAAGGTCGTATAGTCTAATCGATATGTTGTCGCCCCAAAACGTCCTTTATCGATAATCAATAAAATACTTTATCCTCATATTGGAAACCTTATGAAGAAAACCGTGAGGGTCAAATTTAACGTCATATTTAACCCTCCGGAACTGACGTGAGTCTTTGGACTCAATCAACTATATTTTTTATTTTACATCTACAAATTTGAATTATTGTTATTAAAATAAACTTAGTATTCATTTTTTATAGTTAGGAAAATTGTTTTTTTTAATTCCTTAAAATTAATTAGGACTTTTTAATCAACATATCTCTTGCTTACTTCACTGGCACTAAAAAAATTAAAGTAAAAAGTTTTCTAAAAAAAAAAATTGTTTTTTTATTGAATAATTAATAATATCAACAAAAGAATATATTCTTACCATGATGATCAAATGTAATTTTGTTATTTTCGTTTCATAACCTTTTATTAAAAAACTACGCTTTTTTAGTTGTGATAACTTTTTTTAAACTACATTTTTTAAGTTGTAACAATTTTTTATGAAAAGTTAAATTAGTTTACTTTTGATGATAGGATAATTTGCATATAACTAATTCATGGTATGATTCAATAAAAATCATGTTTTTTTAATTAGATACATTTGAAATAAGAAATTGACATATTAAATGTGGATTTCACAGACTTGGTGCCAGTAATTGTGTTACAGGTTTTGGTATCAACTCCGGAGGGTTAAACGTGACGTTACTATCTTTAATACTTAATATTTTTAACATCTTGAATATTTAATATGTCTAAACAATATATAATTCTTAACGTTTTCAGTGAAAAGTTTTGAAAAAATCTTATGTTATTTTTTATCTTTCTTTATATATATCCATCTTAATTCTCTTATTTTTTTTATATTATCTTATTCTTTATATATCATCTTAAGTTCTCTTAGAATTAGTGAGAGTTAGCGCAACTAATTCTTGATTACTTAATTAGGACTGCAAGATACTCATACTTGTGAGTTAATAAACTTACATGGATTAATTACTGTAATTCCGTTTTACTCTAACCATCAAGTGACAGTCAGATTGCTTCTCAAGAAACCGCTATAATTAAAGAACTCGTGGAAACGCACGACAGTCCAAAAATTTATAAAAAGAGTCAAATTTTTCTGTCATGCGTAATTCGGTTGAATGCAATAAAATATTTCTAATCTCTTTACTTTATTTCGCTTAACTGTATTTACTTCTCCAATTAAAAATGAAAAATTATTCTTGAGATGTGACTTACTCTTATAATACTTAGTACCATAAGTTTTCCACATCTTCATTTAAACAAAGTGTTCGGTAATTAATTTGTTTTCTCGCAGAACAAATCAATTATATTTCTCGCAAATGATTCCATCCACTGACCAAAGAGTTTTTGTCAGTAATTCTCATTTGCTGAGCGAATATAAAAAAAAATCAGCCATGTTTGCCGATTATCGGCTACCTGCGGCCGGTATGATGCTATTCCGATGAATCACCAAACACCTCGTTTTCTCGCACTGGTTCGCGTAAACGAAAGTAAATTGATTCCTGCACCGACCTTTATGCGGCATCTTCCAAAAGGGCGGCTCGGGGGTGGGCGAGCAAGGGTTGGCCACCCCCGCGCCCAACAGGGTTCTTGCCGCGTGCAG
>NW_017296201.1:6017812-6024194 GCF_001594075.2 Trachymyrmex cornetzi
CCGCCGCCACCGCCGTCTCCACCGCCGCCACCTCCGGCCACGCTAACACAGTGCTAAAATCATTCGAAATGGCTCGGTCAGTTTCTCTGTGATTTCACGCCTTTCAATTAAACGCCTTCGCGCCTAATCCTAATTAGAAAAAGAAAGAGAGAAATGTCGTATAAAGTGAAAGAGTATTGATTAAGTAATACTACGTATCATTCATTTTCCAATAGATGCAATTGCGTCATTAACGTGATAAAAATAAAACTGGATCTCATAATCGATGTGCTTATTTCAATGAGCCTGTTCAATATGTATTATACTTTTTATACAACTTTCTTCACAAAGGAAGTTTTTACACTTTACTTTTCTTAAAAAGTAAACGCCATCTACGTACCTATTAAAATGTCTTTATAATTGTATATACCAGTACGGTAATATAATAATATCTTTGAAAAGAGAAAACTTTGAGAGAAAAGGAAATAACATATTTTCTCTCTCTCTCTCTCTCTCTTTCTCTATCTGTACTATATTTGGAATAAAAAATAAAAACATCGACCATATTATTTTCACAAAAAAAGACATGTTGATCGTAAACATGTTAAAATTCGTATAACATGGTATAACGCGGATACCGTATTATCGGAGCTGGATAATATCGCCGATAATGCCGTAACTCTCGCGGGGAATATATCGCTGCGCGATGATTATTTAGCGCGGAGCGCGATCAAAAACCAATTTCGGGCGTAACGATGTAACGTATCGAGAGCATGGATTATTAACAGACGCGAGAGCACGTTTCGATTTACAATTTTGCGTCGTTCTTAATCGTATTGCGAAATTTTTACTTGACGATACGCGAGAGAAAAAAAACGCGGCCAAACGACGGCGCGGCGCGGCGCGGCGCGGCGAACAGCGAGCTTGGTGTTAACGATTTACGAACGCTGGCGCGCAATGGACGAAATAATTTTACATACGTTTCACAATAATTTTATAAATTCACGGCAATTTACGAAAATTCAATTGATCCCTATATCTTTCCGCAGTGCGGCGCGGCGCGGCGCGACGCGACGCGATGCGTTGCATACGGCCTTCCGCGCGCGTAAATAACGCGGCTTCAAAGAACATAATTCGGGGGATTATCGCCCGCGAAGCGCGGTAAATATTGGCGCCGTCGAAACTGGTTCGCCAAAAGCAAATTTCAAAGTGCGCCAAAAAATAAATAACGCCCCGGCAAATAATAAACATTGCCGTGTCGGCGGTAAATTTCCGAATTTTTCCAAGGCTGATTACATCCCGCATAAATTTGTTCGTATTACTTTGCGCACCGCGACAACAAATCGAAAATTATACATACAACACGGAAGAAATACTACAGGAGGAAAATCTGCATCGCGATTTTGTTATTACAAAATCGATATAATTAGAAAATCATTATAGTCTGAAAATTTCGTGAACTGAATTTCAATTCGATTTCTTTAAAGAAAAAAAAAACGCGATTTTTGTCCTCGAATTTGCAATGTTGTTACAAAAGTGACTTAATCACGTGAATAAATTTTAGATATTGATACGTTGTACAATATTTCATATTCCGTAGCAATAAATCACTGTATTTTCGTAAATAGTAAACGTGCAAAATTATTACGTTCTGAAATATATGTTGACTTTGAAACAACGCATACTTATCAGTGATTATTCTATTTTTAAAACTGCAATCCACGGAAGATTATACATGCACATAAAAAATGAACACTATTTCTAACAATATATATATATATATATATATGTATATACAATTGACGTATACCTATGTTTTATTTATCAAAGTTTCCCGATAATTAAACAACATCCTCCATAAGGAAGGAATAATTAGCATGCGTGTGCAAATGATTCAATAGCGCGAAAGTTATTTTCAGAACGAAATCACGGGAATCGAAATCGACGTACGACGAGAAATCATCTAATCACCGTCGCACTATCGAACACCTGCCGTAACGCCTTCTCGATCGTTGATGATCGAGAGATGAAATCCGACGTGTGCGCGCGAAGCGGTCGGGGCCGCGAGAGTCTATGCGCATTCCGGCGTGCCCCTCATCTCATCACGGTTAATCATCACACGCCGGCGCGCGTCGGGACGAGCGTTAATTGTCATTCGGCGAGACTCGTAGATCATTAGCTCCTTTCAAGCCCGGTCGCGGTAACGTCACGACGGCCGACGGCAAAGCGGGGGACATCAATACCCGCGCGCCCGGCCGCGCCGGATCGAAAAGTGCAAGCTGTAAAGCGGCGAGCCAAGGGTCGTTAAACGTGCTCGGCCGCGAGATCATTCCGCGTCTCCTACTCTCCTCGCGACTCATTCTCGAGGCCCTGCTTCTCCGAGCGATAGCGACAGGGAGGGAGAGAGAGAGAGAGAGAGAGAGTTCGCGCTCTCCCACCATACTGTTGTGAGATCTCCACTCGATTGGATCTACGCTGTCAAAACGCGATTTCGCGCGACTGGCAGAGGGATAAATAATTTAGTCGTTAATACTTTATATCTTGCAACTTGCGATTTTATAGAAACGTTTCCCCGCGGTGGCGGATCTACGTCACTTTGGCGATGGAATGAAAACGGATAGATCTGCAAAAGTATATATATATGTATTCCAGTATATGTTATAAATTGTACTTGTATTTTATACGATAATGAATAATTTATATCTATAAGTAGACTTTACGCAAGCTTTGATGAACATTTTTCTGACATAAATATAATTTAATAAATCTGTGTTTCTAAACGTTTCAATAAAATACGATATAAATTGTTCCAGCTCTTTTATACCGATGAAATTCTCTGTCAAAAACGAAGATCGATTACAATCGTAATCACGCGATTCAATTAATAAAAAGCGTGAGGAGACGCAGAAACGGTAGACTACTTGACGCGAGGCATTTGAGAATTTTCAGGTAGCAGAGCGTGGAATGAAATACCAACGAAATTTACTGCCTCAAAGCTATCCGGACAACCGAGGCGGCGTGCAAAACGCGACGGGGATCTGAGGAACGAGCTGCGTTTAGTCTCGTTGAAACGATGCGACTCCGCGCGCGCGCTACCTTCTCGGCACACAAAAGCGGAATATCTCACAGGCGACCTGCATCTCGTCGAGCGCGAAAGGCGGAAGTTTAAGCACGATGCATTAATTTACGCCAATTAGGACGCCAGCAGTAAACTGCGAGCGCGCGTACTCGCTACGTCGTGCTAATTCGAATCGGATACGCGAGTTAATCGTTTTTAATTCTCTGACGTACTCCATCGTACCCCAATGAGTAACATCGCTCAATTTCTATGAATGTATTAAACAATATAATTTGATTTTTTTCCGCATAAATTTTAACTTTAGTTACAATATTTTACAAACATGAATCAATTTAACGGAATAGCTTAGAGAGAAAGAGAGAGAGTCGTAGAATTAGTAAATAATTGAGGCTAAGATTTTTCTTCGCCGTCCTTTTTTCCTTTCACCACCAACGCTTCGGGCATGACAAAGGGCTTTTCACGAAATCTCCGAGGTACGCTTTCTTTGTTAAGCACTCGAGGAGACATCTGTTATTTTCCGAGATTGTATCACTTTCAATGAGCGAAGCATGTTCGTTTCTCCCTTCTTCTAAAAATAATGGCGACTATCGTCTGCTTCGCGAATAAACATGCAAGCTGAAACGATGCAGAAAAGTTCAAACATTGTAAAATACGGTTTCTACAGCTATATAAAAGCATTTTTGATGAAAAGTAATTTAGCGTTCCTTTCATAATGTCCCTTTACAGACGCTGCTTACCAAAGAGATAATAAAAACGTTGCAATATACACACATATTCCTTCTTTTTCTTTAACTATCGTTTTATCTATCTCGTTGAAATTGGAAAATAAATAATTACCAGCGCAGAAAACAGAGGAAATATTAAAATTACAATGCTGAAACTTAAATGATTTCTAAATAAGATAGTTATTATCTATTTAACTGTGAATATTTCACTTATACAATAAACATGTAGAATGTAATCACAATTGTAATAAAAAGAAGTTCAATGAGAGTCTTTTTCATCTTTTTTACTCTATCTATAAAATGTAGCCATCGCACAGTTTCATCATCAACTTTATACGAGTTCAAATAGAAATCAAATAGAACGAGATTGAAATGTGAATAGAATGTCTGTTGCGCGTTAGAAAATCAAAGTTGCAATAAAAGGCATCGCGATAATGCTTCGCGCACTTTCGTTAAATAAGCCCGATGCATTCCGCTTGTAATCGACAGCTTTTTTCGCGATCATAATGAGGTACTCGGGCGTTAACAACGCCATTGTGCCACGCGCAATTTGTAGCTAACCGTCGCGTCGCGTCGCGTCGCGTCGCGTCACCCTGCGCCGCGCGTCCAAGTTATTACATCTATTTCAGTTTATTACAGTTTTCTATAGATAGTAGAAGATGGTCTCTCACAAGGAAAATTTGCCCCTCTATCAGTTCTCTAGACGAGATATTTCCGCTCTTATTACAGAAATAAGCATCTCATAATCTGATAAATTAAAAAGAAATGCCTTGATTTAAATTGACAAAATATTTATTAAATTTATAATGCTCTTAAATAAAATTCAAATTTCTACATCATATGTTACTTAAAATTTTTGATTATTTTTATATGAAAAATCAAATATTGAATAAAAATTTATAATTCTTTAAGTGTACCGCGTTTTGCGAAAATATATAAAACAGAATCTGCGTATAATTTTGCAGTAAACATTTTTCAAAGACTTTGGCGTGTTACACGTTATTAAAATTGTGTCTAATCAAATAATTACATAAAATATTACAAAAATACATAGAATAAAAATTAATATCTATATTTCATGCTAGCAATGCAATTTAATAAATTCATAATGTTCTTGAAAATATATTCAAACTTCTGATTATTTTTATATAAAAAAATCAAGTATTATTAAGATTAATGATTTAACTCTTTTTCTAAAAAACTGAAATTCTTAGTTTTACACTGATCAACTGTTAAATATTAAATAGAGTAAGATTCGACAGCTATTTGGAGATTATATTGTTTTAAAAGTGAAAAGAAATATCATTAGAAACAAGAATAATGTATATATTTCGAATAAAAAGTATTGAGCGTCGATTCTCTAATCTTTTACAATATTAATATAATGACAGGGTGTTAAGAAAATATCGCACTATAGGCAATATCCTAATTTGTCGGTTTTTTCAAAGTGATTAATTATAACTGAAGATTAACTGAAACTTTATTGATCTCTCTAAACTCTAATAGGTCTAAGTTCTAAACTAAACAGTTACCTGAAAATAGGTAACCGTTGTAAATGAGCTAGAAACTCTATTCTTAATGCTTTACATGTGTTTAACAGAACAGATTCACATCTGTAAGCAAGATTCTCTCTAACTAACGGTCAACTAAATCGTTCGACGTCCCGTCTTTTGAACATAAAATTTGAATGCAAAAACACATACCGTGTCGAGAATGGCCGTGGTCAGGCCGGATCCAGCCACCAGCTGAAACTAAAGCAATCCTCGATGGCGTTGCTCCGTCCGCTTACAGCACTTTTCTTGGCGCGGCTTTCGTTGATCGCAGGCTTATACGCGCCTCAATTTCGCCGGTGAAGAAACTTGAAGAAATCAGCTGCCGATGAATGAGTGAGTACTGCTCGATCTCACTGACACACTACAATCGCACAGTTTAACGAGAGTACATCGAATCTCATCACGTGAGGAAATCCACACTATTTGACAATAAACGCGGGTAGTTGTTGTCAACTTTCGATTTAGCGCGACACCGCGTTGATGTCGACGGATCCGAGACCGGGACACGTTCTCAAGATCGTGTCAGCGTTGGGAATACTCGCGAGATTATATGTCGGAGCGACGTGCGCGCAAACGACGTTGTCAATACGCCGTTAGAAAAGAGGGAAGAATATCCAGGAGCAATCTTGACACTTGTTCGGTGGTGTGTCTACCGGCACGGGCGTGGATGCGCGGCTTCTCGCGGTTTATCGGCGTTTATCGCGCCTGGCTGGCTGCGGATGAGCTGCTTGGGAGCAACCGGAATATGCAGTTGAACCGATGCGATGCGCGGCGTCGGTGGAGAGGAAAGAAGCACGTGCCCGACTCCCAAAACAGGGGTGCAGTGACGCGTCGCTGCTGCGGTGCGCGGCGCCCGATTGACCACCAGAGTCTGCCTTCCCGCATGCGGAGATCCCTGCCGCACGATTTTGGTGTCCCCACCCCTAAGCGCGTTCCCTACATCATATACACCATCTCCCTTCGGTCGGTGCGGTGTGGTCCCTGCTCGCCCTGCTCTCTCCTCCTATCTCCTGCTCTCTCTCTCTCTCTCTCTCTCTCTCTCTCTC
>NW_017296201.1:6024226-6052750 GCF_001594075.2 Trachymyrmex cornetzi
GCCGCGCCTCTCGCCGTCTCCGTTCCTCATTCTTTTCTCCCCCCGTTCTCTCTCTTCCTCACTCCTTCGTCCTGCGCGAGTCGACCAGGCAGTTGCCTTGCCTCCGGGTAACGTTGCCCCTGACGAGGCTTCTCGGCCAGGACCAGTGCGGCATAGTGTCTATCTGGGTGGAGCCAGGCCGGCGATGGCGTGGCGGTGGCCCGTCGCGCTCGCCGATTCTCGACGGTGGGGATAAACCGCAATTGTATACTCGCCGAGTCGGCGCGGCATCAGCGGCATCGCGCAACTCCGCTCGACTCCGCGCGGCGCCCTCAAGAGGCATCGCTTCCCGGCCTCGCCGCGATCGCTCTTGCTGGACGTTCTAACGGGGGCGGCGCTTGCCGTGGGCGGTGTTCCGTGCTCCCCGTTGGATCGGAGAACCCCGACGACGCCATTGTTTTCGGCGCACGACGCGGAAGGCACGGCGCGTGCGAGATACACGCCGACGCCCGGCGTCGCGACGCCACTCTCGCACGCAACGCCGTCGCCGTTGCCGACGCCGTCGTCGTCGTCATCCTCGTCGTCGTCGTCGTCGTCGTCGTTCGCCTGTCGTCCTCTGACAACTCTCGTCTCTTTGACTCTTTCCCTGCCTGTCATCGCCGCAACTGTTCCGCGCGGATTTTTTCACACCACCGGGGTAAGTTTGTCGCTGAGTGCACGCGTGAATGTCTAGAAAAATGCGTAGTTGCACCGCTGTTTGATTTCTTCTCTTTCCGCGAGTTCGATTCAGTTATCCTTCTTTGTCTGTCTTTCTTTCGTTAGAATTATCCTTTGTAACACCAGGGTGACTAAAATATTTTTGCCGAATCCAATAAGAACTAAGAGCTAATAGCTCAAAATCTCTTTGTAATTCATTATCCTGGCCGAATTTTCAATCCTAATTAAAACGTATTGATCAGCATAGTTTATACTCTATCATAGTTTATTGTAGTCCATATTTGAATGTCGTTTATTATATCTACTCCATAAAAATTTGTTGGAATTCTGTTGAATCTCTGTGCATCATTTTCTACTGCAAGTTATCCAATAATCAATGATTAATTGTTACTGTCCCTTAAGATAAGATTTACCTACGTCTGAAATAATTTTCCGTCAGATCGATTATCTTCCTGCCGATCTATTCACTTCTATATATATTTCAGAATAATAGAATGAAATTCAATTTATTGGTTTCTGTAATTTTCTTTACGAGCTTCCATGCGTAGTTTGCACGGTGAAGAACGGTTTGACACGGATGAATGTCGGAGTTTGACATCCCGACGCCGCTTTCACGCATAGTGTCCATCACGGCCGTCGTAATCCACCTTCCGATTTATCTGCCTTTGGCAACCCATCAATTTTATTCTATCATTTTTTCCCCCCCGTCTGCATGCGCGCAATCGCATACATGTGCGAGCATTGTGTCGGTATTATACATTTTGTCCAACCCTCTTCTTGTCGCACCCCTTTTCTCGAATCCCCTATCTTTATTTTATCTTTCACGTTTTCTCGGTCCTCACACATAAACGTAGGTTGACATAAGAGAGACGCCACGGGATTTCGCTAAAAGAATCCACTCTAATGAGAGATAATGGCGGCCGCGAGTAAAAACCGACGTTTGCTCTTTCTTTGAGAATTAACGAGCGTTTTAAAGCGATTACTTCGCATACAAAGCAAGTCGCACGAAACGGCGTATTAACGTGGAATTAGAACAAATGCATTTTCGTATCTGACAAATGACGTTTGCTGATGGTCGGGTACTAAAAAAGATGATGTTTCTTTCATAACTTATTTTGCGGGATTGTGTAATTTATGGTATTGTAAAAATTATAGTTTACAATTAAAACATTGTAAAAAATAAATTAATTAACAGATCAAAAGGATTGTATGGATTAAGAAATGCTTTGCTCTGTAATTATGTTCATGTAGCGCACTTTTAGAATATTAAGGTAGAGAAATGCAAAAATAAGATAAAAATCTTTATTAAGAGTATAACTTGTTTGATAAACGATCGGCGCGACGAAACGATTTCTATGAGTGATTAATGCAGAAACGTCTTTATGAAATCCGGATTCGTCGTTGAGAAAATTGACACAAGTGTTAGGTAATCGAGAGGCCAACCCCTTCGCTTAAAATAAATACCGTAAGAGAGTCGAGATTCCTTTGCCCGGCCGGATGGAACAGGTGGGTCCAATTAGGCGCCAATTACCTGCGTGCCTGGCTCTTTCTCGCTGGTGCGGCAATCGACGCGATTAACGATGCGCTCAGGGGAAATAACGTAGCAAAAAAAAAGCGCAATGACGATACAATGCGAGCCGTCGAGAAAGTTGCGCGGATGCCGACGCCGACGCGTAAATTATTTCGATCATTCGTCGCAGCGTATGAAGCCCGCGAAAATCTCGTCGCCTACCAATTATTTTTTATATTTAAAAAGCGCATGTACGCTTACCAATTGTTCGTACCAATCATAACTTCGTGTTGGCGGCATTATACAATGAGAAATTGATTTTACAATACAATTTGTTCCACGCTGTTCCCTACCATTAGTAATATGCGAGTGCAAATAGAAAACAGTATCGCTTTATGTCATCGATAAAAAAATTGGAGATCATGAAAAATATTTTTTCTTTTAATGTGCAATTGTTTTCTATTTAATCCTTAACCCTTATAGAAACCTATAAATACCGATCAATACCGAAGACAATAATTAATTATGTACTCTAAGTATTAAGAAGCACCGTTCAGTACTCTTAGTACTTTAAATAAGTAATTAATTATTGCCCTTCGGTAATAAATTGATCAGTATTGAATTGGCTAGTATTAGATTTCTGTTAGGATTTGACTAAATAGGACTGAATTGTATCATTATATGCCGCCGGATTCTATTAAAAAACGCTGGCGTTCTTTCGTTGAAACAAACGTTGAAGAAATTAATTGAGGATATTCCTGTTTGACATTGATAAAGAATCGAGATGCAAAAAAGCCACTATAATGGTAATAATTAAAGGGTTAAAAAGATTCTAAAAATATATTTTCGCAATAAATTTCTTCTCTTTCCGCACAATAACGTAGCGAGAGAAAAAGCTGAAGTCAATTTAAGGTTGTGAGACTAGCTAGACCTCACAGTATTGTATCAAGTAACTTCCAAGATTAAAGCGAACATTTGCGTGATTCCATCGCGAATATGTACACAAGGAGTGTCAAAAGGCATTTAAATATCCATCAAGTATAGATAATCTCACTATCGACACTAAATACGTATATCTGATCGATACGCAATTGATCGGCCAGACATGTTTAATCAAAGACGAGAGTCGATGAACATGTCGAACGCGTCGACGCGCGCGAGTTATTCAATGAAAGTTGATGAGATTCGCGAATTGTCCTCCGAAAAGGAGAGAATTACAGATAACAAAGGACAATAATGAAAGTCTATTCGGTGAAAAGTTACAAAATGAAAGTGCAAAGATGAAATAAACAGGCAGATTGTTATATTGACGTGCAAGAAATAAGATTATTATAAAGAAAAGAAATACATAAAGAAATACTCCGGCGAAGAAAATTCTCCTTTTATTTGTTAGTCAAGCTTACTCCTCGTTCGTCTGTTTTTATTTTGAAACTGGCATAAGTCAAACTCAGAAAATTTAAATTACGTCTTAGCTTTTTTACCGCTTATCCACTTGTGCTAATATTTTGCTTAAATTCGTTATACTTGAAAACTTGATTCGCATCGTCTACAAGATAAATACATTACGTTTCAACGGGAGGCGGGATTTCTCGAGAAATCTTCAATGTTATACGCGCTCCTTCCGATCCGATTCACGAAGTTTCGGGAATGGTATATCATACGACGATGAACACGGGAGAGTGGACGAGAGCCGTCAGGATAATAACGTCTTTATATGCTGTAGCCTCCACGCTAATATTGCCTCCAGCTAGGCAGCGCTCGGCTGATAGCCGTGAAACACGCGGCAGCAAGTTGCTGTCAAAGTTCGGTAGCGAGTCTTTCGACACGGTCCTCGTGTATCTTTCGGCTTTAGCTGCCGCGTACAATTGGATTTATCAAGTCGGCTCTGAAACGCGACGAATCCCATATGCTGCATTTGCTCACAATGTACAGCGTTGACATTTCGGATAATTACTGGCACACAAGAATGATTTTGTTGAAAGATCTAAAATTTTGCTAACAGTAAGATACAGATCTGAAAATAATTTTGTTGGACCATTAAAATAATTATGTTAGAAACTAAAAAATGAGCAATGTTGCAAAAATGTTTTGAAATTCTATAATTTAAGTTTCTAATAAAATTATTTTGATGGTTTAACAAAATTATTTTCAAATCTGTATCCAGCAAAATTTTAGATCTTTTAGCAAAATCGTTTTTTTCATGCAGAACTAAATTAATCAGTACGTATACAAGTATTTTTATTGACATATCACAGAAAGAATAATTTTGTTGAAATATCTAAAACTTTTAGGTAGAGAGATACAGATCTAAAATAATTTTTTTGAATTGGCAAACTAAGGATGCTCAAGCTGGTTGCTAACATGCTAAAACTTTCTGTTCATAATAAATAATAATGTAATCTTCTTACGGACTCTCCCAAATTCAACAACAACAAAAACTCCAGGGCGAATGAGAGTCTCAGAGAATTAAGATTGCGTATTAATTACCACGCTGACTCTCATTCGCCCTCGTTTTGGAGTTTTTTTGTTTCTGTTCATAATGTTTGAGTTTTTTACGCGTAATTATTTTAATGGTCCAGCAAAATTATTTTTAGACGTGCAAAAGTTTTAACATTCTAGTAAGTTTGAGTATTTCACATAATTATTTTGATTCAAAAATATTTTTAGATCTGTATTTATCTAAATTTTTTACTTTGGCAAAACAGTTCTTTTGAATGTGCCAATAAGAAAACTTGTATAGGGACTGATATTAATTTAGTTTGCATTAGTAATTATCCCAATTGCAACATTACATAATGCAACATTATTCATTAATTTAATTAAATTCTTTAAATAATTATTTTGATGATTCGACAAAAAATTATTTTTAGAGTTACGTCTATCTAAATTTCTGGATGCTTCAGTAAAATAATTCTTCCCATATACTAATACTCGCCATATCTTTTCCCGCATCGATTTTTCGTAGTATCATTTACAAACTTGTACACTTCTCGCTTAGTTCGACCTATTATTATATCGAATATTCCACAAAACAACCGACGCTTAGCGGTATTTTTAATCGAACCGATTTCATGCGCAACGGTGTTGTTCGAACGTTTAACACGAATAGAATACTATCGAGGCCGCATTGTTGGCAGCATTTTCATCCGAAGCATTTGCAATTCCTCTTTATTGCCTTTCGGCTTATCCGGATTGCGCCTCGCGCATTTACGAGTTGTATTTCATCCTGATAATCGCCATTAAGTTAACGAACTGCAATACGGGCATTTGAACGCATGGAACACGCGGATTAACGTACATTAATAAAATTATCCGTGTGAACAATGGATTATGCGCTCGCGGGCTTTAAATGTCTCGTTCCACGACAAAAAGAGACCGGCGCAATGTGATTATCGGAACAAAAAAAAATAACGCGGGACAAAGATACGCCGCGGAGAATAATAATTACAATTTGCGAGTAATTGATTTAGCCACGTACGTATAATAACAAGGGGGGTAGCAATCGAGCGATTTGTTATAAACGCGATATCGGTTTCTGCTGTACTCGTCATTGAAAAAAAAATATATTGGGGATATATAAACTACAACCTTGCTCATAAGTATAAAGCACCATCAATTTATTACATTCTCTTGGAAAAGGTGGTAATAAAATTCGAAGCAAAACTAACAAAATATTGAAATTGTTATAAAAATAAATATTATTTTTTAATAAAACCATTTTTTTAATTTATTTTTTATATTAGATATAAAATGTTTACGTCAATTTGTGGGGTTGTTTTACACTTTTCACCAGAATTATGGGCGCCGACTTTTGTGTGCGGGAAGTGTGTGGAGTACTCCACACATCAGAATTTTTTGTGTACGCAGTTCCACACATGAATATCTCTCGGGGATGTTGTTACGATTCTTCGTAAAGGCCGTGAGAGATTTGATTTTAGAATACACAAAACTTAATTAATTCAAATACTTTTAATAATACCAGTGATGACGTATGTACTGCACAACGTTTTCTACCTTAAGATTCTTGCGAAGATTGAAAACGTATTTGCATTCTACGTGCAGCAAGTTCGGTTGAATTCAGTAACTATGTTGCATGTATATTCCGATTTTGCTGAAACTTTGGATATTGATGCACTTGAGGATGAATTCATTATTAAAAATAATATTTGAAATTCAACGTTTGCTCTAAGTGTTTCAACAGGTTATAAACGAAAATATTTTTTTTATTTAAAGAATTTCATTGTTTATTATGGTGTTATAATCTTGATATGAATGTTTATAAAGAAGTCTACAAAGAGGTATTAATATGAAAGTACCTAATAATAAAAATTTTATCCCCCTTCCATCACGTTCATTATTCAACACTTAACAAGTCGGCGCTCGTGGCCAAAATTATTGTATATATAACACATGTAAATTACAATAATCCGATAAAAATTTCTTCTAATGCCTACTTCTACTAGTTTAACCCTTACCGTACCCTGTCCAATTTAGTGCCTCATCCATACCATCAAGGGTCACTAAAATCTCTTCATTTTTTTCACCTCTTCAAAATAATTCAAAAAATCTCTAAAAATTCACCAACATATAATACTTTCAACTTTCTAGAATAAATATTGACTCTTTATTTTGGAAAATAATAAAATATAGTATAATTTATAATTACCGAAAGACTCAAAGAAACTTGCACGAACAGGAATCGCTCGGTCACTAGTTACCCATATTAGTACGGTAAGGGTTAATTTTAATTTCAGTTCAACTCTTCATCTTTTTCTAGTTCTAAGAATTAGAAAAAGATGAGGAATAAATTGAACTGAGATTAAAGTTAATTTACATTGGTACACTGAAAAAAAGATTGGCTGCAGCCAATTAGATGGTAAGATAATTGCAACAGCCAACTTTTGGTTGCGTTAGCCTATCCACAATGTCAGTATAGGATTTCGATAGGTTAACGCGATCAAAAATTGGCTGCTGCAACCAATTAAAAATACTGTGCCATATTCAGCGAATCTTTTCTTTCAGTGTAGAAACGGGCATGGAGTAAAACGAATGGAGCATTTAGATCAGCATTGGTTATTCAAGGAGTATAAAGAGATCGGCTCTCTCTTTCAAGGGCAAACTTTGTCGAAACATAGTTACCCTCGCGAAACTTGCGCCGTCGAACGTATCGAATTACTCTCGACATTTGCCCTCTTGCGAGTTGCGGCTCGCTACGCGGAAGCGTCGCGTCGGGGGCCCGTATCCCGTAAATGACGTTAGGTGAATTTTATTATTCTCTGATTTCAGGCTTCGGCGCCCGGCGACGAAGGACGCGGGCGCGGCAAGTGCATCTCTTTGCGGCGAACGGGGCGCCCGACATCGCGGTGTAATCAGACACCGGCATGAGGGGGTCGGCGCGGGAGGGAAACGCAGAGACGTAAACGTAATTGGAAACATCCGAGAGGGAGATTCACCACGCTTCTGATCCGCGCCGCGTTTCGCTTGTTTCCATTCTCCCTTCGGGCCGTTCCGGCCGTTCGTCGGCAACGCAAGCGCCATATCTCCGCTTTTTCTCGCGTGCTATCTCGTAATTTTCGCGTCGGTTGGACCATGCATGTTGTAACAGGCTTTCAATAAGTCATTAGTAATCAATTAGAAGTCAGAATTTTTTTTTTTTAAGATAAAAATTGACCAGTAATCGATTATTCTCCTCACATTCGACTGTGATTGATCAATTTCTAACTTTGGATTTCTGATTTATTATTAATGACTCGTTGTAGAGTTGTAGAAGTTAAGCCTCCGAGAATACGAGGATAAAAGGTTTGTTCGCGTCGCAAGTTCCTACTATCATAGCTCCTATTCACTCCAACGCGATCGTTTCGCTCCCGAGATAGTCGGATCAATCAGAAAATGAATTCACTAAGTTCCAAATTTGCTGCCAGTATTGAAAATCTATAGTGTACATACACGGAGAGAATTTTTCTTACAGTTTACTCTGAAAATACGTATGATAGTTGTGATAACATTGTATTTCGAAGAATTTTATATAAATAAAACATAAAATAAGTTTGATTAATTTTACTAAAGTGCATGATAATAATCTTCAAAATATTGTATTATATCACATTTTGAGGGTAATTTTAAGAGAAAATTCTCTCCGTGTATACGTAACGTAAACTGTAGATTTTCAACGCTGGCAGTAAATTTGAAACATGGCCAATGTTATAAATCCCAATATGGAGTCGCTATTAGAAATTTATCATTGAAAGAAATTTGTTCCAAAATTATATTCAACCGCTATTATATGCGCAATGAATCATTTTATATTCTCACATCATGCTGGATTGGACAACGAAAATTTACGAGAATAGATTGGATGTTTTTCTATCTAATAACTACACAAGTCAACACAAACATTACTTTATCTTTCTTGATATTCAATGAGTAATAAAAAATAGTACAATACTTGTGTCGACTTGTGTCACCAAATGAGGAGCACTCATTGTTTTCCTCGGGGAAAAATATCTCACAAAAACTATCGACGTCTAATTTAAAAGTTTCCTCGATAATGAAAGTTCTAGTGCTGGAAAATCACATTCGATATCGTCGCCGGTTTAAGAACCGCACGATCGCAATTAGTGCTAAAAGCGGGACGTGAATACACGCTATAATTACGCAATTTTCCGCTTATTAATACTACGTTTATCTTGTTTGTGCGACTTCAAAGATATTTTATATTTACACGAGAACCATCTCAGGAATATGGCTATGAGAGAAAAGCGCTTTCTTTGTGACGACGTTTACAATTACGTACGTGCGGCTTTGTAAATGGCAGGGCGCGCGCGGCACGCATGATTAAGCAGAGCCCGGCGATAATGCGCTGCGTGCGGCTCTCCGGCGTAAAGAAGGTGTAAATACCTCCCGATGATTCCTCGTAGGATCGAGGCGGATCGGCGCAAAGGGAGCCGACACGGAGGCGGCTCCTTTCTCGTCGATAGTTTCAATGGAGAGTTTTTCTCATAGAGCCAGTCACCCCTCTTCTCTTTCTCTCTCTCTCTCTCTCCTTCTGTCGCTTTCACTCTTTTCTCCCGTCCCCCTTCGTGCCGATGTACGCGTGTACACGGAGAGAGAACGATAAAAAAGACGAGATCTCAAAAGGTACGCGGAGCACCGCCTCTGATGAATGCCGCAACCAGTTGGCCACCATGTTTTCCCTCCGCCGCGCCGGTGTGTGTACGCCCTACTCTCCGAAACATCCCCTGTGCCGCGTCCCTCCGTGTGCCGACTTTCCAACCCCTCGCAAAACCGCGATTGAACCCTTGTACATCCAGCTCGTATACTGCGTACTGCGGCGTTCAGAGGTGATTTTACGTGCGCTTTGTGAGCGACGGAATGGGTAACTTTTACAGTTATCGAGCAACGCTACAGAAATGTACACTGACAAATTGGATTGCCATCAATGATTTTAAAGCGGGGACGAAAGATCAGCAGCGTGCATGTTGTACGTGTGTACTGTACCTACGTGATTGGTAAAAATTATAATTTTTCAATGAAGATTGTAAAGATAGAAATTGACTAAAAGAAGGATGGAAGGAAGAAAAATGAAAACGAAAAAGTAACGTTTTGATCGAAGAGATTTGAATAATGAGATAATCAATATTCCTCAAGCAATCGCTTCGATATCTACAGAATAGCAATATTACATCCTGTTTAATTTAAACACAAACGCACAATTTGTGAACAGCTCTTCGATTCAATTGATTTGTAACAACTTCGTAGCGGATCCAGCGTATGCATGTAGAAGATATAAATGAAAGAAGAGAAGCAGAAGACGGAGGAAGAAAAAAGGAAAACGCGGGCAGGGCAAGAAAGAGAAAGCCGACCGATAAACAAACTGCCAAGGATCGCGGCACTTTAATCTTCCTTTGAAGCGGCATCGGCCGCTCTCTTTGCGGCATTGAATGAAAAGAGAACAGGCGGGAGGGGACCCGAACCCACCCCATTTCTCCCTCTTCCGCGCACTCAACCCCGCGACTCATTATGGCAACATGCGGTAAGTATGCTCGCGCTTAAGTCTCGGCGTACCCTTCGGACGAGGGTTGCCCTAAACAGCATCGGTATTAGTTACACGTATATACGTGCGCATTGCAAAAAGTGGTGGTCGAGGGCCCGGAACATGAGGCACTGCGTTACGGCACTGTCAAAAACCGTCGGGGCCGGGGGGGGGTCGGGGACAGGGTGGAGGAGAGCATCCCTTATTTCGCGGCGGCTCGTTGCACGGCTCGGCGCATCCGAATAGTCTCCACTCCCTTGATCCGGGAGTTCCAGGTGGTTCCTTACCCCCTCCCGCCTTTCGGACATATACTCTCAAAAATTAGGCATCGTGGATACTAAACCGATGGTACGCATTTCACAGCTGCAATAGAAACAGCCAGCAAGCCGCGCGTGTCTCCACCTTTGTCCTTCTCCTCACTTCAGTCATCATTGTATTTTTTCAATCCTAGCAGTTCAGCTATGAATTTATAAAAAGCGTAAAAATAAATCCAAAAGATATTAAAACTCGACTCAGTATTTAACCTTACTGTTAAATATCTGTTTAAATTCACGATCATTTTAGCTAATACAATTAAAAAGCTGTAAAAAGTACAAAATAAAAATTTTTTGCAGAAAAAAGATCCGACATTAATAGACGAAGTCATTATATTTGACTCTGGTATTCCAGAGAAATTTTTTTTTAAATAAAATATATTAGAAAATAAATTACATTTTCTACCAAATAGACTCAAATAGATCGGTACCTATTTTGTAATTCTTAATAACAGTTCGTTATCGTTATAATGTAATTACATAGCTTTTTTATGTACAGGGTGATTCAAACTAACCGTAAGAATTATAAAAAACTGAATCGGAAAGTTCTCTACCATTTTGCAATTTTTTTTAGTTACCCAATAAGCAGAATGTCTAAAATCGACGTTTAAGCAACTTTAGAATATTTTTAAGAGTTCTTTGAGAAATATCTCTGAGATATTTCATTAAAGAATTTTGAAAGATATCTTACTGTTGTCTTATACATCGATTTTACTCGCTTATTCGACAATTTTTAGAAATTAATATCTTGTTGCGACCATTGCAAAATGGTAAAGAACTTTCGATTCAGTTTTTCATAAACAGTGTGTACATGTGCCGGCTCTTGCAGCTGGTCTGGATCACCCTGTATACATGCGCACCGACAATATAACGATATCGACTTTGTCATTAAAAGTTACAGAATACAGACACAGCAGTTGATTTTCCATGAACATAATTTAAGGGAATTAGTAAATAACAAATTGTTTATGTTACGTAATTATAGTTTACGCACAGAAGCTTTAAAAATATTTAAAAAGGTATATTGGATTATATTCTCGTTTATTACTAGCTTTATAAAAATGAAATATAAACGAAAGAGTTCCCACAAACTCACCTGCTTTTGCAGTTGGAATATGTACTGACGAAAACTCGTAACTTTTTATGAAAATTTTCATCGAAACTTGAAAGTTCTGCAAAATTCGAAATAAACCTTTTTAAATCTCAATATCTTTGTAATCAAATACAGTGAGTACAAAAAGTATTCGTACAAGGAAATTTTTTATTAAAAAAGTATTTGTAGAAAATAAACATTAACAATTGTATACAATGAATATATCTGTTCTAACATAGACAAACGAGCTTCGCACGTAATCCTAATTTTAGAAGCTAAATTTCTCGACTATACGAACATTTTTTAAACATCCAAACACAATTTTTAATTTTCGCTTATTTTTTAGATGATATATTTTTTATAATTAATACACATCTTTTTAGTATATATAATTTTAAGAAACGTACAGTCTATTTTATTCTTTATGAACAAATTGTTAATTACCCAGCTAGAAATAATCGTCAATTAAACATCGAATCGACATTAAATTAATGTTGAAATCTTCGTATCGATATCGATTCGACATTAATTCAATGACTCATTTCGTACTGGATAATATTTACTTTTTAAAAATAAAGTTTTTAAAAAAAATATTTTCTCCGTACGAATACTTTTTGCACTTAATGTATATATATATGTGTGTGTGTGTGTGTGTAATTCCTACAGAAAAATACTAGTCCGTGAATATAACGTTTCTATTAAATAAGTAGAACTTAAAAATTTTTACCATCACATTTAGGTGTATAAATACAGGGTAAAAGTGAATTCCATTTAGTCTGTCGCTACTTCAAGTAACAATTTAGCGCTTAAGTTCTCAGACAGTGCGACCAGGTAAGAAAAGAAGAGCCGCAGCAGCGTGGTACCAGGACCCGAAGATAATCCCGATGGTGATGGCGACCGGTGCCGACGTGATGGGACTTACCCCACCCCTCGTGCAGAGTGCCAACCCCTCGAGTAAGAGGCAACGATACCGCCGAGGTCTGAAAGGCCGCTGCGAATAACGCGCTTACGCGCGATCATCCGACCGCGAGTCTCGATGCCCGTGACAGATCGTGCCGCGGTGTCCTTGTGAATATTGCAGGACTAAAGCCTGCGTTAAAGAGCGAAAAGGATGTAGAGGGGGCACTAAGTCTTTCGTGGATGGTCGAGCGCGCGTACCGCGCCGCGCCGGCGACAATACGGTGTAGATTACTTTTCAGAATGGGCGGCGTGACGTAAACACGCTCCGGCGGTTTTTTCTTTGCGAACAATGCCCGTGTTTGCCGACACAATTTGTCTCGGATTTAGGTGCGTCGGCATAAATACGTGTGCCTAGATACCTAGATGCCGAGCGATGGGCATCAAGCTCTGAAAGCCTGCACTTGCATAGTTGTATGTTGCTTATGTTGGCGAACGTTCAACTTTTTCCTGACGCATTGTTGAGATAGATAATGCGTAAAAAAATGAGTATTACTCATTATTAATTAATGTATTCAATGAATTTATAATAACGTTTGCTATTATTCTTCGCTGTAGAATATATAAAAAGGTCTGGTTGCAATGTATCATATTTTAATCCTATCTTTTTATTCTAATTTCATCATTTCTAGGTATTGAGTTATTCTACTAGCTTAGCCGTTTAGAAATGCAGCCGTAGCTGAGCCGGTTTGGTAGCTAGGGGAACTCATTATACTGTGAGTAATATTACCTCACGCGGCATATAATATTAACACGGACGTCTCAAGAAGTTGGAAAAGGGTCGAGCAGCGCGTCGCGATCGAGATTGATTTGATCTACCGCCGACAGGGTGGTAAGCGAAACGATATGCCCTGGATATTGGGGCCTGATGAAGGCTTCTCAAATGTCGTGTTGGACTCGGACAGCGAGCAACAGAAAAAGAGAAAGAGAGAGAAAAGGAAACAAAGAAGGGGAAAAAGAGAGTGGAGGATAGAGACTGATTGAAATAGAATGGAAGACTAAGCGAGAAGGACGCATTCCTAGACGGCTTACCGGAATAGACACCGCATCGGCCATCGCGCGTTTTCTCATACCGAAAGGTAGCGGATTTGTTTCTTCTCCTTATCCGATCTTGGAGCAAGAGCCTTTTGCTTACAGGTCGCAACCCTGCCGTACAAAGACGCGCTCTGAAGACGTAACGTCTCTAGTGTCATCTTCGAAGAACTCGGAATTACATGAAGATTACGTAACACCGTTGCTTTCTTCTTTCCATTGAACTTTAGGAAACCAAAATATATTGTAACTTTATATAAAATTAAATTTTATACAAAATATAATTATAATTAAATATAATTTTATATTAAATATAATTTTATACAAAATTAATCAATCAATAATTAGTGATTTATATGTTCTTTCATACATTTTTTGCACGAAATATTTTTCGTATTCTTTACGATTTATGCGTAAGAAACGACGGTTTCGAGCGTTCAGTGTCAAATAATTATCTGTTTTATTGTCCCGATCCGTTAAAACGATCAGAGTGACGCACCTATAAAACATAACACTTATCCTTAACGTTCGCCGATTTTTATGAAGTACTGATTACATCGTATAATAGCAAGTCGAATCACTGGGCGAGCTCCCCCAATCCATAGATCCCTCTTCCATTATAGAGAGTCAGCCGAGTGTGAAGTATTATCATACAAATATAATCCTCCCTCGACTCCGTTCGGAGAGAAATAATATTTGTCCTGATCGTACGACCAATTATCTCAACTTGTGCGATATGCCAACGCGCATATATGCATACATAGGGTACCCGTATTCTTCCTCCTTCGTTATCGATATGTATAAGCGAATAAACATCTCTGCTCCATAGCACAAATGTATTCATTCAGCCTCTATACTCTTGCTAAAGATTTAAATTTTATTATAGTTAATAATGTGCGTGTTTTATACAAAATATCAAGATTGATAATGGAATATGACTTTTTAAAATAAAGAGTATTTTTAATATAAAGTTTGAAGTCATTTTTATTAAAATTCGGAGTATAATTCTCAGCACCAGTGTGTGTTTTTTACATATTTTATTTATAAAAACGATGTTAATTTGAATTTATAAAATGAAAAATATATTTTGCGATATTGTCCAAAAGCTCTCTACTGGATTCTGCTAAATCTATTTATTTTTGATGCTGAAGAAATATTTTCTACATAATAACGAAGATAAGCGACAAGTTGTACAAATAAAGGACGACTTAAAAGTAAAAGGAATCTGACGGAGTGCATTCACTTCTCGATCGTAATGTATAATTGACGATAACAGTGCAGCCGTTTGTGCTATATCCAACCCTCCACGAAACAGTTAGACTCATCTAGACGGGATCGATTGTAACATACGCTGCAAGATCACTCCAACAATGATTCGCCTTCTCCGTGGCTCCGCGATTGATGAAACCGCCCGTGAGAATCTTCTGAATCAATCTCTCTGCGGTCTCATTTATCGAGTCGCGTCGCTCAATCTCACTAGATTTCGGATAGTAACGAATGTCCAAGGCAAGAATCGATAAGCCTGGGATTTCTTGCTTTGTAGATATCTCCGCATTTATTTCCGCAGCGAAATCTCAGCTTATCCCTCTTCCCGTAATTTTCTTTATCAGCCATTGTTATCGTAAAACAATACTTGAAAGTTAAAATGATTTAAATGAATTTTGTTATTTTTTCAGTAGAATTAATTGGCGAATATTGTAAAGTTTTCATCGGGATGAAAAATATACAGTTTAACATTGTAATTTTGAAAAATGGTTTGTCTTCCATTTCAATTATTAAAATAGTAAACATTTTATTTTTTTATACGAGAAAAACTCATCGTGATATATACAATGTATTTTGAATTTTATTGAAATGACACGATATCAGACTATTATACTGTATAATATCCAAACACAAAGCATTTCATTCGGTTTGCTCACAAAACCGCCGCGGTAAGTTGGCGTTTCATCCACATTGACGAATCACTGGCAGCGACTAATATAGTAGCATTCAAATTAGATGCCTCGTTTCCTCTTGCGAAGCTTCTCTCCCGCCGTGACAGATATATCGAGAATTAACATCGTCGAAAATGGAAAAAGGAGGCGCGGGATGTGGTAGCAGGAGGCAAGGACCTCGTTCCCGACTCTCGGCATTGGCAAAGCATTCCTCACGTCAGAACATCGCTGTGCTTCTAATCCTCGATGCGAAGGGAGTCGGGCGAGGTCAGCGGGGCGCTTCGACGAGAGGCTACTGGTTTCTGGCTCCGTGCTTCGTGCACCTCCTATCCGAACTGTTTCTCCGGCCCTCGTCAAACTCGGGAGCTCGTGCGCTCGTCCTCGGGACGACGTCTCAGCGTGAACCCTGTGCCCGTCTTCAACGTCCGCACGAATTTCACCGGTGACTTCGCGGGTCGAAAGGAGAACGCGGAGAGTGACGGAGAGAAAGAGGAGACCTACTTTTTTCTGACATCACTCTAAAGGGCATTAACTGGATGCGGAGTGAGACAGGTCATTTCAAAACTTGAATTTAAAGAAAACTGACCCACGGTTAGTTGATAGTATCATCCAGTTGAGTTCATCAGTAGTATTAAATTATAAGGTAATTGCACCCAATATGGCTTATTAATTATTAATGCACAGAGAAAAATGGCTGAGTAATTCTTATTTTACAAGATTAGTAAAAATATAGATATGACTTATTATTAGTAAATAGAGAAAAATTGTTGAGTAATTTTTATCTTACTAGATTAGTAAACATATTCTAGTTATTTTTGCCGAACTTGGCAAACTTTACTTGCCTGAAAGTAAAAACATCGGAGGTATAAGGTAAAGAAAGAGTACGTTATAGTAATTACAGTAAATCCATTCACGTGAGCTTATAATAAAAGTTACTTATACTATTCTCAAGACTGTAAGTAACAATTCTCAAAATTTACTTTACGAAATGTTATACCTTACAGTATAACTATACGACGATCGTTCATTTACCGGAAACGTAAATTTACATAAGTCATTTTTACATAAGCATGTCAATTTTTCTTCTTATACTCAGTATTATCTACCTGCTATTCTTAAGTAATTACATGAATAATTTAATCATTATTGCACGCATATAAATATTAAAAATATCTCATATTTCCAATGAATATCTCAATTCAATTAATGTTTCATATTTTCAATTAATGTTCAGGAACGTTCCTCATTTTGAATTTGATTACCAAGTTTCAATGTTGAACTTAGCAAAAGTAGAGACGATCGAAATGCAAGAATATGAAGTTGAATTTTCAAACAACCTATCTCACAGAAATATTCGCATAGGCCTCGATTCTATGAATGGTTGCAAAATCGTATCCACGAATGATATTGCGCGAATCGATGTGGACAAAGTCCACAGAACGTTACTCCGAAGGCCTCTCGACGAGATATCGGTATGCGAGATCGTACGCGAGTCCTTTTTGCAATCGCGTTCACCGAACACGACAACGAGATCGCTCAGTCCGGTGACAGGGGTGCGTTCGGCCGCGTTCCGGGCGCGGTGTATACGCGACGTATATGAGGAGTACGACGGAAAAGACGAAAGAAGGCAGGACGAGAAAGCGGGCAGAAGGAGAGAAGACACGTTCGAGAGGTAGAAAGGGAAAAGACGGACACGGAGTAGCGGTGGACAAACGGACCACCCCGCCTGCGAGCGATCATGTCCCGATCACATAAACTAGCCGCCCCCTCATCCATCATGCCTTCGTCATACGCTATCACGTGTTCACCGGTCTCCGCCGGGCTCCTCTTGTCTACTAGTTCTTTTTTTCTGTCACGTCTTCTCTCTCGCGACGTCGCAAATTGGTGCTGGAGAACGCGCGGAACTGGTTACGCCGACCGGTCACTATTCTCAGACTCGCAACTTGTAGAATGAAGCATATATATTTATCACCTGTTCTTGGGCGCCTAGGAAGATTGTATGTAAAATGAACAATATGAAGAGACTATTAGACCGATATGAATAAATTATATTTTAAATAAGAAGAATTTTATATTTGATAATTAATATTCTCTTGTTAAAAAATGGTTATTAATAAATTATTACATTACTTGTGCAATTTAATAAGTGATATTACTACTCTGATTCTACTCATAAATGTGTTTTATGTCCGGAAAAACATTTCGACGCGCGATAAATTTACGCAAGAAATATGTATTTAAGCACTAAGATCTGCTTAAACCGAATAAACAATTTCTCTTATTTAAAATTCGATATATGTGAAATAATTACAGTTTCTGCTCTTCTAAGAGAAAAACCGAAATGATACTTTGTTAGTTACATTAAATATATTTAATAATTATTTCATAATATTTGAAAATATACATATAAATAATTTATAAAAAAAATTATTACGCTAGAAAACAATGAAAAATTATGATGAGAGAAAGAAGAATAGAGAAAGAGAGAAGGAAGAAGAATCATCATATTTTTAGTAGAAATTGACAGTCGCTCTTCTGTATTTGTTATTTCGTAATCTGGTTTTACAAATTATGGCCGCGAGCACTGATGTTTGATTAGAAATTGTAATGATACGGTTAACGTGCCTTATTCAGGTTGTACGATTCATAATTCCATGTTGTATGTTCGAAGTGGCTTTCATGTCGCGGATAGCAGCGGTCCAACGTCCTCTGCTGGACAGTGGATCGCTAATTGCTGATTGATCGTTTCTGAATAACGCAATTAACCGAGCGAGAAGCCTATAGGATTGCACGAGAATATCAAGCGGATTGCGAAAAGGGTGCTTTAAGCCGACGATTCCGAGACAGGAGGCTTCCGCAATAGTCAGCAATAATCAATTCCTGCATAATCCCCATACGTATATATCTCGATAGTTTCGTCACTTTCACACTTACGCAGAGATCCGTAAATCTATCATCGAGTGTTACTAATAATTGTGTTACTAATAATCGGTACCTATAAAAAAATAATCAAAGAATCTTTAAAATTGGTAATGTAAAGAATAAATATGTACGCATTGTTAAAAATGCTTTCTTTACATGTAAATAAAGGTTATGAACGAAATTAAAAATAATGAATGATTTAACTGAAAATTAAATTATACAGTACAATGTTAAAAAATAAGAAATTTGCTTGCGTTACATGTAATGGAAGTAAATTTCAAGCAGGTACATTAAATATATTTAAATTTAATTTTGTCAACAAAAATGAAGTTATAAGTTATAAATAACTTAATTTTAATTTACTTATACTAAATTTCATGCAAATCTACATAAAATTTATTTAAAAATGTATGAAACTTCCTAAATTTCCTAAAATTTTATGAAAAGTATACTAAATTGCATGTACACAAATATATTTTTAATTAATTAAAAAAATTACTTGTAATTACTTAAATGTAATGAACGTGTACATTAAATTTCATAAATTTTCATGAAAAATACGTTAAATTTCATGTACATGTACACAAATATACCTTTCATAAATACATTAAATTTAATGTAATGTCATGAAATTAAGTTCAAATTGTGTAACTTAAAAGTACATTAAATTTAATGAAATTTTTAACAGTGCGGGTTTATAATTTTCATGCAAGAACTACAATTAAAATTGTTAAATTAAATATGTATTATACGATATATGTGACGAGTGATACTCTCTAACTCCCGAATGTTGGAAATATTCGGAAACGAATCGGGACTCGATAGAGTGCTCTCAGTCAGGGGCGTAAGAGGGTGAGAAACGAAGGGCAGAAAATGAATAAAGGAGGTTCTGACGGCACGTGCGAAGGCTACCGACCGCAAAAGAGGCGGCTTATATTATTATAACGTGGGCAGGTGGGCGAAACCGTCTATTGATGACGCTAACGAGGGATCGGTAATTATTACCCACGACTTAACTCCTAGCTGCTCGTGCAAAGACCTTTTATTGTGGCGATTCACCCTTCTTCGTCCGAACGATCTGGCACGCGGGGATTTCGTAACACGCCCACGACTATCAATTTTATAAGCATTATGACAACCGACCACAAATTACACTGCTTGATTGTCGTAATTCTTGCATTTGAAATTTAAATTTAAAAGAAATTTAAAAAACTTCGAAAAAATTCACAACGAATGTGACACGTTATTTTTTTAAATACGCATTTAGCTTTTTTATGAAAAATTTTAAATCTGTTTCATATTTTTTTTTAGTTTTTATTAGGTCTACAACCCTTTTAGTTTTATTTTAACTGTTTATTATCAAATTTGTGTGTTGAGAATACGTTATACATATATCATATATTTCTCTTTGTACGTTATTATTTAAAACAACGTACTTATCGTACTTATCGCTTGCACATTGTAATGGTATATTATACGACTTCGAGATTTGATGGAGTTGTTGACCCTTGTTAGTGTGTACCCGCGTGCCGCAACGATTATACACTTTCAGCGCATTAGTGTGAAAGCACATTTACCTGTCCGGTCAAGGTAGACGATCCATCATCGTGTCAACGGACCATTATAATGTACGAAACATTTTGATGTTCTCGTACCTCAAATTCCCTTAAATTTGACTACAAACGACAGATAATGTTCATGAAACGTAGAAAAATATGTATTTATAAAATAAGAGAAGTGATAAAAATTAAATAAATGAATACATAGTGTAGTTTTCATCATATGAATCATTCCTTTTTGTCATGACAATATTAATTTTCTATTGTAATTATAGGTGCACTTGGAAGAACGTCAGATTGATCGGAATTATTTTAGACTCAGGAGTAGAGTAATAAGCGCGTATAAATCAAGGAAATTAGCTTGAAGAGTCTATCAATTCCATTGGAAATGCTTTAAAAAGAGAAAACACATAAACTGTACATCGGAATGACTTGAAATGCGATTGGGTAAAAATCTTACAGTAATTATGATTAAATATAATAGATAGGTATCAATATAAAAGTTTAAAAAAAATAGATATTAGACTCCTTATAATAACTAATAAAATAATGAAGATCGAAGGGCTTATTTGCTGACTTTCATTATTTTATTTATTATTATAAAAGTTTAAAATCACATGTATAGTATATTCTGTACATATATTTGTGTGCTTGCATATATAAAAAGGTATTATATATGTGTACATATAAACATCTGAATTACGATACACATATTTTAAACTTCAAAAGGAAACAAGCCGAAAGCAAACAAAGTTATGTCCACTTAGGACTTCTTCAATACCTTATTGATGTGACAATCCTTCCTAAATGATAAATCCTTTTCGATAAACGTAATAGAGCGTTTCGTCTTTTGAAACCGTTTTAAGCATAATTTTCGGGAGCGCCTTTCAGATTCGTAGTGAAAACGAATTGAAAGAGAGAGCCGAAGCTGATATTACAATGCGGATACTCTCCCAGTCTTATTATTAGCCGAGACTTGGATATTTGGATACCTTTAATCCTTTTTCTGTCTTTTTTCCACCTAAGTCTAATCCACCTGACTGAAAAGTGCCAAATAATATCATATATCTTTTGCGGCTGTTTCTCAAAGCTTCCTATCTGATTTTGAAAAATTTCACCACGAAAGATGATCTACGACAACAAAAGCCGTCCGATTCCCTATGTCCAAAGGAAGATGTAGGTTCGCTAAAATCACCACGATACTACCTAGGGCTAACCTAGGGCTAAATTTAGGGCAAAACACTTCTACCGCAACTTCTATTTGCAATCTTCACAAAAGGACCTAGCAAGCAAAGCTATACGTGAACATTGTATCGTTGTGTTTCAGGTTTTTATTCGATATTTTTCTGCTTCGCAGAATTTTAATCGAAATAGAAAAGAGCTATTAGCTGTTTAATAAAAAGATATCGGTTTCTGATGAGAGAAAAAAGACAAACCCGCATAGAATATAAAGTTAAAGTGTAATCTCGTCAGAGTATCTAATGTAAGTTGTTACAAATCTTGAAATTACAGAAGATATGTGACGGATGTTTGTGAACGTTGTCGCCGTACAAGCATAATGCCGCTCTTTGACGCGATAAGAATCGCGAAGAGGGATTTCTGACGAACTTGTGTGGAGAAAAGAAAACGCGCGAGAGAAGTGCGGGAAATCAAGAAATAAACGAGAGAGAGAGAGAGAGAGAGAGAGAGAGAGAGAGAGAGAGAGCCGGTATGCGCTGTAGCTGCCTATCACGCACTTTCACGTTTTCCGCTCTCTCGTGCTCGTTACTGAAATGAATGCCCGATACATACGCGGCACGGTGGTGGGTTTCGCCGAGTCGTTGGTTCAGACGAGAAGCGAGATAAACGACGTCAGTCGCGGGGGAGATGCGAAGAAGCAGAGAACCAGCTTCGCGGATCGAGAGTGAGAGAGAGAGGGGGTGGCGGTCTCTGAAAGATGTCGGTCGCTTTGATGTTCGCCGACCGTCATCTTGCGCGTTACCTCACCGCGGCTGCGAGAGCGAACGAATGGCAATGCACCCTCTCGACCTGTAGACATGTGTGGGAGCCACACATGATATACACACAACTAAGACGTGCACGTACACTTGCGTGCCATCGCACGAGGATCGCGTACGCAGAGGGTGGAATTGCAAGCCGTGGGCACCCCTAGTTCTACCGTACTCGACTGCTCGCATCGATACTCGTCACGATAGCGCGGACTCCCCCTTGAAACACCCCCGCCCCCCTTTAGCCCGCGCCCTTCGACCTCCCGCCGGCGATACAGTTTGCAAACAGCGTAAAAATGCCACTCGATTATTCTCCCCCGCGATACGAATCGCTGTTGGCCGGAGGCAGCAAAGTCGATTGGCAATGGAGAAGGTGATGAAGCGAGATGAACGTTCTTAGCTGATGCTTAGTTGATGAACGTCGGTGAGACAAGATAGTCTATCAAGAGGCTATGCTTCAGAGATTTCTTCAACGTAGCTATAAAAATTCATTTGATATTCATTTTTCGCGAGATGAGATCATATCTCTCTAAAAATAAAAAAATACGAAAAACGCTAATATCTAATGAATAACAAGTCCATTGGAAATATAGTGATACGCTAAACTCTGTTTTGCGTTCAGTGCATAGATGCAAGCAAATGCAACTATTTATTTCGCGACAGAAAGGATATTAAAATCATAAAAAAAATGTATAATACTGTTTCCCTCGCAAGCGATGTTTAATTGCACTATCCGGCGATTGAATCGGGCGAAGAAATCACTATGTCGCAAGAGATTCATCGGTCGCGATATCACGATGACCGGCCTGGATCGGCGTTCCAACATCAATACTCATTAATGTTTATCACATCGGCGATCGGATCGCGCGGTGGACAAAGATTTCACTGGGGCCGACCCACGGGCAGTAACCATAACGAATGACCCGCCGGTGAGCGTGCAGGTCTCTACTTATGGATGCGTCCGGGCCGAAAACCCCCCGGCATCAGACTGGCGCGGCGTCCACGAGCCGGCTATTGCCCCTGAAAGACCAGCGAACATGACAATGATCTGGCTCGAGGTGGCTCGTTGCACCCGGCAACTCTCGTAGGGAAACTCAGCAGGTTACTTCATGTCTTTTCAGGAGCTGCCTGATCGTTAGGTTCTTATCCCTCGAGAAAAGAAAAAAATAATTAGAGGCTTAACATATTTGGTGTATCGCAAAAAAGGAAAGAAAATAATTACAGGCTTAAAATTCGGTTATCATGGACGTCATAGGCATATTTTGGCAAGTCTTGATGATCAATAATCTTTGTTTTTGTTATACAATTAACGCACGAATCGTTAAAATTTATTTGTGGCAGTATTCTCTAATAGTAATAAATAATAGCAATTAATAATAGCAATTTGTCGCAAATAAATGTCAAATAAACGAATTTTGTAAATAAAATTTCCGAGTAAGATAAGTAAATTTAGAATCATCCGTGTAAAATATTTTTCTATATAAATGTACGGCAGGTGATTGACCTTTTGAAAGTTAAAACTCTCGAGCATATCAAAATAAACCGACGTGTCTATATAGTTCTATGGAATCTAAGAGAGTAGGTATATCTTCTTTTGAGGAATGAAGTGCCCGTCGATATATTTGACAAGTGTCCGTTTTGTTAAGCAACAGTATAGGTTCGAGTTTACAATTACCGATTGTCATTCATTGGACACAAAACGAAGAGATCCACATGCGGTCGTCCCACACAACTACATTTTTTCCGAATGATCCAGCTGAATGCTAAGGGTGCTTTTTCAGAAATCTTACCTACGATTCGTCACCATCGAGAAATTGTCCCAATAAAGAGGTACGACATTTCTATGAACTGATTCACCTGTACACTTACGAAATTATTGTATATAATAATGCCGAATGCGATCGGACGGTAGCTATTTCATTGAATCCCCTTTTCTTTGAATTTCGTCCGAAAATGAGAAAATCGCATAGTCAGGATGAATCGTCTCCACGCTTTCGAGAAGATCCTCATGAATGAGCGAACTGTGTTACTTCTCGCTAGGACGATATTGTTCAATGGTCTCGTGATCTCCGCACTGAATTACGCGCTCTCGAGATGACAATTCTTCCCGATCCTTTCGCCAACGCTTTTCTTACGACAAGTAAGTAGACTATTCTCCGAACACATGAATATTTCGGTTATGATAGAAAGTGACATCTTTCAAGCGATTAATCATAGCAGGCTGCAATTTATTGCATGCTGTACAATTACAAAAAGACGAAAATGGAAATATGAACTGTGTGTATATAAAATATAAAAATGTAATAATATTTATTTTCTCTTTTTTTTCTTTTACAATATCAATTATAATTAGTATCGTTAATGTTATTTATTATTATTCATCTTATTATTAATATTATTATCCTATTATTATTACTGATTAGATAATATTTATAACTATCAGTAATAATATGAAACATTTCATATTACAGAAAGTAACAAAGTTTAGCCTTGTGGTCAAAGTAGCTTATACACGCCGATGCTAACAATGTGCCGATTGTCCCCAAGCTTCGTACCGATGTAATCAGGGAATAGGGGGACTGCAACTAATTGTAATCGCGTAACGGACCCGCGTAGAATGGCGAGAGGCGTCACAAAGAATTGATTCTGACAATTGTAATCTTGTAGGGAAATTCGGCGCGGTATCTCATCATCCGGATTGTACCCCTCAAATATGAAATGTATGAAACGTATGTTTCTGTCTCACCAAACAAACTGAATAAACCAGAATTATATATTTGTTGACGCAATACATTTTTAAGTCTATTTTTCATCTATTTTTCTCTTTCCCTTTCCGTCTCTCCTTTGTGTTAGCATCTCATCAATATGTAAATACACGAAAGTTTCCATAGAGAGTACGTTGCCGTCTATTTTTTCAAGAGCGAAAAAAATTTTTAGGAATAAAATTCGAGAACGTGTCAAAGATGATGTATTTAGCGTTAAAAATATACGTATCACATCTAAAAGCACTAAATATACAGAATTTTCATAGATTGTTCTATTATTATATTTGAGTATCTCTGTATTAAATTTGAGCACATTCTCTTATTAGTTTATTTAATTTTTTGCCTTTTTGTATTTGTCTTCATTTTTATGTAAATCGCGAGTTGTAGTACTTATTTACAAATTTGATAAGGTCGTAATATAACGAATTAAATCAAAATTTTTGTATAATATATTAATAAAATTGTAATAAATATTTGTGCAAAAGTTTATTTGGATCCACTCACTTGTTTAAAAGATATTTGCCTAAAACTTTAATAAAATATAGTCGTTTTGTTGCATAATATTATTGGCTGTTTTCAACAGAAAAAGCAGCTTTGCAACTGTTGTAAAATTCTTTAACATGATTGGTTTATACGTTTAGATTCAATAAGAAACTAAAGGCAAGATCAATATTAAAGAATTTTACAACAATTGCAAAGCTGCTTTTTCTGCTAAGCACAACCATCAAAGCCTATTTATTTATTTTGTTTTTTACAGTTTCAAGACGTATTAATGACAAAAGATTTTTTTATATTAGCTGATATTGACTTTTTAGCTAATTTTTTGGCTGATATTTTTAACTGATATTGTACAGCTGATATAATTTTTTGGCTGATATTTTACAGCCAAAATATTCTTGAGCTATTCATATTAGCTATGCTGATGCCACAATTTTGGCATCCTCGGTACGGACCTCTTCCATCTTGTATGTCTGCGCATAGCTTTGCTGTGAGGAATGGAATCAAAGGCAGCGATGAGTTCGTACAAGTGGCCAACATCGTCCGTATCAAAAGGCATCGGCTTCCCTTTCACCAGCCAGCGCACAAAACCAGCGGCCGCCACGCCGCACCGTCGACGATGCGAGAGAGGCTGCCGGGCGGTCGTCGCGTAATCAATCAGTATCGTGGGAGCACTAAAGCCCGCGCTGATGCTCTCGCATAGCTCCGCAAAAAACTATAAGCGCCTATCATCGCGCGCGATTTACGAATATTCGTTAATGCCGTCTCCAGAGTCGGTAAATCCTTCACAATATTTCTCCTGCATGAAGAAATCCTCCCTATTGTGTCACCAAAAAATCCTGTAATATTTCATTTTTCAATATTTTCGTGCTTTTGTACAATTTGTTCAATAAAAGCGTGACTGACATAACTTTCGACATATTTTTCATGCCGTACCGCAATCCAGCAAAATATTAATATACTTATAAGAAATAAATACAAAATTATGGTAACATTTTTGTATTTAATAAATATATGAAGAGGATCTATCTAATTTAAAGACTGAAACATGTTATAGCGTAATTCAATCATAATTGATTAGAATATAATATATTATTTTGTACCTAATATTTGGATTTTTTAATATACATATAATATAATTTTATAATTGACTCTTATATGCTCTTTTATTGTATTTATTTTTTATTAATATCAAGAGCCCTTTTTTATTAATATACTTGTTTCATATATCGCTTTTTCCATTTATTTAGAAACACCTGAAAACGCCTTAGACTTTTTTGCAGCTGCTTTCTGCGACACTTTTGGTCCTTTTGAGTGCGTGAAAAAAAAACCAGTTTCAAATTTTTTAGCGATTCCCAGTCACAAGTTTATCCAGTCACTGACGATAATAAATCAATGCCCGTTTCTACCACCATAGATTAACTTTAATCTCGGTTCAATTTACTGTTCATATCGTTTTCTTATTTATAGAACTAGAAAAAATGAAGTGATAATTGAACCGAGATTAAAATTAAATTATATTGATAGAAACGGGTATATAGGAAATAAAGGCCACAGCACAGACTTTTACATAACGCTATAAGGCATAAGAGAATCAACCAATTAGAATATGAAATAAAGGACTCTGATTAGTTGATTCTCTTATGCCTTATGTGTTATACAGCGTTATGCAAAAATCTGTGCTGCAGCCTTAATTCTATTTTCAACCAAAGCGGATCTTAGTACTTAAATATTTTAATATGAATTTATATACATATCCAATTCTGCAAATCGCGCGTCGAAATTTTTTCCAGTCTTGAAACACGATCATGAACAAACTAGAGTAGTAATATCACACATTAAATTAACAATTGGCGCGTGGAATTGGATATACATATATATAAATTCACACTGAAATATTTAAATACTAAGAATCGCTTTGACCGAAATAGGATAATTATTTCTCTTATAATTAATTTATTCAGATTCATTCGCGCTCTTATTAGACAGATTGTACGTCCAGGGAGAAGTTATTTTTCCGTTAACGCTAAGTTACTAAACATTAATAGCGAATTCGGTAAATTGCACTACGCTAGATCTGTGCATAAAAGTTGCTATACATGAAATTAGCACAGTTAAATGTAAAAATATATAAAACATAAAATATTTTAAACGATTAACACGCCAAAAAATATTTTGCCAGCTAGAATTATCGCTGTTTTTATTGTATCTGATAAAAAATTATGTATCACACATAGAATTTATAGCACAAATCTAAATTCTATCTCTGTCATCTATATGATTAGGTGCATTACATATCCAATATCGCAGTATTTGCTAAAAATTTATTTATTTTAGCTATTTTTTCGTATAATTTAGATAATTTTCTTATAACTGCAAGATCATTTTTTTGACTGAACTATCTACTAATGATATTGTCACGTTATTTAAAAATGTACATGTATCATTTCATTGTCAAAGTTTATTATATTGTTTCACTGCATTGATATATTTTATATAAACCAGCTTTTAATATGCACTGATCCAGTGTAGTGCGAGTAATCGAATTCACTATAAGGTTGCGCTATGGTTGGAAAAATCACTTTGAAAAATAACTTGTCACCATTATGCGTTACTTACTAAAAAAAGTAACGAGTAACGCGTATCGTTACTCGTTACAAGTAACGAATAAAAAAGTAACGCGTTACAAATTAGAAGTTATTTTTTTCAGGTGCGAATGATTTTTTCAACCCGTTACAAGTAACGATTGATTTTTCCAACTTTGGTGTTATCATTACTGTCATAAAAAATTCGCAATGTCATTACCAAATCGTTATTATAACAAATCGTAACGATCAACAAAGTAATGGCGCTGCAAGTAACGCATTATTTCTCATCTCTGGACTGTACTGTAAAATTGGTGGAAAGTATCAGAGATGTCAACAATAATCAATAATGGCGATATATTGGACGATTTATTAATACAAAAGCGCGTAGTACCGATTGTAATAATATATATATATATATATATATAAATAAGATTTCGTTTTCGATATGAATGCAGAAAACTGAAACGAGTAAAGCAACATGTTGCACATCGGAATCGTTTTCTCCGCCTGATATCATCATAGTTTTCAGAAGTTGCTACTGCTAAGCTTGCTCTCTTGGCAACCTAACGCAACACAGTACGCCTACACACTCTCACCATACAACGTAACGCAATGCAAGCCGGTTACGCCACT
>NW_017296201.1:6053347-6096093 GCF_001594075.2 Trachymyrmex cornetzi
CGTCATGCGTACACGGGGTGAATTGCGTTACGTCGCCTCCGGTTTGCATCGCAGAGCCCGTAGTCCGCACTTGCGCCGGCTAATAACGATCACCAGGGACGCGGTGAGCATAATGAGGTTGACAAGTCGTCGACGATGATGATGGACTGCGCCGCGATAAAAGCGAGGGGGTTGAAACAGTTCTATCGTGGCCCTCGCCGCCAAGAAGATTCGACACGGCCAGCTGGAGCAGCGCGCTGTTCCGCCTTCGTTTTTCTTTCTCTGTATTTCCGGGGGATGAGACCCCGATCATACATGGGCGTTCGCAACGGGGGGCAAACATTACATTAGATACATTGTAACATTAACTGCATTCGCGGCTCCATTCTATACTTACGTATGAATGTAAATGTCGAAACAGGAGATGTAAATCCCGAAGTAAAATTTTTTTCTAATTTTTTAAGAATTAAAAAATTTTTTAGCAGCATGTTTGCAAGAATGAATAGCAAATAGTATCAAGAGCAAATTACTACCTTATTTGCTTCTAGTTATTAATTTTAGAAAATTGTTATCGAATTATGCTCAACACTTGTCAGTACATATAATATATTTTATAATACATTAAAATACTAAATAATTTAACTTTTACTTAACTTAAGAGTTTCTGTAATAATATTATGAAAGGGGTTCGTTTAGACGCCTATGTTCACATGTTGACGCGTTGCGTTATGATGAGCGTATAGAGTCGATCATCGTGCGTGTACATGTTTTATATGGATGACTTTCGTGTTTCGCGTTGGATACACTGTGAACCCTCCTTGTCGAACTCAAGTGGCCGAGCCGCGAGAATCTCTTTATTATGCGAAGACCGAATTTTTATTCATGAGGGTTGGTCACGGTTGTATGATTTTGGGGTTGGAGACTTTCCAGAGATTGATCTTCTTGTCATTTTGTTCACTTTATTTTTGTGTAATATAAATATTATTATATATAATAATTTATATATATAAAATATATAATAGTATGACTGTTAGATTACATTGTATATAATAGTATAATTTGAAATTTTTGCAAATTAATTTTATAAATTTTGGAACACAAAGAAAAATTTGTTTAAAAATATTGATTGGCGTTGCGTTAGTAAATTTTATGTAAATATCAAATGCGGACAATATGAATACTGATATTTACTGCATGTGGTGCATGGAGAAGAAGACTCAGCAGATAACTGTCCGAGATGAGAACAGGTTCTCAGAGTCCCCAGCTTTTAACCGCTCGCTGATAAAGAGAGGATCTCTAGATCTGAATAGGCAGCAAGCTCACAGAAGAAGAGTTATTGATGCAGCTAGAGATTACAGACAGTCGCCGATAAATGAAATCTCCGATTTATATACATATAATTAATATTTTTTAAATAAATTTTAAAGATTAATAATTCTTAGAATTTTTTTAATTGTATTATTTTTACTACGTCTTGAATTATAAATATTTCTATTGTTTAACAATTGAAATAGCAAATTAATATATTGAATGGAAAGTAAACTATGTGTGTGTGTATAATAAATTTGCATATATATAGCGCCACACAAGTTTCTACACAGTTTTGTGAAAAAGGAACCATGGATTAGCATGGTATTAACAAACACGCGAAGCATTATTTATTGTAAAATTGATTATTCTGTTATTTATAATATTTTACTCGAGAACATCTCTTAGACGTGATGTTGATGTCATTATGTATCTCGGAAACACACCTAATCGAAAATGAACTTATGATTCATTACGAAATGGCTTCTGTTTGTAATAACAGCACGCCGTCATGGATATCGAAGGAGGTGGACTAGCACATAATGTCAGATACTACATTTATGATAACACCCAAGCTTGAAGTTTTCAAGGCTGCACACAATCTCACCTGTACAACCGGTTCCATCAAACTTCCCCATAATCTGGTAAATTGGTGCACTTGACGTTCTTATACCATGGTGTTCGTACGGAATTGGCAATCTTATAATCTAAATTATTAAATTGTGAAGATTGATAGCAAAAGGATTAATCTAACTAAATATTTAAATTCATTAATTTAATCGATTATGTCTTATAATTATATCTTAACGAATTACTTTATGCCTGTTCATCCAATCTGTTAATAATATACTGCAATTATCTTAAACGTTTAAGCTTTAAAGAATTTTTTTACTATAATACTTGAGGAAAAGATACTAAAATAGTAATCAGTTCGGTAATAGCCGCTAATTATGTTGAAAATATTTTCCGTGAAGGCAAAGTTCTCGAAAATTATTACCCGAGAGATACAATTACACAATTTTATCGGTTCCGTGCGCTTCTTAGGTGGCGTAGGATGTAAAGATACGCCGCAAAGAAAAGAATTTCACGCAGAATGCGCTCTTCCCGTCCAGCCCGTTATACACGACCCCTTCACGCTCATTTTCTCGCCATTGTGCCTGGTAATTACCGCATCGTTTTGCAGCGGTCGCAGCTGCGAAATCTTGCGCGCACTTATCTCGTGCGGATGCAAGAAAGCCGAGTAGTGGTTTATTGCAGTTTTTAATGCGAAATATTCAAGAATAAAAACGGTGAAAAACGATGATCACCCTAATACAAAAGATCAAGACGATTTTTTTATAATAGATTATAAATATTTTAATTCATTTTACTCGTCTTAACTATATTTTTAATATTTAATATTTATTTTATAATGTCTTGTAGCTAACATATAAATAAAAAATTTTGAGTAAATTAGAATTGAATTAAATGTACAATTAATTTCTATCATTTGTATACACATATATTCTTCAAGCTAATATCGTGAAAAGTCTTTCAATCGTCTATAATCCTCTCATGTTATTAATGACAAATAAATTATGATGAGCTTTAATGAAATTATTTTCTTCGACAAGGTTAATTTTAATCTATAAAAATCTAATGCTATGATGTTTCATAAGTGCGACGAACTGTTCCCACATTATTACAAGGCCTTACGTCTTGCTCGAGATCTTGAGTAAGGTACAGGTGCGCACGCATATATAATACACACACAACAAGAACGTGTACGCGTTCGGAACTTGATATTCGTGACTAGCGCGACCTTCACCCTTGCTTGGTCATTTCTCTCGTAATGGCCAGCGAACGTCTTGAGCTAGTAATCAAGCCGGTCTACCTATCGAGATGCTCTTGCAGAGAGACAGTAAGAAGTGTAAAGAATCGCTGGAACAGGGAACATGCTGCGGTAAACGCGACTTTTGCGGTACAGATTATGTGTTGAGACAGAAAATAGTGGCGACCGCAATTTGAGTTGAAGATCATGCGATATTAAGGACAGAGTCGAGCGTTATGTTATTAACTCTGGATATACCAACTTCTTTCTTGATGGACACATCTATTTTTTTCCTAGGAGAGAAAATGCGGGTTCATCTTTAAGGAGCAGCTTTTTCTGTCATATTTATCGCAACCGGTTTGTTTGCGCCTGGATGAGCTTAATTGAGCTTTTATATTTGTGTGACATTTCCTGTACCTAACACACGAAGTAACGTTAAGAAGATTACTCAGATTATAGATTACCATCGCAATATAATGATATGCAATTATCTGTTCTATCCGTTATTTACGAGTAGGAGAAACGAACTTGAACTGAATTCGTAGAATGCAATCGAGCGAATATGCCACAGTGAGAGCGTCTTGAAGACTGGATCATCCTGTGACATACAACGAAAACATTGACACAATTGCGCATCCTGCAAGGCACCCTGGCGTGGGCTAAATTTAAATGCCTTTCACCGGCAGTACTCGTGATCATATAACACTTCACGTAACACGTAATAACCAGACGCGAGATAAATACTCGCTTGTGAAGACGGTCGTAAATATCATCTCGCTCTTCTGTGAGTAAACTTTTCAAAATTCCCTTTCGCCCGATCGCGCTAAGAGCAGAGGTGTTAGGGAGAAAAGACAATTGAATCTATTTGCTGGCGAATGAACGTGAGAACGGAAACGGACGCTAGAGGTGGCGCAAATTAAGCTTTATTGTTAAGGAACGGCAGGAAGAGGCATTATCATAAGAAGGAAATTAGTATAGGTAATGAAACGTGGAGCAGTTCGAAAATTACGAAACTATCGAACATATTTTGCGAAATGTCGACTGAATTCGAGCGAAACGATTATTATTACGCTATTTATTAATTCATGCCGCGTCGAAGAGTTAATTAATTCAGAGTTACAGGTAACTGAATATTCGCGTGCATTAGCGAAGCGGATATTATGTCTTATTTGTCGGTTTTATTTAGCGGTACACTTTTTATCTTTTCTTCGCTATAATTTTTCATCTTCCTTATGATATTTTTCATTTCAAGGGAAAATTACCATTTTATTGTGACATTGCTTTGCATTCATGGATTTGCAAGCTGGCGTTTATCTACGTTTAAGTGCAGTCTTTTCAGATGAAGATAACAGACACAGCTGAGCTATATTTAAGTGAAAATGGAAAATGACATGTAAATCAGATCCAAGAACGGCGCCTTCGCTCGTATGCGTATACCAGGGTATAATTGACATCGTTCTCCTACTTGCTCAGCGAAGGTCGTCCGAAATGGTCTACGCACAAAGAGATTGGAGTAAGACATTATGAAACACATGTAGTTTCCAACATATTCTCGCATAATGTTACTGAAGAATATATTATGAATCCCTTCTGATGAAAGATATAACAAAGATACAAATGTTGAGGCAAATAAATAAATATTCAAAAAATGATATCCATTATATATGATACCCCATTATTTTCACTCTGATTTACGTTCAACTCCGCGTAGAAATTATTCTAATGTACAAAAGTCAGTATTAACGAAATCTTGAAAAATAATCGGTCAGCATCCGGTACTCTGCGGAAGATCCGCAGGAAACGGGGATCTTTTTATCTGTCACTCGTAGCGGAACAAAATATCGCCCCTCTTCTGCCGATCGCGCGTAACTACAGTACACCCATCCATGCACACATTTGACGTACACGCATACGATACGCACGTTGCACGTATCCTACATAGTGCAATAAGCCGTGCTCGCATATGCTGTACGTTCTCTCGCGGTCGCTCGTTCGCCTGCTCGCAGTGTTCACTCGCTCGCTCGCCGCGAGTGGATTCAAGATTTCAGCCGCAGTCGTAGACGTTCGGTGCCCACGGTCAGATCGGGGACCCGGCACGAGGAGAGAGCCGCGTCGATCGCGCTCGAGATCGATCGATCGCTCAGTATCGGCTGGTATCGGCGGAATCGTCCAAGTGTCCCCCACCTCATCGATCGGGAAATCCCCCTCGACGAGGCGTGCACACGTGCCCGCGCAAAGCTCAGGACGGACACAGTTTCGTTATCCGCCGATCGATCGATCGATCGAATCGCGATTCACCGTAATCAAATTCTCAGCATCCCCCGCGAAAGAGGGAGGACGAGTATCGGACGTCGAGGTGGGTAACGGGGACGAAAATACGAACGGAAACACGGTGCCCGGTTCGTTATCGATCGACCGACAGCCGACAGGTCCGGGAGATGGATGCAGCCGCAAAAGATCGCCGATGAGATTTCGTTCCGGCATAGATCGATCGGTGTACGATCGTACGCGATGATCGGCTGTGTGTGAGTAATGTAACATGGTAGCCGGATGATCCAGAATCAATCATACAGAACGATCGGATTTGCGTTGCGTTGCGTGTAGTATTGGCAATTTCGAAATTAGGTGACCGCTTTCTTTAGATGTTTACAAGTGTCGTGAGGAGGAACCATTCGATTTGTCGCCTATTTGAAGAATTAATATAACGATGATCATTAATGCTCCGAATTATATTATATGACATTTAACTGCTCTTCTGGATAACCAAGCTGAAGTATCGAAGAGATGGGGAAACCTTAAAGTATATTTAGGTAAGATTATATCCTATGATTTAAATAATTATCAAGATTAATTGCACCAGCACATTTTTAATTTGAAGAACACATTTTTATCGATTTTGTCATTAGTATCAATAATAAATTAATTACAGTAATGATTATGTACAAAATCTCCGATGAAAATTAAGGAATGAGATAATCGATTAAAAATATGTAGTTACATAGAATTAATATCTTTTCTTATATGATGATGAGAGGTCGATGCTGACACAACCATCAATAATGTTAACGATACCAACGTAATGTAGCTATCTATGTAGCTATCGAGAGATAAATAATTTTTATATGTATATGTAAGAATGTTCTTTGTTCTGTGGAAGAGAGAATCAGCTTCATCTCACATCTTGGCTCTCGATAATGCTGAAACCTTTTAAAACCATATCAGTTTAAATCATGCTCGGTATTTTCAATTGCTCTGCGAGATTTTAGGCTAATCGGTACAGTTTTTTCATTTTAATTGCTTTTAAATTTTATATGCTGAATCAATTAAAGAGTAAGGAATTTTTTTGGCTTGTTAAAAAATGTTTCAAGGTTTCTTATCCATGGTTGTGTAATCGAAAAGTACCGATAGGTGGTGGTCGGATTTTATGACATTGGTTAAGCACCCACAAAAGGCATAGTATTTAGGACAAACGTTATTTACGACGTTTTGTCAATATTGCAAAATATCTATAATTTGACATAAATCGTGATCTGTCGCTAACCGGTGATTAAGAGACAGAACTGATCTGTCGCGAACTGGATTAATAAACTAGGTCTGCTATCAGGAAGAGAATTTATCATCAAAAATAAGTATAAATATGTATATGTATGCACTCGCTGCCTCTAATATTACTGAATGCCGTTATTTAACATCGTTCTCCAAATGCTGGTATCATATTTCGTGGAATCAATCGAAATTCTATCCGAATTAGTTGCGCTAATCGCGATTCAATGCGCTTCGTTTATTTCATCGTTCAACCAATAGGATATATTTGTAATTATGCAATCGCAAATCACCTAAATCTAATGAAAATCATAATGGATGACCTCTCTAAAACGTATTTATAATGTAAAATCTAGATGTAGATGTAATATATATTAACAGATAAAAATATCAAAGTTCTATACTTGCGTATATCTAGAGGTATAACTTATAGAAAATAGGTTTACGAGATAATGACAATGTAAATCATTTTATATTTAAAAGATTGTATTATACTTACAATTAGTTATGACTTTCCGTTCCAGAATTAATGAGGATTTAATAGAGATAAATTGAGAGATTGTAATGTTTGAAGAACTTCACGATGCAGTAAATTACAATTTAAAATGATGACTGTCTACATGTTTGCACTATCGTATAATAAGAGAGTGTATGTCACCCATATATTGATTATAAATTTATATTGATAAAAACTAGTTTATTTCGCGTTAAATTTATCTCATTAAATATATCGTAAGATGCTAGATTATTTTATCGACAATTAATTAGTTTAATTGTAAGATTATTATTTCCGTTCATGATTGTGTTTCAAGTCTGACAAACTAAATCGACGCACAGTCTATAAAATTGATTTATATATTTATATACATATACAGGGTGTTCGAAAATGATCGTATAATCTCTCGTGGGCAGGTAGAGTGGACTAAACTGACATGAGTCGAAAAGTTCTCTGCTATTTTGTAATTTTTGCAATTTTTTTTTAGTTATCTATTGAGCAGAATATCTAAAATCGACGCATAAGACAACTTTAAGACATCTTTAAGAGTTTTTTAAGGAACATCAGATAAGATATTTTATAAAGAACTCTGAAAAATATCTTAAAGTTGTCTTATGCGTCGATTTTATCCACAATATTAAAAAATGAATATCTCGTTAATTATTACAAAAATTGCAAAATGGTAGAGGACTTTTCGACTCAATTTAGTCCGGTCTACTGCCCATGAGAAATTATGCGGTCATTACTGATCATCCTATATATAAATATTACTCAAGATTTATTTAACAGAAAATGATATTTCTCCTCTTATTTGTGTCTAAACACTTTTCGGTTTATTTCACTTAAATATATCTCAAGCAAATTATTAATAGTAAAGTTTTGTAATGATAATTATCTAATTATTTAATATTATTCAATTTTATTTTGACATTTAAAAATAATACTGAGATGCATACATTTTTATAGACATCTTTATACATAATATCTTTTTATTTAATGACAAGAGTGCATAAAATATAGTATTTTATGGCGAGGTACACTGCGTCGGAGGAGAAATGAGGCACGAAATATTTAGCAATCAGTGCCAGGCTGAAGACGACAAGGAGCCTTCAACAGAAAGTTAGGTTGCAGCATATCAGCCTTGGACTCATTGTACTTAGGGAGCCGAAGAAGTTTGTCCTAGTCATTCGCATGACTTGCTGCGAATGCTGCGATCTCAAAAGAATTTTAATACGCGATATTTGCGCCGTGAAAACATTAACCTTCGGTCTATCGCTGAGTTGCTTCTTACCGAGCAATCTGAAATATCAAATACGTATTGTATTGGATACAGAAATACGTGTTGTACACGGCTTGTCAAAAGACAAGAACTCGTTCTGTGAAAGCTTAAGAAAAGTCGAAGGATCATAAACAGAAATTAAGAAACGAATAGAAATGCTGTGAATACGTCTCCGTCTAATTACGAATGCAACCTTCGACGGGTGAAAGCAGCATGCGACTGTCTGTCTACAACGTGTTCGCACGCATTTATGCGTCAGACTAATAAAACGCTCCAGACAGAATCACCGAGCGATTTATTTATAAACTCATGCAAAAAGCTGTGCGCCACAGATTTTCATTGCGATCAATTACTACGAAGGGATATCTCCTTCCTTTATCGCTCGACGATTGCATATGCCGAACACGTGCGAATGCTCGGGTTTTGATTTCTGGCACGGCATGCGAGCGCGTTCACTTGAACGAGAATTCGCTCCTCACTTGCGCATCAGTGCGTATAATTAACCGCGTATGATTTAATAGCCCCTTCTTGAAAGAGTATTTAATATCCATTACGTAAGCCGTGGCATTTCGGCTCGTATTTTTGCTACATTTAACGCTAAACGTAGTCCTTGCGTTAACGTGATTTAAATGATAGATAAATTAAATTGGTTTCCTATTACTATACAATTAGATACACGCGAATTGTGATTCTGTCGTGTCACGTGACAATCAGATAGCGACTTTTAATGTTTATATTCTTGGTAATTCATTTCGATTCGCAATCTATGTAACGATCCTAAAAAAATTATATAAAAAAGACGCATTTGTTGCACCTGATTTGCTCCAGAAACCGCTGAGCTACTTTCGACTATACTGAAGCGAGTGGTTCGTTTACCCATAGTGAACGTAGACGAGTGAATTGCGTGTTAACAGCTGATTTACCACGTGGTTTCTACGTTGCCTTATTATGTAAATTCAATAGGAGTGTCTACATTTTTCGAGCGATTCTCCTTGAATGATAAACGAGCATCGCATTGATGTCGCTGGACCGCAAGTTCAATGTAATAGGTTTATAGTTTATAGCAATCAAATCGATATTTTGCAATCGCGCATTAATTTTTTTCATCGTAAACGCGATCGAGGTAATGCTGAGATAGCAAAGCACATAAAATAGCTTACGTTAATATTAAATATAATCAATATTAATATTATGTATTAAAATAATTATATATATATGTATATACATTCTATTTTTATATAAAATACTTGTAAACAGGTAATCTTTTAGAATTACTTTTATGTTATTATTGTTCTTTTATTTTTTATTGAATTAGATTATTCGTTGAAGTATCCAATGAAAAGTGCTGTATAATATTTTTCAGGAGATTTATTGAATTTTCAGAACATATTAATTGTTTAAACTTTCTTAAATGTATGACACAGTGAGACAATTATTTTTGTATTATATAAGCGTTAAAGAAATATTTAGGTCATGGTATTGATGCTGCTCACCTGATTATAGTTAATTAACGACGGCCCGTCGTGTCCTTGATGAAAACCTTCAGACATAAAGATACATGTTATTCAAAAAAGCACATAAATTATTACTAAATTATGAAGATGTTAGACTTGCTTTAATTAATATTTAACATAAGTATCTTTTTATATGTTTTCTTCTATTTTAAACTGTAAAGTAAAAGGATATTGCAAAACTACGAGTAATGAATATTGCAACGTAGATTTAATGAACTTACTGATGCAACCGAAAATATGATGAAACTTATACTTCTTAATACTTTCCCAAATATATCATTTTAACAAAATGTAACTTGTGTTTTTTTTAATTAAATTAATTAAATTAACATTGACGCGTTTTGTGTGTTACATTCTAACATGACGTTTGCGATTATATGTGCGATTGCAATCTCTCGTCGTCATAGTCGGTTGAATATAATGTGAAAATTATAGATCTATATCATATTAATAATAGGAATAGTTACGAATGTTACGGATGTATACACTCGTCTTTTTTACTTCGTATTACTGTCTCTTTATCCTGTTTTTTACGTTGCAAATTACGTTTGCCTGTCATTATTGAAATTATGTACTTGCACTCACTTAAAACCAGGATGTATCTTATCATTCATTCGAGGCTTCGTCGAAAGCTTTTATCCGCATGTACAACAGTCATACTTTTTATACGATCATCATTAATAATAAACTTTGTTTAACATTATTAGCACATTTGTCGAATTTATAATCGATGTACATAACAATATTTTTTAAAAAGTGATTATTTTTTTTATTTAGCTTTAAAGGTCATCAGTTAAGATTAATCAGTCTTTTAAGCATAGCGATATCTTTCGAAACACTTTTATTACGTATGGATCTAATCAGTCTTCGGCTGCAACAAAGCGTCGGGTGACGAGACTGACTCAGCCAGGTAAAGGCTTTTATTATTCGCGAGTTCATTATAAGCAGCTTATTACTCATAGATCTAATCGATTGTCTCGCAGGTGCGGGGAATGAATTCCGCACGGGCACAAAGCGCCCGACTATGCCATTTAGAGTTACCTATAGGTTTTCACTACATCTATCACCCGTATCATGCACGCACTTTCACACTCTATCGCGACCGTGCCGCGCACGCGATACCAAGCCACGGATATCACGCCAGCGTAGCACCCGGAATAAAAGGAGACTCGCACGGTAGGTCCGTTGTGTATCATAATACACGTGCACGCTGACCGTCCTTATGCCAGTTACCCACATTTTCAACCAGGATCAGGAACAAGGCGTACAACAGTAGTACTACGGAACATTACAAGGCTTAGCAACCAGGATACTTGGTCGCGCGTGCACTTTCGAGTTATTCAAGCAGATCAGTTACAGATTATACTAGTGCTGGCTAAACATTGATAGTTTAACCGTCGATAGTTTTCGATACAAGTAGGAAAAACTATCGAATACTATCAATACTATCGGTTCAAAATTTACAGATTTAAAAAATAATTGGTCAAATTTAATATTATGTGAGTAGAAATATCTTTCAGTAATAAAAAGTTTTATATTTCAATGTAAACAATTATTAATGTCTTTTATTTTTTAAATAGGAATACACTTTGACGTAAATTATAATTATTACAACTGTTTCTTATATTTGTAAACAAAAATAAATATATATAGTTATATATTTCTATTAATAATATGCAGGCTACACATATTAAACATAGCGTAAAGCCGCTGGACCAATGAGAATCTTGTGTAATTCAATATGGCGACTTTATGCTGGATTCTCATCGATCCAGAGGTCTTATGGTTATGATACGTATTTCATATAGGTACTGCTGATAGAAGTAATCGTCGATTAAAATTAATCAAAATTGTTTGAAGTAGAGTTAGGTAAAACTATCATTTCCAAATATTCCTAAAACTATCGATAGTTTTGACAGTAAAAACTATCGATAGACTATTGATGTTTAGCCAGCACTAGATTATACTTATTTCACTGACCATAGCGCGCCTTCGCGTCTGTCCTAACGTTATCATTATTTTAATTGTTCCGTACTGGACACGCGATTCCTTCGTATCGATAACAGTTCGGAGCCGTCAAGGCACACGAGTTTCTGATTGCATTAAAAATATTAAAAATCTTTGTCAAAGAAATAAATAAATTTTTTTACACAATGTGACATTGAAGAGGCAAATGGAAATTATGGAAATTATGATTAAGATTTTATTAAAAAGCCTGAGAAAAATAAAGAAATAGTTTGTTTTTAAACTCAGCTAAGGTATGAGTATTATCGCATCTATGTGGCATCAATGGCTACATGTTAATCAGCTATTATGTAAATATTAACGCAGCGGTAACGTGCCGCGGCATGGGAAACGTAAAATGGTTAGCGCCTATCGCAGCAAACACGCTACCTACTGTCCACCAGGAAATCGCAAATCAGGTTGCAGATTGTATATCTTTTTCATTAATCACAAACTCAACGGGGGATAATACGAGAATTGTCGCGATGTTAAAGTCTGCACGCTATATGTAAGCGCGTGCATTACATTTTTGACATTGGTTGACCAAGATAAGGAAATATTAATGAACATGATAATCATACTCATGACGTTTATATTTGCGAGTTACTTAGGGTGGAAATTAATGTCACGACGGAGACGGAAATAAAAACGTCTAAAAATATCTTGGAAGAATTGTTAGCATATCACGATCTGTTTGTTTTAAAAAGATTATTTGTTTTCTTGTCAATATATTCCACTATAGAATTGTTTTAGAATTGTGCCGAGACAATTAAGTATGGATCGAGGTATTGACGTTGACACATTGCTTGCGATACACAATTTTGTATCGATCATATTAATTCTATGCCATCAACATCGATTTATACTATCAACAACTTGTCACTTGCATTATAGTGAATTTTAAGATGATGTGACGGATTGGAAAGATTTACAATGTTGATAAAAATATCGATATACATACATGCAAACACGTGAAATCGAGATTTCCTGAGAAACACAAGTCGACATTTTTCATCAAAACTACTTAATTTTCTGTATTTTCTGTAATTTTCAATATATCGTAAATCTCGTATGAAACGTTAAATCACAGTGTTTCTTGTACGATGGCAGGAGAATTTCGATCTAACAATAAGCGAAATTCTGAGACTTGCCTCATCGAAAGTATTTACTTGCTGGTTCATGCCCGAACGCTTCGTATTCTGCATTGTCAGCGATCACGGCTGGGCGAATCATGACGGAGTCAAAGAATTGTTGCTCGTGACTTATGCTAAATTTCTTCACCTCTAGATAACTTTATCCAAGAGATATCTCCCAGATTACAATGGAGGTATGGATAAGGTTATCCGAAACTTATCTGGAAGTGAAAAAATTAGCGCTAATGTCTCAAAAGTATTTTTGTTCCCGTGTTTCGTATTAAAGACGGAATTTATTCTTACTTTATACTAGTAGTTTGATAAATCTATGAGCGTGACGAGATTGCATGAGATTATAGCACAAAAATATTCTTTTTTTTAGTAACCTGTTAACTTATCAATCATTTTTATGCATTTATGCATTTATAATTAGTGTAATAAATAATAATTTTATTTATATGTATCGATCTCCTTTAGAGAATTAAATATTATTTACGAAATCATCTTGTATATTCTCGACGTAAACGTGACTATCGACAAGATCTTCGCTAACTATTCCCTATGCTGCATAGGGTCCTTCGCAACCAGAGAAGATACATTCCACCGATTGGTAAAACTTCGTGAAGATGCAGTCACCATTTCTGGCGTAAATGTCACGGGGAATTCTAAGTAATGTGTATGATCAGTTAGCACGCCATAAAATCGTGATATTCTTCTACAAAGTTAATAAAGACGGAGGGAATTTCTTTAGAAATATTTGTAATCAGCTATAATGTCGCAGGTATTATTACTCAACAGAGAATCTAAATGAACACGTAAAATGCAGCATAATAAAGAAACAAAGATAAGAGATAGAAAAATAGAGAGAAAAACATTTTTTTAGATAACTATAAAAATAAAAACTATAAATACCTCCACAATATTTATTTGTGATGTTTGATGAGTTTAATCATAGATTCTTATTAATTTATACATTTTTCTAATATTGTATTTTACTAATGTAATAAAAGAGGTTAAATAATTTTGTTGAAAATAAGAGATGTAAATTTATTTGTAAAAATGCATGCTGATTAAGGAAATGTCAAAAGTATTACTTTAGTTTGATGGAAAATTAGGTGACACCTGCAGTTGCTCTGCAATGACAACAGAACAGGGAGATAATAATAGGTCAGATTTGCTTAAAAAGAATGTGATCTAAATATACGGAATCACTTTTACATAATAACTCAAATATCGCACATTTTGAGGATAGCTATTTATACGTGAAAAAAGAATGATTTTACTAAAATATCTACAAATTAGCTAGGTACAAGTCTGAAAATAATTTTGTTAGACCATTAACATAATTATGTTAATGGTCTAACAAAAGCACAGGTTGGTTGCTAGAATGTCAAAACTTTTTACATCATTATACTTATTATGCTTGAGTGCTTTTTACCATTTTTTTAAATAATCCAAATTATTTTCAAATTTATATTTAACAAAATTGTTAAATACTTCAGCAAAACAGTTTTTTCTGAAAAACGATTATCCTTTCGTTTGATATTTGAATTTTGCACTCAAAAAATGATAGTATGGGATATTAAATAAGATAATTTTAGTTTATATTATTGTGCACAGCTATATTTTACATATATATAATATCGTATATGTAAAATCTGCGGGAACATAATGCTCTTTATATATACATTTGTAACACTCCATCTAAGTGTAAACGGGCATCGTATTTAGCATACCTATGCAAATGTCAGAAGGAATCTCGCGGATATAAAAGAAAGACTTTTTCATGCATGGGGTAATAACACTTTACAGCGAAAAATAACAACCCTTTAATAGCGCAATTTTGTAAAAATCTGGTTCTACCCGTTTGGCGAGACAAAGAGAATGCAGGTTGAATGGAAAGAAGTCTTGGCTAAAGTCCTTTAACGATGTACGTTTTGTGCATAGCAATCTGTTTGGCATTAAAAAATCTGTTCAGCTTTGGCTTCTCATGAATAATTTCGCTACCATAGAATGTTTTTTTTTTAACAAATAAGACGTTTATAAAATTTTAAGTATATAACGTATTGTTTATTTTTGCATGTTCTTATATTCTCTACACTTATTCTCAGCGAATCCCAGTATAAAAACCACATAGACGTAAAATTATGTTTTTATTAAATCATATTTTATACATATATCAAGACTGCTAATATTTCTTTCCTGAGATTAGTGAGGCTACTTCATGTTGTATCTCTTAATACACTTTTAAAAATAAACGCTTGCTTTGCAGGACCATACGCGACAACGAGATTAATTTACATTCGTGCGTCAGTCGAGTGAATGACCTCGATCGCGACGCATACGGAATTGGTTTTACGTGAAAAAGAAGACTGAGCGCTTGTCAGAAGGCTAACTCGTTCAAAAGTCAGATTGTCGTTCGTATAATCGACCGCATCCGCGATTCAATGATTTCATTGCGCAATACGTATCGATGGCAGTAACGACACGATGTCGCTAACATTACTCATGCGAGATAATTTTCGATGCCTCTTCGTTGTATTACTTTTTAAACAGTATATCAGCAAATTATTATTTTTAATTGAAATTAAACTACCACCACTCCTATGACATCGTATTTTTGATGCTGGCAGAATACGAGTTAAACTAGTTTACACATTCACATTACTCTATTACGTAATATCCAAAATAACCATTTATCTAACTTTCTGACTTAAATTGGTGCATTATCCAGTGTAATTAAGCATGACACGTGCGGTTATTGTTTTTATTATTGTGCCCGGCGATTACGCAAGATTATATCTGTTAATGAAAATTAATATGACTGTGTGTCAGTGAAAATTACGTCAATAAAAATTTACTATATTTATCTCATTCTATAATATTTTTCTCTAGAAGCACTAACAATCGAAAACGCAATTCAATTAAATCTTCCATTGCGTTCCCAGAAATGTGTGAATATCTAAATGAGCTGTCGATTATGAAATCAGTCGCGACTGCTAAATTGTTTTTACGATATATTGCTGTCGCTAGCGGGAAAATATTTATCGATATCACGTAGTGGCGAAGAACTGTACGTCTGATTAAACTAAAGTTACACTGCCAAATATGGCAAAATTTTGTATTCAAAGAAATATTGCACTTTTGCTCGATAACGACAAATTATCGACAAATTTTGGACTATGCACTCGTATTATCATACACACACATACGCAAACTACTGTTGAATTAAATTTTGATCACATGCCTCTCGGAAAGTGCACACGAAAATAACCTAAAAATTATAGAACATTTTTTAGCTCAACTTTAGTTTATAACATATGACACAGTTCAAAAATGGTAAAGAAGATAAGATTACGCGAGAAATTGTAATTAATTGAGATAGAAAAGTGTAGTGCAACAAGTGCATAGTTGATTGGAACGGCAACGTTGGAAAGCCGAGTTATCTTTTAGTGTCTTGTAACAAGCGTACAGTCAGTGACCCATAACAATTAGCGTCACGGGGAGGGAGGCTTTGCCGTACGGAGGGGAAAGCCAATCAACGGAAATGGAATAAACTTGTGTGATCCGGTAGGGTAAGCCGTCTTCGTATTTTTTTATCTTCCCAGAATAAGAGCTTTTAAGAACTTACTCTTCTTTTAATCCTCATTTTAATATGATTTCTGAAAACATGTAAATTTTTCACGTTTAATCTTTATACATCATTGAATGCAAATGATATACGGATTTGCAACTCAAATTGAATGTAAGTAATACAGAGTTGTAGAATATAATACAAAGTATGAGAAAAAATTCAAATTTTTTATATTAATGTTAGGAGAAATGAGTGAAAGTTACGCGCAATGATTCGCAATTATTGCGACGATAAATTCACATGGATTGTTGATCACGGTGTATTTTTTCGAGATTTTATGTCACGTTCCTGACATTCTTTATGCTGCGAAATGATAGCGAACAGACTTGGCGACATGACACTTGAAATATGATACGGAACGTATATATGAAACAGCTGAATTACTCAAAAATGTCCCGAGTACACGTACAGCAAGTCAACATGTTGATGAGGCATCGCAGTCTTTCACTTTCCATATACATGTTGTATATTGGATTATAAATTTCATTTTAAACAGAATTAACTGCGTCTGTTTTTTGCATTAAAAAGTTATGCGCGCGTATCCTCTATAATAAATAAAGAATTCAGCTAAAAATGTCCTGCTCGATAGTCTCCCAAACATTTAATCGATGAAATTTTTCAAAAACAAAAGTTTATATTCTTTGGATGTATAAATAAAGACATCTAAAAATATCTACGATACAAGAAGATATGAATATATATGTAGAACGAAAAACAAATTTTTTTCAAATATTTTTTCGAACTTGTTATTTTATTACAATAAAATATTCTACGCGTCATCTTTCTAGTATTTTATGTCAATTATTTTATGTGTTATTTCTGTAAGATCATAAATCGAAGCTATAAATGAAACAAAAACTTTCTTGAGTTACTTAGCAGAGGGGGGAGAGAGAGAGAGAGAGAGAGAGAGAGAGGGGGAGGCAGTTTGCTTCTGTACTTTGCAACCATGTATCTTGATCTCGTTATTTTATTTGAAAATATTGTTTCTACTTCAAAACAGCGTAGAACTGGTTTTGCTAACGAGCAAAACGTACACCTACCTCAGAGTGCACCTGCAGTTTTCCTTAACCAGTACCTATATTTTTTCTATGGCAGTAGCACGAAATTAAATTCAAATACTGAGTTTTACAATCAATTTTGCTCGACGATGGCGTTTGATGATCGTCTTGAAATTTTCCGCTGCTGCACTAACCGCGGCTGAGTCTGCTTAGACCTACCTCAATTAGATCTAAAGTTGTTTGGATCATTCGACGCTCCGTGATCGCGTTTCCTGCGTTTAATGGGACGACGCAATATATACCCCTTTCAATAGTTTCAACCGCGAGGCTACTTAAATAATTCTTCTCCATTGGCTTCTGAGCCGCTGTATATCACCGCAACAAGCGAATCGCAACGGCCATATTATCGCAACGTTCAATTATTATCCTTCGACCGAGATTTTTTTTTCTTTTACGTCACTACAACTCACTGCGACCGTAATGGTAGATATACGCTAATAGGAAGTTGCCGCAGGTGGACTTATCCAGTTCTCTTCCCCTTTGTGCCTTCAGTTTGCCTTTTAAGTTTTATCGATTTTTCGAAAAGGTACTACAACAGAAATCCTTACAATATCTCTTATTCCTTCCAAGGTTTATATAACCTCGTTATGTTACAGCTGAATTTATCTTATCGATTTTTAATGTAAATGTGCCGTTTATTTTACTCATAGTCATCAATAATGTCGCTACTAAATGTAATTGGAAACTCACATACGGATGCATGCAGATAGTGGATATTTAGCATTAAAGAATATTCTCTGCTATGTGAATTTCTTGACAAATAGAAAATTATTTAACAGGAAGTGCTGATGATATCAGTTTAATCTGTTGTTCATTGATGCAAATAAGATATTCAAAAATTTGCAATTTTTACGAACGGTTTAAAAAGATTTAGCATTATCTCATTACATACATATATAAAAAAAATTGCAGATCTTATTAGGGATCTTATAATGTAATAATGCTAAATATTTTTAAACCGTTTGTTTTATAATGATATTTTTGCATTGGAATTATCAACTTTATATAGAGGAAAAAAGTTATGGAATATGTAGAAGGGTTGTATATATAATATCACAATATTTTGTATAGTTTACGCTGTATTTTGAGAGCGACCATCAAAATTATTTTTTCACAGTCTGCTTTAGACGTTGTAACATGGACTCTAATTATTAATGTGTAAAAGTTGTATTTCAGCTTTGCAGCTAGCAGATAATTTTACAAGTGTGTATGTACTTTTTACGTAATTTTGAGAAATGTGTTGATATTAATTTTGTAACTTCAATCTAGTTTAGAGGCTTTGAATGTGGCTTACAAAAACGATATAATTGAACTAAATTTAATAATGAATGTGTGCATGTACAATGTGTAAAATTATATACTATACATTAGTTGATGTTCTACATCCCCTCTTCTGTTTCATAACCACAACCTTTTTTCTCTATTTAGTATTTTCAGTTTGCAAATTTTGTTCGTTTTGTTTATCCAAAGAATTCCTACCTACATCACGTTATAGCTAATACACTTGTATCAAAGTAAACAGTTATATCACATGTGAATATCTACTGATTTATTCCCATAAAACAAAATGATATTCCTCTCTTTTTTAAAGTTATATAAAGATTTATATAACTCTATTTATTTTATATTTTTAATATTTCATATCTTCAATTTTTTATTTATTTTATTTCAAGTAAATCAAATTTCCTAGAAATTGTTCTGAAAATTTATTCGGTTTTTTAAGATGCGTAGAATATTTATTATTATGCATAGAATATTATATAGAATATTATTCACCTGATGTCTGGCAGATGCTTATGCATATACATATATCATATAAATTTATTTATTATTTGATGCACGAGCAATCAGACGTACAGAAACGTACCGGTTTATGCTCGTGAACCAACGTTAAGTTTCACATAACTTTCTATTTTACACTCGACAAGTGTCGGCGCCACTGCGAAAGTATCTGTCATTTTGAAATCTTATATGCAGATGTCATTTTGATTAAATATAGAATAAACATTCGTCACATATAAAAAAAAGTAATATTGCGATGTGAACCACTTTTACGATTATTGTTTGAAATCTACAGATTAATTTATTAGATAAATAAAATGATCTTAAATTGAAAGAGAGTAAGAACGCGACATCAACGTCACGTTGTGTCAATGGGAATGTTCGTAAAATCCTAATCACGCGAGTTGGAAAACCACTCTCGCATCCTCGAAAGCAACGGCGAAAGCGGAACTCGTTCCTTCCATTTTACCAATTTGAAATGTGACTTCGCTTTTCTCGATCTCGCTATCGCCATGCACCTTTTTTTATTCGAATGCATTAGTTATAGATATAAAAATATTAGCACATATATATGATTTCTCACATACATAAAAAGAATGATTTTGCTGAAATATCTAAAAATTTAACTAGATCTTAAAATAATTTGTTGGACTATCAAAATAATTATGAAGGACCAGAGCACAATGAGTAATGTTGCAAAAAATTTTTACATTCCAGCAACCATAGCTTGAGCGTTTTAATTATTGTGATAGTTTAAAAGAAATTATTCTCTTCAGATATTCAACTTAATTTTTAAATACTTTAGCAAAATCATTCTTTCCATGTAGTACTGCAGATGTCTTTAATAAGATATGTTGATTACTTACAAAAAAGAAATATTGAAATTTAATAAATCTACTCTTCAAATCTGAATCAGTGGATAATCCATTGAAGTAGATGCTTGGTATATACATATTTGGTACTGAATTATCAGCATATCATATTAGCATACTTGGTACTGGATAATCAGTGAAATTTAATTATAAAAGAAAAAAAGTTTAAGCATTATATAGTTAAAATACTGATACTTGCACGTTCTAGCACATTATAATTCCAATCTTACAATACCATATACGTTGAATGTGCTGTACTTATACACTGAAGCAAGGTTCGCTATAGGTTGGGAATACTACATTTCATTCATTAACAGTGGCATATTTGATACTGAATCAATGATTATCCACTGATTCAGATTTACAGAGTATAGAATAAATATTGCGTTCGTGTATATGTTGCATCGAAATAATTATTCACAAGTATATTGCATTCACAAATAAAATATCCTTATAAAATGTCTTATTATATAAAAGAGAAAACGCAAATAGCTGCTATTGTTGGGACTGATCAGTTTTGAAAAATCAACATCTTTGATGCAATCATCGACGGACAGAGTGATAGTAAGTGAAACAATCGAGACGTTCTCCGTCTCAACGCTCTTGTAACCTCATAAATATGTATGGTTCCTTTCGTTCGCTGCTGGCAACTTCGAATCTGGATATATGGAGTAATCTTTTTTTTTTCGAGATAAATCGATAAACGACTTCCTATTACTCGTGAATTACCGGAGATTCGTACGTATCGTTGAGCCATAACGGCGTGATACCGTTTAACATTAAAACGTCTGTCGGTGCGTAAACAGCACGCAGATATAGCAATAATAAATTTCACATTCACCACATTGGTATCGCATTACTCCAATAACGGAACAAAACATATGCACTAAATAACTCGCATGCATATGACTCACCTTCACTGCGTTGACCCAGTGAGGTTTAGTCATATAGAGTGCAGTTACAAAAAACAACGTGGCTGACGGCTGATATATCGAGCACTATTAGACCTCACACAAACCGAGACTTACTCTTGGTTATTTTGAGTGAGAACGTAACGTATTTGACTTCTACCCGTCAACATGTAACGAAACAATTTATTAGCGTACGGTATTAATACATCAAAATCAAGAAATACTTTTAAATAAAAAAAAAAGTACGCACGGAGTGTGTTATGAAATTAACGAAGCAATTAATCTCACCGTATCCGCGAAGCTATTCTTCTGTGCGCGAAAATAAAAGTCGACCGAGCGGTTGCATAATTATAACTTGGCGCTAATCGCTTCGTGGTATTCTCATAGACTGCAAAGGCCACTGGGGCAAAGAAGACAGGAGCGTACAGGAATGTCAAAGTTTACCCCAGAGTCCGCGATTGAGTAGTCTGGCAAACTATAAAGTGAAACGCGACGGAAATGCGATCCGCTTTGGCCGTGGGGGATTAATTTCATTCGAATCGAGAGCGGCTGTATTGTGCAAAACGATGCAGCCGGTTGAATTCCTGGCAACAACGAGAAAGACGAATTGGGGCGTGTATGCGTCGTTTGAGAGATAAAAATCGCGGCGGAGTTCAATCGGGCTATCGCGCACTCGTTATGTCAGTTAAACGTCGATGCAATGCGCGTTCGATTGCACGTGCTCGCGTAGCGCACGCTAAACGTCATTTAACTTTCCGGTCTCCGTTAATTATTAACGATGGTCGATTTAATTATTATCCGCTCCCACGAAGCTTCATTAAACGTTAAATTAATTTCTACCACGATCATCTATTATATCTACTGTACCGCATTTCACGGTCCGTTACGAATGCATTATTCAGATTGGTATCTATAAATGAAACCCGTTGTCAGAAAGGTTGAATAATTCTCATCGCGAGTAAATTAGTTATATATATTATTCATAGAGAAAAATTAATGTATATTGCAAGTTTACCCTTTGCCGTTTGAAAAGGAAATCTACTCAAATGTAACCTTAAATGATTGTTTGATAAATAGAAAGGACGGTCGAATTGACTCCGTTGTTCTCGCCAAACCTAATTCATCAGATCCGTTCCTCTTTGCGAGGCCAAGTAATTTCATCTCTTCGATTGGACGACAGAAAACTTAATTACTACCTCGCTCATCGACGTACCCTTGTGGCTAAAACAAGAGTTCCGTCTCGAATTCTGTCCACCCTTAATGGAATTTCCAAAGCGAGTTACGCTCCTATTGAACCGCGTCATTCTCTTCTTCCGTTCCGTTGAACATCGATGCTGCATCACGTATATGTATTTTATATGTACTCCGTTCTTAACATCGTTTTAATGACTTCTACCACATCATGTGTCTGTCATAATTTTAAGCTCCTTCTTTTTGCGGCTCCATAACGAGGGAGAAGTTGCAGCTCAACTTTACTTTCACTCGGACCTGCACTTCGGACCTTCACTGATTCTGGTGACAGAGAACATGGAGTGCGTACGCATCGATGCGTCTGATACGTTACATACGGGCGGATACGCTTAATCGAGTGAAAATATTAAAAGACGTCGATTAATCATCTCTTATAAGAGGCACACAGGAGAAAATCAGCTTTGCCATTCTAACGGTCTTTTAACTGGTGTAAACTAACTTCTCTTATAATCGTAATATATTGCCCTGTTTTCTCGAAAAAGTAATTGTTGCGGAATCACCGTACTTCGAAGTGTTACTATGGTATTTTATGAATTGTTCACGTGGCTTATGGCTGTTTTACGAAAAAGTGAAAGAAAGATAGTGATATAATTGATGATATTTTCTACAATTTCATTGTTTTTATTTATTTATATAATGATAAGGAAGAATGGCTCATACGTCAGTGTTTTATATCGAATAAAGATTATTCCTTGAAATGTACTTTCTCTGCTTTGTTTCACGTAGACCCAAAGTTTCACCAAATTGCATTTAAGAAGACTGAGATTTGCCGGTGCGATCTTGCAAAATTCAAAGTGCTTCGCAACGCTGCTGCTAATTATTACCGTCAGCTCGTTTTTGCATTTCTCGAGGAGTTACCGAAGAAGTTGCATTCATGAAACATTTGTAACTACGTTTTCCATTCAAATTCAAATTGTAGAATAAGCAATATTGCTCGTTCAAGTTTCAATTGTGGAAAATAAGCTACTCTGTATCGTAGTTATAATAAACATTATCTGCGGGAAGTGTATACCGTCATACAGCTGTCCTCTTGACCTCTCACTTCGCCCTGCTCGTTCGAAAAGCATAATTCGAGTTAACGATCGTCAGAGCAGCTTGAATAGTCATGACAATGGTCTGCGTTATTATGATGTCCGTGCAAGGTATCCGCCTCCGTATCGAGACGCGACGAAGCGAAACGGATGCGGGACGGCTGGTCGCCCACTCGCCGTCTGGAGGAAGATGTGCATTCGCCGTCTTCCTGATCGACAAGGAGTGAATTATCGAATCAAAATGCACGAAGGAAGAGAGAGAGAAGGTTCTGAACACCGGTAGACCGGTGCTCGTTAGGTGGGGATGAAGGCCGCTGACTTCACTCGTGCAAACACCTCGATGGAGCACACCTAGACCCACAGATACAACGCGGTAACGACGACTTCGTGCATCAGACAGACGTGCACGTGCGGTTGGAGACCGGTAGTGCAGCTTCCTCGAATCGAGATAGGCTTTTCAGTATTCCAACGTTCGCAAGATGCGAATGTTGTTTCATGGTAGATAGGCTTCTTAGTAGCCCAACGTTCGCATAAAATGCGAATATTGCTTTATGATGTAAAATTGAATGGGACACTAGAAGCGTTTCTCTGGCATCCACGACGTGGTGAATTAACGGTAGATATCGTTGCAAGGAAGCGTTTTAATTTATGGAGATACGTTTGTACAGGGTGAGCTCAGTATATTGATATCATTTTGTTTGAACCATCAAAATAATTATAAAACTTAGGCCATTTAAACTAATGGCTAGAATGCACATTTTTTTTTAGTATTGCTATCAACGTAGGCGTTTTACACAATGATTTTGATAGTCTAATAAAATTATTTTCAGATTTGTATTTGGCTAAATTTTAAGGTACTTCAACAAAATTCTTCTTTATATAGAATTGATTCAGTTTTTAGATTTGAAACATTACGTCAAGACTGCCAGGTTTTAAATACTTTAGAGAATAAATGGACTTTATAGTTAATTTGTTATTTACTTATAACTTGATAAATTTTATGCCGATTTGATCTGTGTTTCAGATATCACTGACCCAGGTAGCCGCCCAGAGATGTGGTCACGCACGCAGCTCTTCTTCCTGGCATCGATGCTCGCGTTACTGATCGGCGTCCACATCACCAGGTCGCAACGTCCGCGACTCGGCGGCGCCGTGAACGTCTTCAGCCGTTACGGTTACCTGAGCATCAGTATGCGAGTAGTGCCGCGTAACGATACCGAGACCTGGATATTCCGTGAACCCACCCTCGACGTCTTCAAGAATTCCACGCCATTGCCGCCCAAGCAACGCCAATCAAGCAAAAGTACTAGTGTCTTCGACGGCGATTTTCATATGGAATTTTGCGACAATATCAGGTATGTGATTACACACAATAAGATAGATAAAAGGTCTCCGCAAAAAGACAGATGAAATCAATAGAATTCATGTGGTTTATTTGGATATATCTCTAATCATAAAAGTTAATTTCAAACTTTTCATGGTATCGCGATGAACTAAATGCGAATATTTGATATCAAATTTAATATAAAATTTGATAGAAAAAATAAAAACTCACTGATAAATTTATAATGTCAAATTATATCCAATTCGAGTTATTTTTTATCATTTCTGTAGGTCGCCACTGCTCCTACTCAATATATTGTTAATTTAAAACAATCGAGTTAAATAATTTAACTTAAGAAAATGTACTAAATTTTTGACTCAATTTATTATTTACGAAGTATACACGTTAATATGAAAGTTGTTTATTTGAAAATTTACGACGGAAATGGATTGATTTATATTTTTATACACATGGAAGTTAAAAATATTTAATTCAAGAGATTATATTGCCATTGCTCTTTCGATATTTAATAGTGCAGTGCAGTTTGTTATTTGTTAACTCTAAGCGAAAGCTTAGAAAAAGTTGGTATTCTCGGCGATGATCAATCGCAATAACGTGATTTCTCTATATATTCAATTTATATTTACAGACAGCTTCTGCAAGCCTATTTCCGTGACTTTACTTTCGAGAAGCTCGAGAGGCCGTGGCGTGCCTTCACTGGTAGTTGGTCGAAGACAGCCATAGCCAGGCACCTCGGCATAAACTCGTCCTTCATCACGGGCGACCATTGTTACGTCCTCGTACGTGTCGCTAGATTCCGTGATAATCAACGACTCGCCGGCACCGCTGAGACTCTCGTCCTCGATGATTCCGTGTTACGGCAAACTGAGAACGTCACGGTCGGCGATACCGCGAGTGTTGTGCGATTCATCAGGAACTTCGGTTCACACTACATCGCTTCCTATATTACGGGAAATTCGCTTTATCAAGTAAGCGATCGGAATATCTAATTTTAAAACAGTCAGATTGTAAAAGTGAACCATTTATATTTTGATAAATAATAATAATTAATCACACACACATTTTTAATAAAATAAGAATCGATGCAAGATACAGGTCGATATTTATAGTCTTATCATCGATTCTTACATTTAAGATCGTTTTAAGTAATCTTAAGATGTCATAAGCTGATCACGGACTGGTACTTATAGTCCGTTCTTACTTTAAAATGTCTTAAATGTTTTAAGATATTAATACTCTATCGGTTATGATATCAGTATTTTAAACAGTTTTAAATATAGGAATCGACTATGATATCGGTCACAGAGTCTCATTAATGAGACATTGCTTAAGACAATTTTAAAATAAGAACGGATAAAAAACTATGATTGGCTATATATGCGCCAATTTTGCAATAACTCATTAAATGATGCATGCAATAATCAAGAAATGCATTCTAACAAAATGGAATAATGAATATATTCATGACTAGGAGAATATTTTTTTTTAAAGAAAACGATAGAAAATGTGTATGTTATACGTGCGCACTTACGTGAAATTGCGATCAACGCTTCAATGCCGTAACGATAATAAAAATAGGCATGAAATTCGTTTCTTTGCATTGGCGCATCCTTCTTGATTATGCGGTTCGTTGATCACTGTTGCAATCGGCTTACCGTGAAAATAATGCTGTAGTCTCGGCTAGATAAAAAAGTGAAACAAAACTCATTTATCGTACATTCTCTCGACTAACACAAATGCGTTTTTAATTCAGTTTACATATGTAAAGTGCATAGAAATACGTCCTATTATACCAAGTCTAGTTCTTACTAATAGTTTACATCACCTCGCCAATGTCAGTAAAAGTGAAATCACGTAACTCTCTGTCTGAAATATACGATGTCGTAATCAAGAGGTCCCAATCTCTGCTCTTCGCTAATTGAGCACGACGATCTTAACAAGCATGTCGTCGTCCTAAATTCGCAGATCCTAAATTCGGACGTCACTTGATGAATGTGTGATGAAAGGAATGTTTTTTTTTTTTCAGGTATTCGTATACACTCCTCAAGTATATTCGCGAATAAAAGAACGGCTGAAGACACGGGGAATCGCGGAGCTGTCGTCTCTCGAGCTGAGCAATTACTTTTCACCATGGTACGCGGAGCATATGGGTACCATACAATCGGCAAGCGGCAATCGTAGCGTGGAGGCGTGGGCCGTGCAACGTCTTCGGGTGCAATATTATATCTTCACTTACGCCAGTTTACTAAAGTTGCACGGCGACACGGCGTTGCTTAAGCAACTAGACAGCCTGTTGGGCGACGAAGCGTTACTGCAATTACAATTGCGGACATTGGCGCCAGCTTTTAAGGATTCAAAAAGACGTCAGTGGTTTCTGGAAGTGATCGACAACTATTTCAAGCTCTGGGAGGTGAATATGTGATGACGTAATGCAATTGTAGACGGACTGAAAGCATTTAGGATATCGCTCGCGCTTGACGTCGTCGAACGACAATATGCATATCAGTGTGAGAATGTAAGTGACACTGATAATTTTGACGTGATGTGAGGATCCACGGTGTCCCTAGAAATGATTGTGACGATTCAGCGCCCGTCATGAGTCGTCGACGCAAACTATAAAGGTTCCTCGGACGGATATATCCTTCTGCCACATATATACAATAATGCATAAATACTGTTATTGTTATAAATAAGTATTTATTATTGTAATCATTAGAAAACATCTTTATACAAAATATTTTTAATATATCACAAACATTATTCGTACGATCTGACTGAAGAACGTGGTGTCACAATATACCGTAAGTTCTTTACTCGAAATTGATCCATTGACGTACAAAAGAGATAGTAGCATGTATTTTATATATTTATACATATATAAAAAATGATTTGTGCATTTCGTTTGTTTAACCCGATGTGCATTGTACATGTACGACACATGCAGATCGGATCAATGGATCAATACTTCGCTTGAAATGCGAATTTACATGTAGGTATTTTATCTTATGATAAGCCCTGTTGTTTTTTGTAAAACTAGAGAAAGTTTTCCTCTTACATATTTTTCCGTATAAGTTGTTAAAAGATGATCACACATGTATATTCGCAGATGAATTTATATTGTGGATCAATATTATAGGAAATTTTATATTATACAACAAATCAATCTAATGGCATTGCAAAACAGTTGATTTGATACAAAAAACCTTTTTCTCGTTTTCTTCTTTTCCCTTCTTCTTTTGAAATTATCGTGATACTCTTGTGTGTACGCAAAATACACATACTCACAACCTTTGTTCTGTTTTAATATTTTGATGTACAGGCTTCGAACGAACAGTATATCGTGATATAAAAGAAAATATCGATACTATAATTATTTATGACACTATGCAAATTGGATTATCTAATTAATCTAATACTAATTAATGTCGATAAAAATTATATAACTATAAAATTTCTATCAAAATTATTTTTGCATTCTATACCTTATACTATTTCTTTTAATAATTTAATTGCATCATATGACAAATTATTAAACAAATTATTAATCAGATAATATGATTTTATAAAATAAATAAACAAAGTTCTCTATATTTTCCGAGGACTAATTATTTTGCCGCTTCTCGGAAAATATAAAGGCAGTCCTTCGCACGTTTATATTTTAATTAATCTAGATGCAGCGGGATTTAATGATCAAAATTTATTGTAGAAGATCGAATTCTCACGATAAGTAATAAGAGTCCACAGAATTCACTGATTCATAGACGTAAATAATAGACATTTCGTTTGATTTTTTAGCAACGAATCATACTTTCTTTGATTAAAGGTTTCTAACTTCTTCGTTTTTTATTTTGAAACTTCTTGTTTTGAACTAAATGTGCAAAAATGTTCGGGAGATCAACAGGCGGGTTCTAAAACATTTAAATATCAGATAATAGAGACTAAAATACATTAAATATCAAATAATAAAGACTGAAATACGTTCATTATTTAAAACATATATATAAAATATTATATTTCTACTTTAATCATGTGAATTCAAATAAAAGATATAAGCGAAGTCTTATAACTCTATAAATTAATAATTAGCAGATCTTAATTTACTGCTTTTGCGAACTGTACTTGCATATAATTATTATCACAATGAAAAAAAATATGTATCAATATCTTTTTTCTTATAAGTTTTATAAATGTGGCAGTTTAGATGTGCACGTAAATGATTTCTCATGCATTATTATAAAATACGAAATTTATATAACGTAGCATATATTTAACTTATTCTTTTTGATTATTGCCAACACGTATTAGCGCATTTAACGGTTCGAAATATGTATTGTTTTAAATTTCTCACACAAAGCCTTAAATATATACTGATGAGTTTCATTATTAAAATAGTATATATTATTATTGAAAAATAAGAGTAAGACCGAAAATTATTTATAACTAACGATAACTGAGAACGTGTTCAACGTGATTCGATGCTCGACATATCATTCATCATTAAATCTAATCTGTCTTTTTAAAAGTATGTAAATTTGCGCTGGCTTGTTGCTCTCGACCTAATTTTCTTCCATTAACTACAAGTACAATCGGTGTTTCAACGCGTATAGATTTGTAATCAAAATCCTAAAAAAGAATGAAGGAGAAATGTATTATTATAAGTTTGACAAGATTCGATTCGTATCGTAAAATATGTACACACTGTGCACAACACTTACATTATTCATATAGGAAAATTTTTGATGTATAACGAAAGGTTCTGGTATACCAACAGAATCCCCGACCGTAACTCCACGACCTTTAGCTAGATTATATACAGTAACAACAACACAAGTTTTTTGTTCGTCCACGAGACAAAAAGCACTGAAAAAAAGTAATTATACATCTTTAACAAGTTAATGTCCAGCAGAAAAATTTTTGTTACATAGAAAGTAGATAAACTTACAAAGGAACGCAATCCGAATCCTGAATCCAACAAACTACTTTTCCAAATACGACTTTTTCCACGTTCAATCCAAGAGTTAATTCTTGTAACGGAATTAAATCTAACTTTATAGACTTTCCCCCGTATGTATATGCTCCATCTTTGTATGGTCCTAAGTGTTTAATATCCAATGCCTACATTTAATCATAAACCTATAAATATGTATATTGTGCCAAAATCACATGTTATACTATCATATGTATTAATAACATGTATTAATATATCTAGCTGTTAACTATCTATTATTATTAATTTCTATGATATAAATACCCGTATTAACTGATATAATCGTTTTGGTTTTACATAACCATTATTATTAATTGAATTTTGTATATCTTTAAGATATTGTAATAATTCATCACGTTTGTTGCGCGGTGTTTCCCACAATGGATCGAGTGCCATTGCATTTTCAAATGATTGTAACGCTAAGTTATATTCTTCTTGATATTTTAGAGCCTAAAATGAATTTGCAAATTAAAAGGAGTTTCAAGCAGAAAAGAAATATTAAAATAAACATTACAGAAACGTATTCATACTTACTACCGCTTTATTATAAAACAAATCAGGATTACTTCTTGCAATAATATCTTTTTCCTAAAAAAATTAAGGCTTTAATATATAAAGACAAAATTGTACATTTGCAATAACATGTTTATATAAAAAACAAGTATTCGTCATCCATCATAGTCTTACCGCTTGCATATATGCTGACATGCATGAACGTAACGTACTCGGACTTTGTGCTACAGTGAAGAAGGAAGACAGGTAGGCATTCCCTAATATGGCCCAAGAGATTCCGTCAGTTGTGTCAAGGCTTACAGCCTCCTTAGCATGTTCCACTCCTTGCTGAATATTTTTTATTCGCTCTTCAAAGGATGATGTTTGCTCCTGTCTAAGCACCATCGACAGATTTCGTAAAGATGCTTTATTCCTGTCCTAAAAAAAGAAATGAAATATGCCATATATATGTAACACAATAATTTATTGTTTAAAAAATTTTTTCTTTCAACTAATCAAAGCTGTGTTAAATAAAGTAAGAAAGAAATATACATGTTGCAGAGCGCCAACAAAACAATTTTTTGCTTGTTTTATGTCATCATTCTTCCAATAACATTCTCCCAGCTCATTCCAAGCTTCTATTAATTTAGGTTCTAATTTCACTGCTTTACTCAAAAGTTCTTCTGCCTGAGGAATGAAACGGTCCACTACGTTTAGAGCTCTTCCCTTTAAATAATAATACTTTGCACGTGAACCATCAATCTCATATCCTTTACATTCATCAAACTTGCTCAGCGTATCTTTCATTTCCTTCTCCACGTCAATATTTTTTTTAATTGCTTTATCGATAGAATGCGTCTCAAAATAACAATCTCGAAAGAGATACAAAGCTTTTACTCTTTCCTGGAATTGATAGCAGTCAGTAGGTAAAAATAATAATACTTAAATGTGACATATCAATACAAATTAAAGAAAAAGGAAGGAAAAAACAATGTATAGGAAAGATTTAATTTATTTTACGTACCGTTAATGCTACAATTGGATCTTCCTTGACAGTATTTGAACTCTTTGCACCTGCGACAACTTTGTCATCTATAATTGCGGACATTTTCACGAGTTATATTACAAAGCGCAACAAATAAACATTACTTTATTGTGCGTTACACGCCTTTTAGGCGAAAAATCTTATTCATAATTCGATCGGAATCATACAAGCTCGTTTGTAGCGCGGGAGTAATCATTTGCGAACTGTCAAAACAAAGATGTACAGGTTATAGAGTTCATGAATGGAGCGTGTAGTTTGGAGTAATATGGAGTAATACTACACTCAAGGACGTTTTCAAGGTCTTTTACGGAAGCGACAACAACGCCACTTACGGCAAATAAACGTATTAAAGTGGACTTCTACACAAATGGCGGTTTGAAATGAATATTGTCTCGCTAGTGGGCTTATTGAGAACGAATACAAAATTTTTGGATCAGAAAATGAATTTTGCCAAATTTATTAAACATATCTTGAACTACTTTCCTTTTTTTATCATTTCAAAAATATAAAAAGTCTAATTTTGTTACGAATCTCAAGGAATGAAGGATAAATTAAAGTTATCTAAATAACTATGTCAATTTCAATAAAATTTATGACATTATTCGTATTATAAAATGTCAAAGAACAAACGATTTTATTGAGATTTTACAATTTCTTAACATTAAATTAATTATTAATGTTTAAAATTAAATATTAATATTAACAAAGCGTTTTTTTGTGAGCAGCATATTACGAGCTATTTATAAATCAGCTGTAGTTGTAAGACATTTATGTTTTTTTTTTTAGGAGAATAGAAAAAAAAGGAATTTATTTTAGAGATGCATACAAAATAATTTTACATAAATTAATGGAAAGATTATAATGTAATAAGAGAACGCAAGTTTATTCTTTTCTTGTTGTTGATTATGTTGATTAATTTTTTGTATATAATTTATATTATTACAGTAGTGTAGAAACGAACATATAAAAATATTATTTCTAAATTTTGTCAACATTTTTTTATATTATGTACATACATCAAGAGTAAATATTTAAAAGATTTATTATAAAATATTTATGACGTTAATCAGCCAGATGTATAAATAAGCAATTTTTTAAATAATTTTTAAAAGAATTTTTATACATATCCTAAAAAAATCCCTTAATTCGAAATTTATTTAAACTATTTTTTATTGCATGATATGACAATTAAATATCTCTGTAGAAAAACGTTTTTAGTATTATAAAACTTATCTAAAATTTACAGTAATTAGTACGTTATTTATTTAAACATTGAATGAAGCGATAAATATACTATATAACATTTTTAATATAAGAATCATTACTTCTATTTATTAAATAGAAATTTTTTAATAATATTAGTCTCATATTACTATTTTGATCGGTTCTCTATTAAAATATTGCATTTGATAAATATATATTTGGCGTTTGCAATGTTTTGCAATTATTATCTTAACAAATATAAAGTAGATCGATAAAGTGATACACACATATAAATGACGCTACGGTTACAAAATATACTCTTGATACAAAATATACATATATATATAAACGCGGTAGTACAAAGTTATACAAATATAATCTCGTAATATCACCTCTGTCATACGTTTTTCCATCTTTTCATTATCACGTACAAAACAAGCAAAAGTTTTCCACTACGCTTTTATCTTAATTCAAATAACGTGGAGAAATAGGACGGATGTATTGTCCGCTGAAAGGATTTATTTTCAAAATACTTTTGCACTCTCAGCTTGTTAACTCTTTATTTAATTATTCGGTAAAGATGTGCCGTCTGTTGTGACGAACGTGTCGCCGTCGTTTTGTGCACGTGGCGCAACACTTTTCTCGTACGATCGATGATACATCACACATGCGTCTGTAGTTTGCACACGATGGAACCACCCTATCCTTGCAATCTGAAAAATATAAGATACGAAAATCTATACGCGGTCACATGACAAATATGAGAAAAAATTCTTTTCAAGCTTATTTAATTGTATTCGCGACACAACTAGAATTTATTTATTATATTTTTTTTAACTTTATAAATATATGTATAAATATTACATTCACTCATAAAAATATCAATACAGTAACACGATTTGCAAGCGACTATAGTTATGTTACGAGCATAATGAAGTAAATAAGTTAAAAAAAATTTTTCCTTGTATTATAAAGAAATATCTAATATGATAAATGAAAAAATCAATTGATATGAATATTTGATATGTAAACTTCTACGACCCATTTAGGCCGCATTGTATATGCTAATGATATTTGTTTTTACGGGTTAAAGTACTTTATAATGAGTATTTATCAAACACGCGAGCGTGTGTTAGGTGCATCACATACGCAAATCGAGCGACATCGCGTATGATCTCATAAAGCAAGTCGTTACGAACCGCGGTTTCCTCGTATAAATTCTAGTTTCCTGACGCCTTTGGACAAGAGCATATTCCGCAAGTTTGGACAAGCCAAACCATCTGTAACGTAACTAGCATAACTTAGCATTACATGCGGCTACGCGTTCTAATTCTCTCTGTTATAACTCTGCTAGATTACCTTGAACTTCCATTCAACATCAATTATATGGCGCGACAAAATATGAGAAGAAAAGAAAAGAAGAAAAGGTGAACTTAACACCCTCTTTAAAATTACACGTAACTTTTAAATATCGTGTAGAAAGAAATGAATTATTAAAATTGTACGACAATAGCAAAGTCTTTCACAAAGACGCCTGCAAATAATATTGAAAATGTTTTTTAAAAGAGAGAGATTATCGTTTGTTTTTAAAATATCTTTTGTCGAGATCTCTCAAAAACGTTCTTTATATACATATTGTTGATATATACCGTAGTTACTTTAAAATAGTTTCTTTCGCATAAAAGCATTTTATGAAAGACGCGCGGAAAGCTTTCGAGAGTACATTTTAATTGTGCGAATGAAATTACCATTTTTCTCGTTGGCACATTGCCGTCGGTAATAACAACGCTTTATATCAAATGGTCTTCTGTCGAGATTGCAATCGTTTGACAACAAGTCCGACGCGCGATCACGGCACTGTACTTCTCTGTGTTTAACTCCAGACTTCACGAGGCAAGTCGCGTTGCAACTTCCCCAATTTCCTAGAATTGTAATTAATAAACTGTCACGTAATAATGTTTATAAATATATAACATATTTAGCGAAAGTTCATCTCTACCATTTAAAAATGATCATATTTTCTATCTTATTTTATGTTTTTTGTCTATTATAATATTTTTCAATGAACATTTTACGAAACACGAATATGCTTTATATATTAGGAGCAGACTTTCAAAATGCGTTTTGCCCAAAATATTGGTAATTTTCAGAAAACGAGAAAGAAAAAACTACGCATACGAGAAAATTACGCGCTTTATAGAAAATAACAATCAATAAGATGTGAAATATTAAATAAAATTGCTATACAATTGCTAAAAATGTTAAACAAATGCATTTTGTTTGTTTCTAGTTAAGAAATATGATGCACTTCGAAATATCTGTGTTTTTTAGCATATAAATTAACGATGAAGAAATGCTTTCTGAACATCTCAGAGTAGCTTATAATATGAGTCTTTCAACATTGAACACTATGCTATCTTTAACTAAAAAAAATGAAATTTTGGACAAAACGCATTTTGAAAGTCTGCTGCTCATATACGCGTTTTATAATATTATCAAATAGTAAAATTTTGTAAAATTAATTTTTATCCAATTATAAAATTTTATAAAATTTTTTTTTTATAGTTTCAGTTGAAGAGAAAAAAGAAAAATTTCTAATTATAAGAAAAATAAATATTTCACTATAATATTGTATTATGTATAATAAATCGATACAAAGTATTAATTGATAATTTACCGGTAATCCATTTTCCACTGTAGCAGTCCTCAATACTGGGCGGCTTGTTATTCGGATTACAATCGCCTGGAACGGAGCAGGTGACCTTTCTACTCCTCTTACCATTCGAACAATGGCTCCACTTCGATACTGTCCACTTTGACTTGGTGTTGTACATGGAATTGTCTGGGTTCTCGTCAACAACATTGTCGAACTCGAGGATCTCTGGTTCCTCGGTGGTGAGGCCGTCGACTATCGTAATACCGTCCTGCTCGTTCAGGCTGATGTTGTAGAATGACATGTCCTTGTTGTCGGCATACACGATCAACGGTACCTCCGAAGTGGGCCCACACGGCGGTAGATCAGGGCACGGCTCCATTTCTTCGGGCCGCATATGCTTGTCGCAGTCGCGATCGGGCAAAGCCAGGTCTGATCGATCAGTACCCATGCCAGAGAACACACACATCACCGATCTCTTGCGTAGTGCACCATCACCACATGTGACAGGGCACATTTGCCATGGACCTACCCACCATCTGAAACATTGAAAAAGCCACAAGTGCAAACATTTCTTAAAAAAGACATCTTTGTTGTATCTTGATATCAAAAAGTATTTTTATCATTTCGTATTTCTTCAAATTCTCTAACAATTTGTAACATAAACGTGAAGCTAATAGTTTCAATCGTAGAGCGAGAATGCATAAAAGATGCCATTGAAAATCGAATGGAGCTTTATCCAACCGCTTTGAATTTATTTTCGTTTACGAGGCAATGGTATTTCTCGAAGTTTGTTGTTACAATCGTTTTATCGGATTTGAAGTTGGCTTACCTCGCTGGGCATGGATTCGAATTGCATTCACGCGACTTCTGCTCTGGCTTTTCTATACCGTCGCAGAAGAGGTCCTCGACGATGCCGCTTTTTCTTTCGTGACAGACCGCATGTGAAGTTTGAGTGCCGCCACCGCAAGTGACTGTGCAGAGGGTCCAATCGGAGAATACCCACGAATATTCCGGGGCGCGATCAGGCTCTTTTTTCGGTACGGTATATTCATAACGTAATCCGAAATTACGATATTGACCTCTGTAAATTAACTGAAATAATGAAGATAGATTACTCAGGATGATAAATGAAAAAATGAAACGGTTGAAGTTTATCGACTCGCAAACTAAGTCGACATCAATTAAAAATAACATAATATTAATAATTATATAATTATTATGTAAGACCATATATTACATTACACTTATAATGCTGAATGCAAAATTATAATATTAATGCTATGTTAATTTTAATTTGTGTCGACTTAGACTTAGACTACATGTATAGATATACGATAAAAGTACAATTACGAAAATTTACAAAATAAATATGAAATTATTTCAATCTTTGGTTATTAAACAATTATTGCGTTTTAAGCAATTTATATTGTCAGAATGTACTCACATAGACTGCGATATCCTCTTTAATAGGTCCTGGGATTCTGATCTTCTCTCTGTCTCGATCACGTTCGTAGAGAGCTGGCGTCCCGGCGACTTCATACTCGCCCGCTAAAGTGATCTGCCTGTCCGATCAGAATCTTAGTTTAAGTGTTTCGTCACGTTATACATTTCACGGAAGTTCGTTTCATCAAAATCTAAACTACGGTACATAAATTTTTGTATCGCTTCATAAAAATATACATAGGTATATACAACTTAAGTGTGAGACCTTTCAATTTTTTTTATTATAGTAGCCATATATGTAAGTTAGCTTTAGATTTTATTTCGCAATTAGTTACTCGCGATAGTTACTCCATAATTTATAATTTGTCGGTTGATAAGATATACGCACCGTTTTCCATTCAGGAAATACTTGTCAGAATTCGGCACGCCAATGCCAATATAATTCTTACTATTCCCGACCTCCTCGATTTTAATATTTCGAGAGCCGGAAGGTATGATAATGACTTCCTTATATCCGGGACCTTCGTTTTTGTCGTAAACGCCATTAGTAGTCTCGCATTGAGTACCGTCACCGTGACAAATACCGCAGCGGTCTTCCGTAGCATCGGAATCCACCGTCCAATCACAACCGACTTTCTATAAAAATTGAAGTTATTTAATCTTTAAAGCTTTTTTTTTTATAAAAAATCGAAAACTATATTTTTAACTTCTAAAATTCTGTTGCAGACGTAATTCTTTTGAAGAACACTGACCCTGCATATGCCAGCGATGCACATGTCCCTGGTACCAACGTTGCATGGAGTACCATCGAGAGCAGCCTCTCCCCAAGGTACGATTACGCTTTCATCTGTATCGGTGCAATAAAGCTCGCAAGGTTCCGCTAAATGGGACGATGCAAATCAAATCTCGCGTCGTAATTAGTGTTTAAACCGCTGAATCATTAATAAGACGCAATTTTGGAAAACCATGGAGTACGGAAATTATATACAGATTATTTCAGGATATCTGGGACAAACTTCAGAGAATGATAGATTTCAGTAAAATAACTTTTATTTAAAAATCTGTATCCTCTCCGATGCATTTTTAACGAGTGTCCTTGTTCGAATCAGTTGTAAGATACGCAATCGATCGTGCGGCAACATTGCGCGTGACGTCTGAAAATTCTAGTTCACGTTTTTACTTTTTCTCTTGTCTTTTTGCAAAAACACGATCAAAGAATATGAATGAGTATTGTTGAACGTCACGCGCGACTGGACGCATAACTCTTAAAAATATGTCGGTGGATACAGGTTTAAAAAGAGTTGATTTTTCTTTTATACATGAAGAGAATAATTTTGTTAAAAAATTTAAAATTTCCTAGATACAGACCTGAAATAATTCTGTTGAACTATCAAAATAATTTTGTTGGAAACTCTAATTGATTGCTAGAATGTCAACATTTTTTGCAACATTGCTTATCATTTTTTAGTTTTTAACATAATTATTTTGATGGTTTAATAAAATTATTTTCATATTATTTCCAGTAAAATTTTAAATCTTTCAGCAAAATCACTTTTTGTGTGTGAGTTCTATCGGTCCCTGAAGCCTATCCCAGAGAGCCTGAAACACTGTTATAGTACGCGATCGCAGAGAAGCGTTTCACGTGTCACATAATGCTTAAAGGTTCACTTACTTTGATCAAAATATGGCAGCCAAGTATAGTTCTTTCCCTTATACTCTTTGTCGTCGTAGTTGCTGCATTGCACGGCGCGGAAACTCGGCGTGCCTTCCGGACAAGGTTGCGTGTTACATATTTTATAGCGGCGTCTCTCACCTATGCAGAACTTTCCGCCGTATGCGGGCTCCGGATGATCGCACTTCCTCTCGACAATCGAGACCCCGGCGCCGCAAGTTCTCGAGCACTCGCTCCATGACCCCCACTCACCCCAACCGCCGTCGATTTGCCGCGGTCGATCGACGATGGGCACGCATTCCTGATTTTGACACCACTACGCAAAGAGCGACATAAACCACTAGATTAGAAAATTCAATATCTTCACTGAACACATTCTCTTGGATAAATCTAATTAACCTGAAATGAGTAACCCTTTAATTATGTAAACGATCACCTTTGGAGATGTTTTTACTCCCTAACTATAATCATTATTATTAACAATATTAATGTATATTGTTGATTGTTTTTCGCTTTAGTACTATTTAAGAACATAGAGATGAATTTCACGACTTTAAAAAAGAAAGTAGATAGAAACCAAACAAAATGAGCACTTTAAGTAGTTTATGAGAGTATTTCTAAAAAAAATAAAGATTTTAATATAACGCTTTTTTTGTTGATGGTTCTCGATGAAATTGCATATTTTAAGATTCGTAAAAAACAATTACTATTGTAAAAAAAGATATATTAAACAGTATCCATACAAAATAATATCTATAACAATTGCTCGTCACTCACTCGAGTATAAAAACATCTCGGATAATTATTCATGGGTTAATGGTATATATTTTATAAAAAATTGTCTTATAAAAGCAATTTACTATTTTAAGAGAAATTCTCGTTGTATACCATATGTTTTCCACAATTTGTTCCTGGAGCTGCCGGATGTAGCATAGTAGTGCAGGAGCCGTCCACGATGCACCATAGTTTCGAGCAGATCTGTAATCATAAATGCCGCAGTCATTTAAATCGGGTTGATCCTAGTTGGATTCAGACTGGCCATTTACCATCTTTATGGTCTTTGCTTACTTCCTGTAAAGGGGAGCAGACAAAAGCTTCTCTCACGCCAAACTGGAGTCTGCATTGGTGCTCAGCATTATACATTGCACCGGGTGGCAAATCCGGATATGCGTAATCGTTATCCGCCGGTTCGTCTTCCAAACAATCGCCTTTTCCTTGGCTGGAATTCGAGGATTCATATATATATACATGTTACACTTTTTATTTATATGTAAAAAAAATAAGCATATTATAAATTCCTGAATTAATTGAATTTATCAAACGTTTTTTATTTACTCCAAAAAATTCGTGATGTCTCTTCTAGAGCATCTAGACCACGCCACTCCAACAGCATCCACTTCAAAGGTCGGCGTCATCACATGCAGAGTGTCACCTTCACGTTTACTGCAGCCAATTTTTTCCGTGTCATGGTACATTCCAAAGCTGAACAGAATATGCGGTAGAACATTGAAAATTGTATAGACACATATTTTTTCAAATATTATTATCATGCCTTTATTTTGCACGTGAATAATATTTGACTTGATATTTTATATTTTAAAATAAAGTCTCTTTTCCGGTTCTTCTTTCGATTTTGCTTACTTATGCCCCAATTCGTGTGTGATTGTATGCGCCAACGTGATTCCATTGTCCTCGTTGACGCTGCAGCTGCGATCCGGTTGACACATGCCAGCGACGTGAGCCACTCCCAATGTACTGCAAGGAGTATTCGCACGTGAACAAATGTCCTCTCTCGTCACCAGGATCGCCACGTCGTGATGATTCGGGTGCGAATCATTGCTCGGATTTAGTTTCTGCTGCCATTTGCAGAAATTGTATAAGGTCTTATCCGCGTTCACCGTGATGTCCAGTCTTTGCTGGGACAGAAACGGTTCATCTCAAGTAATCGTTCTATCTATCGATCGAAATGCGCGAACGTACATAACATTACATATTTAACATCGCGTAATTGATCTAAAAGCGACTTTGAACGTGCAGTAAATACCTCCGGGTCTTCTTCTTCGAGGAGAATAATTCTGACCACCACAATGTTGATGAAATTGCCGATGGTTGGATCAAGGTAAAGCGCGGACACCATGTTCATAATAGTTAGGAGATAGATTTCCACATCGCCATCCTGGTGAAAAGCCATCATCGTCGTGTCAGCGACGACAAGAGCCTCGACATGACGCGGTGTACTGATCGATCTTTTGGAACGATGCCACCGCTTCGCTTGATAATGTTTCCTTCGCCCACGGCCTTGAACTTGGACGAGGCCTGGTTGAGTTTGCCATTCGAGCCGCGTTTCTGTCAATCGACGCGGTTCTGTCGGATATTTCACGTGCTGTCATGATCAATGTAGTAGCTAATTTCTATTTCTTAGTGACTGTGCTTTTACCGTTAATTTAAACAATAAGAACAAAAAGAATCTTACTGGACCGTACATTTGAAAATTCAATAATAAGAAATAAAAGTAATGGCCATAATGGTCAAAGCTAGATCTTTTCAATGTTTAAATAATTCAATCTGAATTATTATTTAAATTGAACTACTCTAGTAATATCACGAATTAAATTGACAAGAAATTTTAATAATTTCATGCTCAATTAGACATCCTATTAGAAAGGCATTAATATGCTGAAAAACTGTAAATAAATTTAGTATTTTAATTGCGTTTATAAGTCTGAAAAATCGATTCGGCGCGTAGTTCGAATAACTAAAAATATGGTATATGTACATGCATGTACATATAGTATAATATATAGTAATTCAAATTAAATTATTTAAGCATCAAAAATCTAGCTAGAGCGTTATGGCCATTACTTTTATTTCTTATTATTGAATCGTTAATTTACTTGTATCGTGACCTTAATAATTTTAAATTATTTGTTAAAAAGGTACGAATACTGTGTGTGCTTTTATTTATGTTAATTTACTTATGGTGTAAATTAATTTTAAATGTTTCTAGAAATATACGAATACTCGTGATTCTTATCAATCGAGCGAGAAAGTAGCTACCATATCATGGAACACTTTAATGCTGCGATTGATTTACGTGCTGTGTGTTGTTACCATTAATTTACTTGTGGCACTAATAATTTTAAATGTTGTTAGAATTGTATGAATACTCATAATTCTTGTCAACTGATGGAGCGAAAAAGTAGCTACCATAGCATTGAACGTTTCAATATTGCAATTGATTTACGTACTGTGTGTTTGTATCATTAATTTACTAATGGTTCTAATAATTTTAAATGTTGCTAAAAATGTACGAATACTCTTAATCCTTATCAATCGATCGAGCAAGAAAATAGCTACCATATCATGAAACATTTTAATACTGCGGTTGATTTATGTAGGTTGGTAGATCATAAGTCTACAATTAAGATTTTATGTGATCCGCCCGATAGCTCGGCCGGCTTGCCGAAATGGATACACATTGTAGTTAATTACGGGTTTGCAGCGAATTGGATTATTCCCTCGTGGGTAGTGCGTTTTGCCCTACAGAGAGAGACGTATCAACTGTACGATCTTACTTCTCTATATATCGACACGCTCATGTTTAATCCGTCGAAATATAGAACCGCCAGAAAGGGTGGCTAGGTCGTAAAATTGAAGTTGTGCCAAAGATTACGTGAAAGCAGTAATTTCGGGTTTTGTACGGTGGTCGAATCAGATTTGGCAAATCGACTTAATTCTCACTATCGTTCGAATGATCGCGTAGATCGGTGGATCGTTGAAAGTTTCGTGCAAATGTTTCGCCCATATCGGGAAACCTTACATATCGAGTTGGAAAGTTATCATTGTAGCCGCAAGACATACCAGAAAGGTACGTTTATTAGAATCGATTCTAATATACCGTTATGAATTTCAATATTCTCGCACGAGACGAGAAGTAAACTCTTTACACACCCTTTCTTTCGCCCACCCTGCGCCTTCCTCCCCGCATGGATATTATCGTCAGTGGAAAAATAAAGGAGAGACAAGGCGGCGATGACACGCCCACGTTCCGTACCACAGCGCGTCCAATTACATTATACACGGCAGACACATAAATACATGCGATACATATTACAAAAGAGGGCGAGAGGCTGCACAAGAGGTGTGGGATGCTGAGCGCGGCGGTTGAGTGCGGGGGACGAAGGTACTGGCGGTTGTAGGGCGAAATGCTCAAGCGGCAAGCGGCAAGCGACAAGCGGCAAGACTGGCCAAGCCAAGAGGAACAAGAAAAAGGTGTCGGGGTCTGTTCTCACCGCGGG
>NW_017296201.1:6096167-6108230 GCF_001594075.2 Trachymyrmex cornetzi
GACCGATGTGCGGGCACCGGCGCCTAAGTCGCCGCTCGTCGCTTCGTCGGCCGACGATGTGCCGCGTTTTTCTTCCAGGGACACGGCGACTGGTTCCAGCCAGAACTCGCCGTGATCGCCGTGCAGCATACCTGCCTGAAACACAAAACCGGGTTTCGTGTTACCCAAACGGCAAACACACAGAGGCCGGCGAAACTCTCGTCGTGACTCGTGACGTCTCCCGGCGCGGCCGAATACGAATGGACCGTTTAGCTTGAAAGTGGCACGTACGTCATCCTGAGAGGCTTGTTAACTCTTGGCGACGTAAGGGCGAGAGTGTTGTCTCGATATTTTTAAGCTTCGCGCGTATTATCTTACGTTCACCAATTAACTTTCGGTATAATAAAGGGGTGTGTTTAATGTCAAGACTTCATATGAACGATACTTGGAAAGCTTCTTACCGCAGTAATCGCAGCACTAACGCAAGCTTAACTGCTAAAACTGATTATACAACATATATATATCGTGTATTTCAGAACATTTACGTCATCCGAAATGTCAACAGATCACTATGTCTAATTAAGCGTGGAAGTTACGTACTACGTTACAACGAAACGAATCGCGATCTTCAACGTGGGAAGAACGTCGAACGCGAGAAATGGTAAGATTTGCGGGGGCGGTAGTATCTCTTCGCAATTTTGCACACCGCCGACGGTGACGATATACGGAAATATTAATACGATATATAAGATTATAACAAACTTGTGAAAATGAAGCACAACTGGATTGGGGTGGTAGCGCGCATTTGGTATGAAATCTCTCCCTCTCTCTCTCTCTCTGTCTCATTTGGGTATTAATATTATATAAGTATGTTCGCCTTAAGTACTTGGAAATTGAGTTTCTACAGAGTTGGTTTATATCAGCGTATGCTACCGAGTATTATGCTTAGTTCCCGTGAAGTGTATAAGCACTTGAACGTGGAAAGGACACCGCTCGATATCGCGAGAGCAGAGGAGGATGTTAATGCAAAGCTTATTGAAACTTGCCGCTCATTATTTCAACCATCAATCGCTATATCTGACGGGAAACGGTGAGACCTGTCAGTGACCATAGGTGATTAATGCCAGAGCATAGCTACGGGCTAATCTGCAGCATGATCAACATCGATTCGCATTATTCTATTTCTTGTTACGAAGGTGTTAGAGTTCGGACCTCCGACGGCGCATCAGGCGTCATGGAACAAGTATCCCGAAGGTCCATGCAACGGCATAAAAAGAAGGCGAGAGGTCTAGAAGGTAGAGAAGATGAAGGCTTAGAAGTCGGGGATGACGTTTGCATATTTTATTGCTGTTGATTAACTCTCGGAATGAAACAATGTAAAACTTTTACGTAGACTAGAGAAGAGGATATGTAAATACATGCAGAAGAGAAAATCTAAATACACATTTAATTTATTTATGCTTATCTAATTGTTGTAATCGAGTAATTTTTCAACAAGTAATTGTTACGTGATATAGAGTAATTAGAAATTTATATTAATATTAATTATTTTATTGTATCTATATAATTATTAATTACTTATCTACTTATATAGTAATTAATATTAAACAAGATATCTTTTAAGACCGTAATGTTTTAAAACGCGACAAATTAGAAATAAAGATTCTAAATGGTGAAACTGAATCCTTAGAGCTTAATAATTCGGTGTAAATTTAAATACTTATATCCAATCCTGCAAATTGCGCGCCGAGTTTAATTTTAGTAATTAATTAATTACTGTAATAGTTACTTATATAAGTAGTACCTAATTAAAAATATTTTATTAATTAATTACTTTCCTTTCAGAATTTAAAGTTTTTTTTACATAAACAAAAAACAATATTGGAATACGTAATTCTATAATTTCATAATGCGATGAAAAAAGCATGATTGTGCTTTTCTTATTATCATTTTGATAAGCAAATATATGCAATATCTACCACGAGGAAATTTGATTAACAAACATTATTTTGGGCATGTATCATGAATAAATGGTAATATTTCATAAACAATATGCTATTAAAAATTCTATTTGCGCTTGTATCACCTGGCATACATATTAAAACCTAATAATCTAGATTGTTTTACACTGTACCACCGAAACGCAATATTATCATCGTTGGTGTCACGAGGCAGGTATTCGCGCTCCGACGAAATAAAACAACTCACAATGTGGAGCGAGAGAGGCTAGAGAGATAGAAAGAGAGAAAAAGAGAGAAAGAGACGGTAAAAGGGCTAAATATAGTCGGGCTGAGGTGGCGCTCACTATTTCGATTAGCCCTCGACGCAGACCGTGAAAAATCACGGCGCCAGACTCACAAAGGCGTGGAGGAGAAGGAGGAAGAAGACGAAGAAGAAGATGAAGAAGAAGAAGAAGAAGAAGAAAATGGAGGGCTTCGTCGTCGAAGGATTTCAAAGCGAAAGAAATCCGGCCATGACTCGGCTCGGCATGGGGCCTCGCGGCGTTCTCGCCTCCATCTCTTTTTCCTTTTTCCTCTTTATTGTGTCATCTTTGTTTTGTTGTGTGTGTGTGTGTGTGTGTGTGCGCGCACGCGCGCGAGCCTCTTTCTCTCCCTCGTCCCCTTCTCTTTTTTTCTTTTTCTCTTTTACGTACCCACAAATTTTGATTGGCCATATAAGGAATGATTTGTTCCCGCAATCCGTTTTGACGACTACAATAGACGGGCACTCGGACAAATATCTCGTCGTTAACTTCGTTAACCCTTTATGGCCCAAAAGAAGTTTGGAAAAAGCGAACAGTCGTTAAATATCTTGTCTTTGTTCAGATCGTATAGTCATATTGTCATATAATACGAATAGACATAGTCATAAAATTGTTCATTATTCCAAATGTATTCGGAGAGAAATCTGTCTCTTCGGAATTTATAACGGGTTAATAATCATGATTTCCGTTGATTCTTTCGGAAGGATTTATTCACCGATTATACAGAGTATGCTCGACAAAGACAAATATGACATCCGTAGATCGACCTGTGCGCTCTCATCCGAAATGAAATAATTGGGAGTTATGGTGCATATGTTACTTGCACTCTCGCGCGATATTTCATCCTTTAGTCGAGGAGATCTCCGATTCGCCGATATCCGCCGATAGGATTTAATTTAATAAATGCGACTTCTATTCGCTATTGGATTCTGCATTCGGAATACTTCATGTAAATCAAAAGTCTAGTCGTGTAGGAAAAATTTGAGTTATCGAAAATTCGTTACGTAACACAAATGTATAAATGAAAGTTCTATTATACTTTTGGTGATAAGATGTGCGAACAAATAATAAATTATTAAAAGTTTTCATCTTCGATATTTGATTAAATTGATTAATTATAGTTCCGCATCATTGAGAATGTATATACATTATATGAAATTATTATCGATTCTGCAATCTATTACGCGTTCACCGTCGTTACTATAGTCAAGAATTTGCTACCTCGGTTGAATATGCGACTAATTGGCAAGTAAATATATCTCTATACTTGCAAGACAGTTACCAGGAAGCGCTACTCGAGTATTTCTGTTTTTATTGGTATCCGTATTGTATGGGCTAACGGAGAATATATACGCTACTATCGTATTTCGCGGGATTCGATTAATTCCGCATATCGATCGATAATTTACGACAGTTTACAGTCGTGTCCTCCTCGGCGAAGGAACTTCTATCGTGACAGAATATATGCTGCGAATCTATTTTGCGTCATCTTTAATTGTCACGAGTGCTACGCTAGTCAAAAGTAAAACTCGAAATATAATAGATGTAATCCTTAATCAAGTCTTGCGAAATTGAAATTAGACCGACGACAATAAATCAAATAATGAAAATAATTTGATTTTTATTTAAAGCGGATCTTAGTGCTTAATAATACTAAATGCAAACCTCCCTATTGTGTTTCGGGATTGAAACTTTGATTCGTATAAAGCACCGATCGGTTTTTAATAAATCGTTATAATTACGTAAAATGTGACAAATTCGCGGAGCGCACGACAGGATCGCGAGTGTTTGAATTATTAATTGGGCTGCAACTCATTGCGAGCGCAACCCGGTCGACATAAATTACCAGTTCGCTAATCGCGCGACGCACACCCGCACTGCCGACGCAATCGATCGTGACGATTGCACAAATGCCGATCTGCTGGTAGGAGGAGTATACATATCGTGGCTGCGCACGTTATAGAAAAATCTATCGAGCGAGAAGCCCGTTTTACTCTGCGTTACCGCCGCGGTAGGCACGTTTCCCGAGAGTCGCGGACGCAACAAGGCGAATTCAATTAGCATAAAATACGTTCTTTCGCCGTGGTCGCAAAAGCATGCCGATCCTGGTCGGTCCATGGCGGTACCATGTTGCACACCTCCCTGCGTTGCCCGGCCCGGCCGGCGCGGCGCACCGACGATAGTTAAAGCGACTTTACCCTACAAACTAGACATACGCCGTCGCCGTATGTATAAATTATTATTGAACGACCAACGGGAAATATCGATGGGCGGTCGCAACACGGAGACACGTCGACGCCCATGTTTAGCGGTCGACGAGGCCTACGGCCAGGCTTTTACGACGCATATTTGCACTGTCTAAGCGCGTATTGGCTCCCCCGATGGTGATAGTTGCACGTACGCAAATATCTTCGCGCTTTGCCGCGCGGCTTGGTCGCTGTTAACAATCGTAAAAGACGATTAGGCTTGCCTCGATTGGCGAAACCGATACGATCTGCTTACGAGGTTCGGAGATTATCGTACTGCCGCGGTGATTGCCGAGGGAAATTAATTATCGGAATTCGCAGAAATGCTTGACCTCGTGTCGAATACGCAGCGTTAACTGGAATTCACTGTGCCATTGATAACGGTTTTACTGCTACGATTCATAATTCTAATTAAATTTTTATACGTTTCTTTACTTTCTCTTTGATGTTATTTAATCTGATAAATATAAATATAAAAATTAAGTAGAAAATTTAAAGGGCGAGTGAGAGTCAGAATATAAAAACGAATTTCTTAAATTATCATAATCAATATATTAATACGTAGATCTTAAAAATTAATGTAATAATAGAATTGAGATGATTACATAAATTAAATTATCCTTACGTGTGATAATTTAGTTTATGTAATCATCTTAATTTTATTATTACATTAATTTTTAAGATCTACGTATTAATATATTGATTATGATAATTTAAGAAATTCGTTTCTATATTCTGACTCTCATTCGCCCTTTAAACTTTCTACTTATTGTTAGTATTTATACTGAGAGTCCTGTACTATTGTTAATTTATAAATATAAAATACAATTTTCAGACTGGTATTCATAGTCGATTATTATCTGAGGAATAATCATAGTTTCATAAATTTTGAATTATTCGTCAATCAATGTTTAATTTTTATATGTAAGGAATAATCTTTAAATATTTTTTAATTTATATGAACCGATGATCTAAGAATGAATAAAATCTTAAATTGATGAATGGTAGATTTTAATCATTTATTTAGATGATAAATTTTATGTATACTGTGTTGTACTGCGTGTTGTATCAACATTGTGTCATTTTTTCCAATTCTAACATGTCTTCAATCATACTATGATTATAGTCATTCATAATAAATGATTAAATAATTAGGTTTTGAATAGATATTTTTTAAATAACTACTTTTTAAAAAAATAATTACTGCTATATTTAAATAAAATGTCAAACAGAACTCTCATTAATTAGAGTATGACGATTTTACTTAATAAATCTATGATTATTCGAGCTGATAATTGAAGATTCGAGACTAGGAATCGTAAATAAAAACAGATTTTTTAATCACAGATTCGTAAAATAGAGACCTGTAAAATATTAATCCAAAATATAAATATGTTATTACGCTTTCAATCAAAGACTGAAAATTATTTACAACTCTGAATTCCGGTCTATGTAAATAATCTTTAAAAACAAACATACGATAAAAAACATGAAACACATGTTGCAGTCTTGTTTTAACTATATCGAAGTGAATTACAGTTAAAAGTATCTTCCAATCGCGATCGATTAAATGACAAAATTCGATCGCTCACAAATACTCTTTTCGTATTGCGTTATCGTGGCGAGAATTTTGTTTTATCAACACATGGAAATAAAAATTGTGTCGTGTTGTGTACACGCGCTAGGTTTGTCCACTTTACGATATAGTATACTCCAATTACGATATCGGTAATTGTTATTTATACTATCATTCGAAAAAGTTTTGTTGTTAGCGAATGTAAAATTTGCTAATATTTGATTACGAATTTCCACGCCATCGAATTCGAATGTTCCTTTTAAACGACACGTTGCGTATCTGATGCATGTAGATCGAATCACGTCCAAACATTATGATAGAAATTTCAATTCAATTATGCACCATTCCGTTAATTTATTCTGTTGCAACGCGTTTCCCGAGCATTCGAGTTTATTTAGTAAACAGCAATTAATTCAGGAAAGTGCATCCCTTTATAGGATCCGGGCTTTGGTATCGGTTCCAGAAATTCGAATGATTCCGCGTAAACGACGTGATTGTACGCGGTGGCTTGCTCAATATGCGCCTTGTTAGTACCGGGATTATGCTCCTCTGCCGTAGCAGGGAATTTAATAATGCGCCAATAAATTATTGTAAATGTCAATCGCCGTCGCCGCGTTACGACCGTGTAACAAGTTATGCGCACGATAATCGTACGAGAGATCGCCAATGACATCAGACTTTGTATCCGGCGAGTTATCTCCGTACAATCGAATGCGAGAGACGCATAAGCCGTCATGGGTGTGTTTCGCTGTCACAGCACCGCACCGTAATACCGCGAGAGAGACGAGCAAGGCTAAATCGAGAATACGAAGCCGGCAATAAGATTATGTCCGAACAGAACGATGTACGATTCTTCTTTTCAAGTCCCTTGGGCGATATATCGCTATTCTCATGCCGATGAACGCGATACCTCGCTTCACTAGTATGCGTGGAATCTGTTTCAAGGTGCATGGACATTTTAGATTAACGGAAGGCTCTTTTCTTCGTGGAAACGTAGTTTTTATCTTTATTCCTCTTTTTGCATCTTCTTCTAACGCTTCCTGTCCCGGTTGTACCTCGTATCGTGAAAATTCCACGCGACGACAATGGCGACACAACGACGACGACGACGACGACGACGACGACAACGACGACGATGAGAATGTTTCCCGTGAGAACGTTTTCAAGCAGGGTACGCATAACGGTTTATACGCTAATAGTTGCATGCGTCAATTGATGCTTTATGAGGGATGCGATAAAGATAGCGGACAGCGAGCACTATATGGTCGCCGTGATTATTGCGGACACTTGGCGCTTCTCATCGCGCGAGATGTCGGGATTAATCCTCCTCGAGATATGCGATTCCGTCGGCTTCTGGAGTATTATCTCGCACTACGTGCGAACTAGGCGGAGTAATGTCTTCCGTTACTACAATCCCTCGTAGATCCGACAGTTCGTCACGGAGAGCAAGATAACGGATATTCCACACAAAACCCAGAATATCTAAGCGGGATATCGTATTCTCTGACTTGTTAAGGATGAAACCGGATGTCCGCCTGGGAGATAAGAAAAAGAATTCGGCCGAGGGCGAAAGACTATGATTCCGATGACGATAAATGCTTCCTGCCAGGGGAAACGTGATTTATACCGTCATTAGAGTAGTCGTCCTGGACTTCCCGTGTAGGTGGTATATAATGATGGCTACCGCGTATGTGTTTGTGGCGCGCCGGTTCTGGCTCGTTTTCCATGGCGGGCAGGAGATGCCGGCTACAAAAAAAGGCGCCCGCGTCCGACGATTATAACGTCCATAAACACCCAGTCTGTAACAGTTACGATGCGTCTTGGCAAAACCTGGCGACTTTAAGTGAGCTTACACACTCGCCGTATGTCCCCGTTAATTGGTACAGCGAGAAATATTCAATCCGAGTATCCGATCGTTTAACATTGGTTAAGCAATCCTTACTTGATAATTATAATGTTGATCGTGTGACGGGGATATTTCGACCTGAATATTTTACGTGATTCGGTGTTATCAGGTCCTTTTTTTTTACAGATCCTATTCTATATTTGAGAGACGCTGCGATCGACAGGTCAGTGATACTGAAGCTGAAATTGAGTTCCATTATAGCGGAAGTCTGTTCGGCTCACGTGTATCCGGGATACGGGCTCGCAAAGTGATCGCATCATTTATCACGAGATCGAGCTTCTTACCAGCCCTTTACACGGGGTGCTTCTTGAGTATACAGAATATTATCCTCAGATATTACCCCACGGAATATATATACCTCCTCGCGTAACAAAACCCTCGCGACCTTAATCGCTTTATCATTTTTTCCTCTCCTCACGTCTCTATATAAAAGAGAGAAAAACGAGTGGGCTATTAAACTCTAATTGTCAAAAGAAGTAACGAGGGACCACCCATTCCGTTAAGATTCGCCAAAATAGATACCTATTAATTGGATGGAGGAACAGCTCGTCGTTGATCAGCTATTACCAGTAATTATACGTTAACCGTGTATACGTGCTCATAGAGCCTGGAACCTGTTCCCCTACTGTAGAGCAGTAGAGTACATTGATTTGAATCGCCCGCATATTATACGTACTGTACTTGCACGCGGTGCTGACCGTATTCACGCCTCCTAGCCTTTCGCTACCGGGGGAGACGTGGTCGTAAATATTTGCCGCGGTTTACGGTATTGCGTATTATGTCGGACTCTCTCGCGGCCATGATTCTTTTACCGGGGCACCAATCGTATTTCAATTTTCCATTCTACAGGACGTATTCGCGCGAGCGCGGGCGCGCGAGAAAACGGCCGGCCGCGACAGCCTCTCGGGCTCTCGGATTGTATTCGTTTGGCGGGGGCCCGTTGCATATACAAGTGAATAATGCCGCGCGAAAGCCGATATCTCTCGCGGTCGCCTGTCATTGGCGCCGCAATAACGATCATTCTCATTTTTTGCCACGCGGTCCCCCACGGTGACAAATCGCTCTTTGTTGCGAAAGCGGAATTAATTGACCTATTGATTTATTACGACCCCCTTTTGTACCGGGTTTCACTTCTACGCACCGCGATACTAGCCGGCGATATTTCGCTTTTTCGTAGAACACACCCGACGCCTTTAGCTGACGGGGTTGATGATAAATCGATTGGGTGTGCTGATTGCTATCGGCTCCAGTGGGTCGGTACATATATGCATTAATTGCCGGTATTAATAGCGATAGAATGACGAACGGGGAGAAAACTGTTTTGGTCTGATGTGATGAGGCGATGATTCGATCTCACTGATCTCACCGAGTTAATCCGATCAACCTATATGTATATATATATATATATAGATATTTTCGAGACGCGGCGAGCTGTTAAATTAAAACGCGATGCCGATAATGAGAGAGCCACGTTGATCGTTTACTCACGGCGTACATGTTGCGTCTGTGTCGGTTGTAAAGAAGATATATGATGGCGATATATTACCACCGCACGAATTATTGACACGATAGCTGTTACTGTTGCTGATATAGTAACCGTCTTGCCAAATGCGGTAACGGGTGGCAATCCGTTATTGCGAGGCTACGTGAGCGATAAAACATTATTCGTAAACGAAATTGACTCAAATACGTCTTTTTTGTAACAATAACATGTCGATAGGAATAATTGAGCTTTCGCAAAAATTGATACAACTTCTTCGCCGGTATCACTTTAGTTGTATCCAATGCTCCTCCATCGGTTGATAAATTCGAACAGAAAGCACTGGTCGCGTCGCTAAAGACTAGAGTTTGTAATGTTTTCGCGATACCGCTTGTATTTCAATTCCTCGTCCATTGGGACGCGCTTCTGGGTAACCGCGGAATAATTCATCGGGACAGTCTTCAAGGAGTTGTTTCGAACTCGGTCTCAACGGATCGTGAGTAATGTGCGGTAGGAGCTGATATTTCTTGCCGCCGGCTGTCGCGTTGCGCCTCGCAATAACAATTATTTTCAACGACTCATTTTTTTTTATACAGCTGCACAACTTGGGAATTGGCGGGAGTGGAAAGCGTGGAAACGCGGAATTGATGGAGTGCCTGGGAATGCCAGCCGTGCGCGCCGGGATTTATTTTGTGCAACGAGCGGAAGATATTTGCTCATTACTCGAAAACGTTTCCGAACAGATAACGTTGACATCGTCGATCGATCACGATGTTCGAGATATGAGTATGTATCGAAATATTTAAATCAAAAGCGTATCTCTGAAGAATTTGAAAATATATTTTATCTACGAATATTAAAATTGCAGCATAATTATTTTAAAATAAAAATTTCACAGGATTATTTTTATATAAATTCAAACTTCATCGCGAAGATAAAAATTGAAGTTTTCCCTATTTAATTTTATTGTAAAGTAAGTATGATTAAAAGTAAACTCTAGACTGGTTTCTTGCAAAAAAAAAATATAAGGATATCATCTTTTAAAGGGTATTATGATAGAGTAATAATGTAATAGCGATCTCAAGCGAGCGATACATTAATCTTAATATAATAAATTTATATAGAGATATCAGATAGTGTGATAGCATCTCAAGTCTCACGAGTGATCAATCGAGATGTAAAACGCGACGCCATTACTGCGTTCGTTTGCGATATGGCCATTACTGCGTTCGTTTGTGACGAAACTAATTGCGCAAGGAGCGACCGAGTGGAATAATGACTTATACGTAAGTGCCGTTCGTTGAAGAAGAGTCACGCGACAAGATGCATGTCTGAGGTGCATTTTGCAGGCGCCGCACCGCGCCGTGACTGGAACCTATCGGTTCCAGCGATCGTTCTTGGAAATTTAATAGACACATCCCGACATAATCCTTGATTCTCGCGCCCGATGATATCATAACTCGCATTCTCGCGCCTATAGAGAGTACGTGCCTGAGCTAAAGATAAGCGGGGTTAAAAGATCCGCTTCTTGGGGCCTTGCGAGGGTAAAGCCAACCCCGTTTGTCCTGCGGGCCGGAAATTCTCGTCCATCGTCGGAAAAGAAAGCTCGGACTGTGCCTGATAAAATTTTCGTGCGGAAAACGATTTAGACGGTAATTCACGAGCGTATGGCTAGTGGGGTTTATCAACAAGACCGCGGCGACATTCTCCTACGATTGTGGTAAAAGACCGGGCTGGCGGAAGATAAAATTAATTACGATACACGTTTTACTCCCTCCGGTGGAAACGGTAACATAGTAGGCGAGATATCGCGAGAGCGATTGCTCAGCAGATAGCGTGGATGTTAGATAGTGAATTTTAAATTCACCATGAGAACTTAAATAAAATTTGAATTCCGTTCGCGCTAGGAAGTGAGATATTAATAATGGCAGCGATAAAATAATAAAGCTATCAGTGATAAATTAACAAAATTATCTAGTCTGTATCTTTCTAAAGAATCCAATTTATTATCGTATAAAAAAGATTTTTAATGTAAAGTAACCATTAAAGAGATTTAAAGAGATTGTAAAATGATATAAATTTTTTAAATATATCTAAGAATATAATTAACACAATTTATCAGTGAAAAATATAAAAAAGCGCATCAGAGCCTACATCGGCTGTTCGGATGTACAGAAAACTCTTTATTTTTGTGTGAATGTATTTTTGTGTAAACGTTTCGACCCTTCAATTCGGGTCCTTATCAATATAAAATATAAATCGAAATTACATCTAATTTTTTCGTTTCTCGCTTTTCTTTTGAATGACTACATAGGAAATCTGACAATCTGATGAGCGATGTGATTCTACTTATTGAAGCAATATGTATGACTTCGGTTTTACTTTATGTTTTTATATTATTATTGTATAAGTTAATATTTTTGATAATCATTTGGCTATACTTTACATAGGTAATTTGATATTCGGAAATCACCATTTTGGAATTTGCGTTAATTATGTAATTAGATTTATGTTATATCGATGAAGACCCAAATTGAAGGTTTGAAACGTATACAGGGTGTTTGGCGACTACCGCATTTTTTGTCATACGTGGGTAGAATAGCCTATACTGAA
>NW_017296201.1:6108591-6253056 GCF_001594075.2 Trachymyrmex cornetzi
AATAATTAATATCTTGTTAACTATTGCTGACACCTCAAAATGGTACAGGACTTTTTGATTCAGTATAGGCTGTTCTACCCACGTATGACAAAAAATGCGGTAGTCGCCAAACACCCTGTATATTGATTTTGTTACATTCACACGAAAATAAAGTGTTTTCTGTGCATCCGAATAGCTGATATAGGCTCTGATGGGCTTTTTTATTATTTTTTACTCATTTTATATATTTGTTTATCACAATACAATTAAATAGAAATGATCTATTGTTTATTATATTTTCCGAGTAAATAATACGATCCGATTTGAAACCACTTGACCTCGGTACGCAATCAGTGTTTGAAACAGCGAAAAGGATGATCATGATTAGATTCAATTCTAATGCAATATTATACCGCCACATTGGAGGCTGAACTGGAGGATTGCATGACCCAAGGGAATAAGGCCATTACCGGGCAAGCCTGAAATTACTGAATACACATTACATATCGATGGAAATTACGTTCGGCCTCTCGTACGAACACATATATATGCACACATGCAATCATAACAATATAACACCGCGAGAGCCGAGACGATTACTTCGTTTACACGCGCAAATTCGTAGAGATCCGTGAAGCAGGTGACACGGCAATACGACATTCCGAGCAGATCATCACCAATTACGACGCTTGTTTGCGGTATTGCATTGGTAGGTATTACACGTCCTACAATTAGAGTGATTGAGAGAAGTATATCTATGCAACTATCATTTATAGTATATATCATTTTACGGTATAACGATCCCTATATAATTTACAATACACTAATTCAAGAATCAAATGATTTCATGGATAAGCATGAGCATGAAATTTATGTTTTACATTTCATCGAAAAATTCATTATAAAATTTGTGTAATAACGTAAATGTTATTGATAGATTTGTCATGTTTGTGTGACTTCTAAATTTAAAATATTAATAAAAATATTAGCATACTTGATATGTGCAAGATATTTTGTTTTTCTTGTAAAGCAATAAATGATAATTTTATATTCTTAACCCAGGAGTTATCTGGGATATTTTTATATCCCAACAACGATAAAATTATGAATTGTAAAATATTGTTTTGCGAGGATATTGTTTAACAGATTCTTTTTAATTACTATTTTTTTATAAATCTTTAAATATGCAATTCCATCGAGAATGCAATACGAGAACTTATATTAAATAGAACCTTTATTTTTTAGAAATACTATCATAATAAGCTACTTAACGGATAACTTATTCTATTTAATATTTGTTTAGTTTCTGCTTATTTTTATCAGAAAATTGTGACTAAATACATTTATAATATCAATTTTTATATATTAATAATAAATAAAAAAAAAACAATCAGAAAATGATATACACTATGTCGTTAAATAACAGTGATTTTAATTGGGGTGTAAAAATATTCCAGGCAATCCGTTTACGTAAATAAAATCAGGTGACTACTTTTGGGTAAAGGAAGAAGAAATACTCCCATCTGTAAGAAACTTTGTATTCGCGATGGAGGAGATGAAGTCGTTTATCAACCTAAAGTTAGCGATTCAGTCATCACGAAAATTTAAGGGACATTAAATCTTGGATTTAAGTCAATGTTGCTTATAATCTGTCGCTAAATAGAGTCTTACTGCGCGTAAAAGTCGGACGTGAGTGGCAGGAGTAGGCTCGAGTTTTACGAGCGGTTACGCGTCGCAACCACCTCCTCTCGTACGGAGGCATACTCACGTGCCTCCGTGTGCCGCGGATTTTATGGTCCAATAAAAATGAATATCATCCGTGAGAGGTGTAGGTACATTAGAACCACGGTAAACACAGAATTGCGCGCGTAAAATATCAAGTAGCGTGTACATGTTGAAATCAGCCGTTTCACCAATTAACGACAATGACAGATTTGTCTTATTATCCAGAGATTTGTTCGTTATTATGCAGAAACTATCTTATTTCCAGCATTTTTTCGTCACATTTAGTATTTTATAGTTACGTAGTGCCTCGGCTGCGGAGTAATTCAACTGGCGCGATTCTTTATCTTTTAAGTGGAGAAAATCCGAATTAATTTCTCCAATGTGCGCATATACTTCTAGCACTCTCAGCTCATTCTAGAAAAGCGGATTTACCGTGTTACCTCGGGATGTAGAAATACTCTTTACAAACAAAAAAAAATAATTACGCACACTGAAAAAAAAAGGATTAGCTGTTGCAGCAAATTATATGGTAAAATATGGCATAGCATTTTTAATTGATTGCAGCAGCTAATTTTTGGCTGTGTTAACCTATAGAAATCTTATACTGACATTGCGGACTAACGCAACCAAAAAGTAGCTGCTGCAATCAATTAAAAATGCTATGCCATATTTTACCATCTAATTTGTTGCAGCAGCCAATCCTTTTTTTCAGTGCACAAGTCTATATTTGTGCGTAACTTTTTTTTGTCAAAAAACTGATATTCATAAACCGGTATTTGCAGTTCGTTCTTATTACAAGACAGTCTTAATATCTTAAAATGCTAATGCATCCTTTTGATTGGCTTACGACATTTTAAATAGTCTTAAATATAAGAATCGACTATAGATATCGTCCATAGTCGGTTCTTATTTCAAGACCATCTTAAGAAATGTTTTACGATGCCAACACGATTCTGTGATTGGTTTATGACGTCTCGAGAGACTGTACTTGAGACGGTTTTAGATGAGAAGAACTGACTATATCTACAAAATGTATATTTAAGAAATATTTAAGAGTGTATCCTGTTTTATACTTGCGCAGAGAGAGAGAGAGAGAGAGAGAGAGAGAGAGAGAGAGAGAGATTCACGCCGCGACGTTGTTGTGAGGCGCCACGATTTCGCGAAATTTCTCTATAATATACAACACACTCGATGAGGTTGATTACTGCGGCTGTTCGTTGCAGTTTCACGGAGCTCCTGAAGAAAATTGAGCAATTATACGGTATTGCATGAGAACCAAGCATCCATAAAGGCGGTTCCGCCGATGGGTCCGCGATGTTCTGGTCGATGGGACACCCAGGGCCGATGTCGGGACAGCCTTACTTTGCAAATGTGTGTATGTATTTGTGCGGCTCGTTATGCACGTACGATGCAATTGCGCATCCATGTGCGCGTGTGCACGCGTACGTGGACAACGACTAGGTGCGCCGTCATAAATCTGCCATGCCGTGGCAAATTAAATCATTATCTAGAAGCTACGAGCAAATTGCGCTGATGCATACTCGAAGGCTTTTATACTTTATACTCTCCCTCGTTTCTCCACGCATTGTCCAGACGCTTCTTTTTTCCCCCTGTCTTCGCATTCCTCCGTTCGCCCTTTATATTCTGTTACCGTGATTTTACGCATGTAGGAAACTCCGCGAGTGTTTTCTCTTCTTGCGGCTCGAGCGGCGGTTTGCAGTTTAGCGTGTAGACTAATACACATAAATTTCAACCGAGGATGATGATAAAGAGGCTGCGGCGGCGGCAGCTCGCTGCCCGACGAGAGATCGCGCGTTGTTTTGTGCCGAGCTTTACGTCGGAAAATTTTCAACTTTCCGCGGCATAATCTTTGCTATATTTAGTTCGCTGCCTTCATTCCATCCAAGTATTTTAGAAGCGCTCATACAACAAACATACATTTCCCAAAAAAGACGATCATCAAAGTAGAGGAACTGCGCAGAGTTAAAGTAGAAGTTTAAATCAAGCTTTAGATTTAGAAAGAGAATTTTGAATTATTGTTTTATATTTAATATCTCCTCTAAATTAGGGAGTTACACGTTGATCTCTATTGTGCAATATATTCATTTGCATAATATCGCATTTCGTATTATATATATATAGATGGATCGTAATTCTTCAATTTCCCTTGATATCGCACGCCAATAATGTAAATGGCACACCACTGGAAAATACTTTTTAAAAACACGCTTACCATGAGAGAGCTCTTGTCCAGTTGAATTCTCATTCCGATAGTTCTGGTTCACTTCGCCGCGACATTGACAAAAGAAGTGCATTTCAGATACGCGATAAATCACTCTTGAAAAATTGGCTCGTACACCACAGTCGAGCTATACGACCCGATTTCGTTCAAATTGTGCTAGTTGTTAGCTATGAGTTATCGCCCGGACTTATTAATTAATCGACATCGTTAACGGCTACCTGATTTTAACGCAATAAAGAAAATCTTATCATCAAGAGGCGAACAGAATGTATTTTGCTTTTTCATATATTATCTTCAAGTGGCATAATGTACGTATAGCTGGCTGCAGTTCGTGGCAGATATGCTGTCGCACAAGAAAGAAGGAAAGCGAGAAAGAGAGAGAAAAAGACAAGCGCGTATAATGTGATTGATTTAGAATCACCATGGAGATCATAGTGAAAAGACTTAACGAGCGAAAGCACGTTTCGTTGCCGTACGATCTTAAGGGCGATATGTCGCGAATGCTCGCGGTTACTAGCGAATATAAGATAACGCGAGCTGATCGTTCGCTTGATATATCAACTGTCGCTCACTCATGAATGCATGACGTTCTCTTTTAGAGACAGAAAAATTTTATCGAGCTGACTGAAACTTCATGTCCAGTCACCGACATGAGCATAATCGAGCAGATATACGATCCTGATTGCAACTTGCATGTCCAATAATTTGTAATTTAACTGGCAGAAATCCCGATTCGGTCCTCATTTCTTATGTATCGAACGATTGGATGCATTGACAGTCGTTGACAGTACAGATTTTATCTCTCGTTATACTCTTCACTCGACTCGGAATTGCGAGAAATAGTGTATTAGTGCGCCGGGAGCAACAGGGAGCTTGATTTCTGTCTACAAATTGCAACTGACAATTCAATCGCGCCACGTTATGCCACTCCAGACTTTGTTTACTTCGTTCAGCTTCTAATGCGATTCGACGTCTTGTATCAGTGTGCAAATGATATCTTCGTGAGATTTATGACATGATCGACTTCGATTTGCAAACAAGACGTTTAAAAGATCAATAAGTAAATAAGGTAAAGATTAACTTTATGTCTCTCATTTGCTTCCTTCTTTTTTCTACTATAAATAAAGTAATTATTATAATACAATTTTTTTTCATTATATAAGCTAATATAATAAAAAAGCCAATAAATTATAATAAATTGATAAATGTTACAACTGTGTTGTAAAAAGGAACAATTGTATTGGAACAATCCCTTTGAAATTTTAACAAATGCAAACGTGACGCGAATATCGACTTGTGTAAACGCGACCTATCGAAAATCGAAAGTGTAACTCACCAGACCGTCGCAAGCGGACAGAGCGACGCGGGAATTCCGATGGCCCTTAATGAATCCTCGATAATGACATTTGCTACCATGACTTTTCGCTGGACTGCGGACGTGCAGATCCCGCTTCCGTCTTTCCACGACCATCGCGCGGCCGATGAAGTTGTCGACTGCCGTCAGCTCGAGGTGGTACTCGTTTCCGGCCACAGCCATTTGATAATGAACGACTGGTCCGTCTTCGTGATGATGATGCGTAACATTTTCCGAGATAAAATCTCCTCGGTGATTCACTTTCCGTGGTATTACGATCTCGTGGTTGTGTAAATGTTCCTGTAGGGTGTACACCCCTGAAAGTATAAAAGAACTGATTGTACAAGAAAATCCGCAGTCTGTATCTGCTATGATTCCTTATTTTTCTTACGATATTTTTAGTACCGTAAAACTTTGACCTAGTCGGAATAACTTTGACCTAATTTTTTAAAAATGTTTAGACAGCACACATGTACAAAATTGGAACATAAGCGGTGGCAGGTTCACACAGGTCTGTGGAGTCTCTTTTTTTAAAAACATTTATAGCAAAATGTTACATACGCACATATTTACATATATACATACAGTGAGTGCAACAAGTACTCGTACAAAGAAAATATTTTTTTAAAACACTTTATTTTTAAAAAGTAAATATTGTCCAGCGAGAAATGAGTCATCGAATTAATGTCGAATCAACATAAATACGATGATTTCAACATCAATTTGACGTCGATTCGACGTTCAATTGACGATCATTTCTTGTTGGATAATTAACAATTTATTCATAAAGAATAAAATAGATTGTATGTTTCTTAAAATTACATATACCAAAAAGATGTACATTAATTATACAAAATATATCATCTAAAAAATAAACAAAAATAAAAAATTGTATTGTTTGAATGCTCGAAAAGTATTCGTAGACGAAAAATTTAGCTTCTAAAATCAGGAATACATGCAAAGCTCGTTTGTTAGAACAGAATGTATTCATTGTATAAAATTGCTAATTAATGTTTATTTTCTACAAATAAGGCTTTTTTTATAACAAATTTCCTTGTACGAATACTTTTTGCTCTCACTGTATATACACATATATATAATATTTCTAAAATGCTTAATCGCAATTTTGACATTTCAAAAATATTTTTTAATTTAAGAAACTTCTAGATATAAAAAAACATGTATATTCCATTATATTATTCTCACTTGATATGTGTGCTATTTTGAGAATTACTAAAATTTAAGTCAAAGTTATTTTATGATAACTAAAGATTTGAGTAAATAACGAATTAAATTATGCACTGGTGGATAGAAAAGGATATGCAAAGTACAGTTGTTTTTATTAAATTCTCTTCAACGTTATCTTTTAACGTTATGCGCGTGGCTTTTTGCTCGATTTTGTTGGATAATACATATACTATATTTATTAAGTGTTTATCGCTCTAGATTTCGCTCAAGTAATAAAACATAATGTTTATTATATTACGCTCAAGTGGGCAGAGACTCGTAAAAGCTGAACGCTCGCTCGCGCGCAAGTATGAGGTGATGAAACCCGGAGAAGGCTGTGAAATGAAAAGAGGCTGAGTCCTCGCGAAACATGCGCGACAGTTACGCACCATAAACCCGCTGCAATAATTTGCGATTGATTTAGCGTGCGCTGCAGCTTAGAAAGGTGCCGCTTACTACGTTCGATTAACGCCCTCGTTAAGCGTCGCCATTGCCAACGAGATAGATGAATACGAGTACCGGTCGGATTTCTTCGACACGCCTAATCTCTCATTGTGACGGTTCCGAGAGAACATTTCGGAGAACAAATCCTCGGATATATAGAGGTAAGATCGCGTCTCTTGCGGATATCTCACACAATGACGGTTCTAAATCTTTTGCGTAAATTACGAGACACTCGAGGATGAATCACTGATATCGGAAAGAATTTATCATTATAAAGTGACAATGGTCAATTATCGTTGTATGGTTTTTCCCTGTCTTGTGGATGTTTTTATTTTACTAAGTTTATTTTTATGTGTTATTTACTTAATTTATTTATATATATATATATATTTATTTATTTGATTTTATTTTTGCTGCTTTTAGTCATTCCTTTCTGTTCATGTTTTGCTAATTTTTGCAAGCCATTTTTAAGGGTCTTTTGCAAATTTTTCTCTAATTAGATATAGATATATTTTGGAATTAAACCTTCTTTACTTTATTTATGCCGTTTGGAATTTCATACGTGTCATTTAAATTGAAGGTTGATTACTGATTTCACCGAGACATTAGGTTTGTTTTTTACTACTGCACTACACTAGAATTTTCCTTCTCGTTTTTGCTAAATCAAACATATACCTATTTCACTAATTGTAAGTACAAAGAATGTACAGTTCAGCTAAAAACAGATCTATTAAATCTTAAAGAAGCTTATTGTTGTAAATCGAACATATCCGCTCGCTGCAATTGCGTTTTGGAATAAAGTTTCAATTTTTTTGCCCTTCATTTCCGAGAAATTTAAAATACTTGCGAGGTCAAGTTGCGACAAATTGTAACACTGGCCACAGCTTATCGATTCTATTCTTGACTATTGTTATTGATGATCTAACGCTTAATGGAATAATTGTAGTTAACAGTATGTCTACATGGTGAATAGAAAGAAAAGCACGTAGTCGAGAATGCAAACGCGGTTCAACTGCCGCGATATGTCTTCATATAAAAGCCGTCTCTGACAGCATCGTTATGGTCCCGTCTGCATGTCAATGACGGGCATTGACTATACGGAAAATGCCTGTGGTTGCTTGGTTTCGTATTTTCTCCTGCTAGAAATCAATTTACACTAGTTGAAATCGATTTTCAAAGATTGGAGATGTAATGTCTGCATGGAATGATATAATTTATTTTGATGATATCAATTAAGAAGGAATTACACATATTTATATGTATGTGTAAAAAATAAAAAATAGATAATCATGTATCCAAAATGTAAATTTGTCCGATCAAGTAATTACGTAAATATTGAATAAATGGATTAATTATAAGTAAAATGCCTGTAAGCCTCCGCGGTTATTAATGCGTAAATAATTTATTTATACAGGCTATAAAACAAAATGTATGAGCATAATATGGCAAGCGTAAGGCCGTCTAGACCAATGAGCATGTTATGTAAATTAATGCTGGCTGCTCATTGGTCCAAGTGGTTTTATGCCATGCTGTGCTATGCTTATACATTCTGTGTGCTTTAGGGCTGTGGGCCCTAAAGCGATAAGATATAATTCGCAAACAGTTGTATTTACCAACAAAATTAATTGCAAACGTTTTGATTTATCTGAAATCCTCCTTAATGCAAAAGTCAAGTACAAAATTACTCAGTTTCTCATCTAGACATATTACTTAGATTGTTTAATTTATTGGAGCCACAAAATTACATATTTTTATTTTTACTGAACGAATAAAAATCCAACAAATTATAAGTTGTTTCTCGACGTCAGATATGATCAACTTATTAAATGTAATGAAGGGACTTTATCTTGGATGGTTGCAAACATTTCCATACGTCTTACATAATCGTGTGAAACCTCAAGCAATATGGCTAAAACGTAGGTGTATATCATTGGCGTGCACTGCTGTCGGCAGTCTGCGCCTAATAGTTTCTGCGGTTAATGGTTTTCTCGTGATCGCTCTAGAACCTCCGCCGTGCTGTTGATGTTCCACGCGAACGCAATGCAATCTGTATGCGCGAGCTCCGGCAAAACGCAATGGATGATTTCCCATCTCATAGTGGCGATAGCTACAATTTATACCGTTTATCGACTAATTTCATCTCTACATATATAATATTAAATAGTAATCGGCCTTGGTTAGATCTTCCCCGATGCAATGCCATCCACTTGACATCCCAGCCGCGGGAGAGCATCGTTCGTATAATCCGGCTTATATTACTGCCAACATCTGAAATATCTCTGAAATTCTGACGTTTATTTAAGCAATAGTTGTGATATATGTACATTCGCGCCTCGATCGACTTTTAATACTTGTCTCGCGATATATTTTATATATATATATATAGCCATCTATGCGAGTGAACACGAAAAAAACAGTTTTGCTAAAGTATTAAAAAATTTAGCTAGATACAGATCTGAAAATAATTTTGTTTGGATCAAAATAATTAGATAGGATGTTTAAACTGATGATATTAGAATGTTAAAACTATTTGCAGCAATGTCACCAACGTTTAAGTGTTTTACATAATTATTTTGATGGTCCAATAAAATTATTTTCAAATAGGTATGTAGTTAAATTTATTGATGCTTCAATAAAACCGTTCTTTCTCTGAATAACATTTATGTTGTGATGAAATGCATTTCATTGCATTACGATACATATTGTGTATGACACAATGATGCATAAGTCATTTATATACTTCATTTTGGAAAAATAGATCATTATTGGTTATCTCATGAAAATACATGGCTACTAATTATGTCTTATAATTATGAATATCCAATTTATCTTGTTGCATCGCGAAGCATCTTTCACGCTAATTCAAGATACCGAACACGAGACTCTAAGTCGCCTTGACGAGACACTGGAATCGATCTATCCGCTTTTCATGCCTCGATCGCTAAGAGGTGGTTAGATAGGTAGATAAACAGGACGACAGAAAGAGACAGAGACGGAGGAGGGAAGGAGAGAAAGAGAAAGAGAGAGAGAGAGAGAGGAGAGAGACAGGTGCTGTCTAGTACAGGTAGTTGAACGGTGTAATCATCATTATCCTATTATCATTAAAGCTGGAAAAATGGCGGGGCGACCAATAGGCGCACACCTCCAGTCGAGTCGGGGTTAACTGCAGGTGGGGACCGTCGCGTCGGATGGAGATACTCGGACCTCCCATACAGGCTGTACCTACTGTAAATGTCTCTACAGACACGATCGCGGCCGTTCATACGTCGTCGTATGTACGCACTGTGCCACTACCACGGCTCGTCTAATTGCATATAATTGATGATGCGCGTTGTCCAGGGTTAACATAATTATACGCGACTTATGCAGCGAGTTATTAATTGGCCGCTCTTACCTGCCGACAATTAACCTCCCGGCGGTCGCGTCCGTACAGAATGGAGTAATACGAGAATGTACTTTTCGTTGGATCATAGATAATAATTTTACATCTCATTTAATAAAGTAACAAATATTCTCGAAATGCACTTAGCGTCTGCCAATACGCTTTCATCAAGAGAGGAATATTTATTTGATATGTAAAATACTAGCGTTTTTAACTTTAGGATACTGCGAGAACTTTGAGATTGTAAAAAAAGGTGAATTATCGAATGATTAACCGATGTGCTATTTTAACAATTTTGCCGATTTCGGGGAAGAAACCGTCTCGGCGCGTGTAAGAATTCTTGACAGATTTAGAGGTAGTCGAAAGATCGGTCCTCTCATAGAGAATTTATGGATAGCCGCGCGTATGGAAATCCCGTATTGCAGATCGACGCGATAATTCAGGAGCCGATCGTAAGGCCGATACGCAAGGCATTTCGTACGTCTGATATAACGTAATTTATCGTCGCACTGCTGTCCGCCTACCGTCGTCCGTCGATCGCGCCGTGTTCTATACTTCGTCAGTGTCGTCGGCTTATTTCACGTGCACGCAAGGACTGACGTTGCTACGATCTAATCGATAAAACATTCGTCTTCCGCCGGTCTCTCCGCGGCTGCGATCAATAAGGACGTATGATCGACGCACGCGCGTTTCGTCCCCGTAACGCAATCCAAAATTTCGGCTCACCAAAGTGGGGCAAAGTGGGGCACGGGACGCAATCAAGCATTCTCTTATCTGAGCGGCAAGGTAATTATATCGTACACTTGGGAGGAACTGTTTTCAAATTCTATCTATGTAACGGTCACACGAGTATTGTATCATTTGCAGAGGAGATTTATCGTTGCGCCTCTTCGTTTTCTCATACGGGGAGGGCGAGGGATATGAGTATACGACCGATTTCAATTCCGGTCTCACGGTTCTCCACCGAGTTGTCACGGGCGAATGGTGGAGGCGCAGCGGCCAAAGTTATTAGGCGTCGGAATGATTCTTTATCGGCGATACCTGGGTATTACGGTAGAAACCAGTTTTTCTGCAGATGACTCACTCCCAGGCCCATCTCGATTCTCGCGCCCAGGTCATCGCCGGTCCCGCAGAATGGGTCCTCCCCTCCTTTGCCTCCCTCGTCTCTGCCACCATTAGCATATATACCTACTTATCGAATTCATTAAAGCCGTCACGATATACCTATCCGCGGAATTAACCCAACTACGCAGCGAGACGCGAGATGTAGTCGTTTCTAGAGGATGAGTTTCTCGTAATCGTCATCTATCTGAATCATCATTGCCGGCTTCTATTAGCTTTATCATTGTAAACACTGGTTTTACAACGCCGAAACTTAATATCATTTTCGATTCACGGTGACCTTTATCTAAAATTCGATGTAAGTGGCAGCTAAGTAAATTTACTTGTACGCCGAGAATAGATTGTCTTGCGTGAAAGATACGATTCTTGAGCAGCTTGTAAATTATACGATCTATCCATGTCAGCTAAAAGTTATCTTTTTTGCGGAATTTAGAGAATTTTGGCTTAGCTTTCAAATCTCGGATATTTCTAACATCTTAAATCTCTACAAACGACATAAATTTGCTCATTAAGGAGATATCAAAGAACTCTCTACCATTTTACGATAGTTAATTCATTCTTAGCTCATTAAGTAACTTGATGCTTGTTTCTTCTAGAATTACTGAAAAATAATACACAGGTCGGGACTAAACATATACAGTATACTAGAAATTTAAATGCCTATTACGGTCGGAGCTGGATCTTCGTCGCTTTTAAATGATTCAATCTTGAATTACTAATATATACTATATATGTACTTGCATATATACTATATTGTAGTCTTTTTCTATTATAACTGCGCGCCGAATTGTCTTCCGGATTAAATAAACGCAATTAAAACTACTCTAGTAATATATCGCGAATTAAATTGACAAGCAATTTTAATAATTTGATGCTACCATCAAGCATCATATATTATAAAGATGTTAATATATTAAAACTGTTAATAAATTTATTGCGAAAAATATTACCTCGGTCGGGACTTGAACTCGGATCTCTTGTAAATCGTACGAGCGTCCTGAGCCATTAGACTACCGAGGCGCAGTTAGAAAAAGACTACAATATGGTATATATGCAAGTATACATATATAGTATATATTAGTAATTCAAGATTGAATTATTTAAAAGCAACGAAGATCCAGCTCCGACCGTAATAGGCATTTAAATTTTTAGTACTGATTGTGTTTCTCACATGTACGGTTTAAAAATATAAATATATCATATACAGTATGTTAATGAGGTCAAAGGTGAAAAAAGCTTATAAACTTATAAACTGTTCTACTACGAGTTGTCAAGAGCGAATTATTTTGAATAAAAGCTTATAAATTGTTCACAAATTCTTGTTTCTGAAATAATTTCTTTCGTCGAAATAATGACTCTTTCGAATATTCTTATTGTACTGAAAATAGTAACAAATATAATATCTCTTTGAACATTTTTTAATAAAGCATTTTGAGACCTAAGTTTATATAAACTTTCTTCATCTACTCGATTTTATTAGCACATTGTACAAGTTTAGTCCCGACATTTATGGATATCCTGTACATATGTATATAGTTTAGTATACATATACACTTGTTAGAGAAAAGTTTTTAATATTTGTAACTGTAACTGCATGAAAAAATAATTACCGTTAAAAGCTCCATTTTTATACATAGTTATTACTGCTAATAATAATTATATTTATAATTAAAAACTTATATAGTCTTATCTAGATTGCTTATCATGTATCTAGAAAACATTTGGCGGAACATGAAATCCCACGACGGGAATTTTAGATTCGGAAGATACAACATGAATGTACGAACTTCTGCCAACTGCTGCGACATCGCTTCGTAGAAATCGGGGCACGCAATTAGACACGTTCATAGGTCTGCAAAGTTTAATGTCCAACGAATCTCAGCTCGCTCGTCGGCGAATTATTCGAGGAGTTTGCGATACAGGCGTCTCACGCACGGCCAATCGAGATCGCACGCGGACAATGGTGTATTCTCGAAAATCCGTGATGTATGTGTGTGTGCAGCACATTGCTGTCCGATTTCATACAAACGTTGCACTGTGCGCCTCGAAACTCGCCGCGCGCGTCGTATTGAGCCGCAACAGCTGGTCTCGCTTTTACAGAGAACGAGATAGCTTTGATTAAACAAGCCGCGCCCCAAGGATTCCGCGGATGCGGTTAATGCGGCACTTGTGGTTTATCCCCACGATCAAGTGAGATCAATCGTTAACGGAATTTACCTGAATCGGCTGACAAATCGTTTGAATATTTTCTCCTTCGATTTTCGTGAAAATCCGATGAATGGATAGAATCTTTAAAATTGAGATTACGAGCGAAATTTTACTCGATTAATAATCATTGTATAGCATTTCGAATGGCATTTCGATGGCAACGAATGTGCTGTGAATGTATATTCTAATATCACCGCGATTAATTACTACGGGGGTAAAGAAAAAAAAAAAAAAATACACACGAGTCGATATTTAGCTTATCGAGAAACAATTGTAACGAATAGCCGATAAAATGAAATAACGAGCAGTAGGTATGCACGTTCGTGCCGCGTGTACCGAGTGTATCTTTGTAATAAATACACGCTCCATACTAATTCGTGCAAAGTGCATAAAAGCAGCCGCGGCTATACCGATCGTTACCATCGTAACGCGGGGTCGTTAGACTCAATATCCGAAGCACACTTGCGGCGTAATCATTCGAAAAATGGGCACCGTCGTTTGAGCGATGACCTCCCTCGTCGCATTCGTGACGACGCGGCGTTTAATTTCCCTGATTGCCACGTGATGAAACACTCGCTCGCACGTGTGTACACGCGAGGCATATTACATATCGCGCGATGCGTGCTCATCACTGGCTCGGGATGGAATGGAGTTGGGCCGACCGGAGACGGCGATTAATCATCAACGGTGCAACTTAATTATTGTCCGTGCCCTCCTGGTTAATCCGGCCGCGCGAGTTGCGCTCGCGCGAGTTACGCGCAATTTACTCGCGTCGCAGCGCGCGACTCCCGGTCGCGCTCGGACAGACACACGTCAATGAATCCGCCCTAATCACGTCGACTCCTAATTAATCGAATTTCATTTTTACGGATCGGTAGACTCCCGTGAATACCGGGCGCAAGTAGCTCGTATTATGGTGTATGTATACCTATCGTCAATCGGATTATTTCTCAATGTCACCGTCGTCACTGAACCGATTCTCCCGTGGGTGGATATAGATTAAGCGCGGCTTAATAATCTCAATGAGCAATCTTTCGTTAATTAGCTGCGTGTACGACGAGTTTGCCAGATGATACTTATCCTACATTTCAAGTGGGTAGAAACGTGCTTCAATGAATTGTCATTTACATATTAAATAATGCTAATAATTATATCATTGGATTTGATTGAAGATAATAATTATGATCCAATTTGATGCAATTATTTAAAGTGAGAACGGCTGCGTTCAGCAGAGAAAGCAGCTTTGCAACTTTTGTAAAATTCTTTAATGTTATTGCTTTATACATTTATAGATTCAGTGAGGAACTGATGATAAGCTCAATTACATTATATTAAAGCATTTTACAATTTCAAAGTTGCTCAACTCAGTCAGCAGAGAAGTAACAATTACATCGTGTAATAATAATCCAAGGAACAAGGAACACATGCAAAAGTCAAGAAAATTAAAATTTTTTAATTTTGGTTCTTAATATCAATAAGACGATGAAGAGTAACTTGGTGTGTTCTTTAAAAATGATACGAATATCCTTAAGCGATTGGCTGGCAATATTGCATTTGCTGGTGAGTTCAAAGTTTTCGCAACAACACATGATTTACGAGTTATAATTCTGATTATCTTAACAGTTCAAGACTTTGCCGAAAGAAGACTGGTTTCCAGATGCCGAGGCCAGCACCTTGCGAGTACTTGACGTTGGTTTCCAGATATTTCCTCGTGATATAGCAGTATGAAGCTGCGAAGAGAAAACGATCTCCTCCCGCATCCGCTGGCGGGCGCCGCCACAGGCGGCCGCTATTATTTCGCCACTTAACAGGAGTGGCGTGTACGTTGTACGAGAAGAGTAACTGATTCGCACCTGCGGGGGCAGACGGGACACGGGACGAAGATGCTGTCAAGAGCGTGGGCCGTGTAGCCGATCAGTAATAACGAATAAAGCCCACGCGTCGCGTCGCGGAGCATGCTGCAGGAGTGATCCTTTTCGAGAGACACCCGAGTTTCTCACCCACGGATATTTCGCACGTTCCACGAATGTTCCTTCGTGACGGCGCTATTTTGACTCTCGGTGCGGCCAACCGTCTATTCGCCCATATGCGAGTAAATACGATCCGGATGCGTCCATAATTCGTCCTATAGTGCGATATAATATACAAAGTTTATCGAAGCGGAAGAGACGCTTCGTCTTTGAAGAGCTCGTAGAGAGTTTATCGTATCTACCGTGCGAGATATCGTAACTTGGTGACCCTAGGGAAATCGGTGGAGTCCCGTTATTGCACTGTCCTAGTCGGAAGACACAGTGGCAGGTAGTTTACACGTTCGATAAGTGACGGCGACGTCGAGTCAGACGACGCGGGGAAATTTCTCACGTGCCAATGGCACCTCTCGAGTTTGCTCGCCGACGACGATGTGTCCTTTTCCTGCACCCCTCGGGGAATAGACTATACGGCGGCGGCGCCCGATTCCGCTCAGCACCGGCGCAAACTTCGACGTCGTCTTTCGTCTTCACGATATGCGAGGAGATGAATTAACAGTCACGCCCGCAATTTTACGCATAGCGGATTTAATTTAAGACTTAGACAGTCTTCGTACGTGACGTGAATGAAATTTCGCCGGAAGCGATGTGTTGACTGAGCTCAGTGTTCTCCGACACCTTTCTCTCTCTCTCTTTGAAGCCTTTTCGTTTCTATTTATGACATCGTCAAGTAACGATACCTACCACGCCCCGCGCAGAGTAAATCGATGCTTCCCGGCGGCCTTTAATCGGCATATAAAATTTTATTCCTTCGTAAACTAGATCTTCGTTATCGTCCTGTCGCTCGTGGCTCGTGAATTTAGATAAAAGGCAACAAATATGGCAGATTACAGAAAATATCCGGATTCTTACGATGCACCGTGCACTGTATCAACGGTGCCGTGTGGCAGTTCTTGAGAGAAATATCTCCAGAGTTCTTGTTCCGTAGAAATGGTTACTGAGATAAGGCGGCACGTTCGTGTAACATGCGGCCAACGGTGAATAAGCGTACTCAGGTAAATGGTTGGTTATGTTTGCAATTTATTATCTCGCGGAGAGATAGATGCACCTAACGCATCTGGGTACAATATCGCGTTAAGTCGCAAGCAGCGAGTCGTCGCTGTACCTGTCACAATGGCCAGCTAGGAGGCAATGTTTGCGTTACGTATTGCCCATTGAATCTTTTTCTTTGTTGCCGTACATACACGATCCTTATGATTTATATCTCAAACATTTAGCGGAGTTAAAGAGGGGCACGCGTGGGATATTATGGCAAGGGATTCGACACGGCTGACCTTTTTCATATATTTACAATGGAATATTGTAATAAGGAACTGCTAAGGATAAAAAGCTAGTCTCGAAGTTACGGTTAAAAAACCTAATCGTTATGCTGACCTTTAAATTTGATATTAATGAAGCACAATGATTTTATTTTTATTTTTATACCAATTAAAAAAAAAAAATTTCAAGTTTTGTAAGAAGCCTCAAGTTTATCTGCTGCGAAGTAAAAACATCATTATCATAAACGTGATAAAAGAAACGATATTTTCGTATATTTTTTCGCGTCTCCATCTTCGTATTTCTGATATCTTTTTTATTTAAAATTTATTTCATCGCGTGTATTACTATACTTCTTCTTCGACGCAAATTATGCAAATCTACGATCGGCTATTAAAGATATACAAGACGGCCGAATATTCAGAACAACGCTACAACACTTGTACGTCGAAGATAAATGAGAAATCGCCGTCATCGATGTGCCTACGCGATGCGACGCGACGCGGCGTGGACTTACTTTGTACCTAACGTTTTTGGATTTCGCACATTTCCCGACATGCCTACGCGGTTCGCCTTTCATTTCTCACGGTTGCGGCACCGATGTCCGGCCCAGAATCAAAACCCGTCGAAGAGAGGACAAGGGAAAAAGAAATCTCGCGCGGGAGAGTCCATTGACAGCGTTTACCCACGCGATCGCCCTCGCGCGTGTGTGTTCTCTCGGCGTGTCTCTGTGCAGGTGCGTGCAGATGCGACGCCGTTTGCATTCGTGTTCTTCTGCACGTATACTATAATATAACGTGTATATCCGTGGCACGGATATACACGAGACGCCCACACTGCTTGGCCTGGCCGCGCGTATTTATGCGGGGAACGAACGGGTGATTTTTCAGCGTGTTCGAGCCATGAATGGGCGCCTCGTCGTGTTGGTTTTACAGACACGAGTACTCGCGAACTCCTCTGAGTTCAGACACTCTTCTCCTTTCCGTCATTGATTTTGCGAACGGTTGGCGCCATCGCATATCCGTAATTGCCGCCGGAAGATAAAAAGGGTACGAAGATTCTTGATGGCCACGTGAATACGTTTCGGGAATACGTTATTTCTGCTTGGCCTTCTAAGGTCTGCTTTTTCATTTTTTTGTTAAATTGTGGTTTAAACTTAATTTGACTTTAACTTGATAATATAAATGTTTTATAAATATGATGGAGAACGCCAATAATCGGTCAAAGTTAGATGTTATGAATACAATATATATATTCTTAATTTTAAATTTAATTATCTCAGATATGATTGTGCGTGTGATGATATTATAAATATTTTATTTTTCTAGCTATGATTAATCACTATTATCTTAATACTCATTACAAAATCATCAGTTTAGTGATTAAAAGTACCTAAACTAGAGAAAAATACAATGTTTACATATACGTGCTAAAGATTTTTACTTTCACATATTTATTTGTTTTGTTACTTATCGATGCACTGTAAAAAGTAATGTGTTTTATTCTTGTCCTCATGTTTCAAATCTGTCTATTGAAAAAGTTTAAAACTAAAATATTTGTAAGTGTTTAAAAAATGGAGACTAGAATAAAACATTTTAAAATTGTAAAATTAAACACTTCTTTTTTCAGTGTAATCTATTCTATTAGGGCAAAACTGCGTTTCATCGCGTTCGGAGAGAGCGCTGTCAGCATTATTGTCATTCTAATCTACTTCATCGTGCATTAGACAAGAATAGAATAATGCAATAGCGCTAATAGCACTCTCTCCGAACGTAGTCTATGTACGGCTCTCAGGATATATTGCAATTTTTAATGTGGTAGATTCATGTCTTGTTCGTCCCGTATAAAAAATGTTGACTGGGATTTGTAACGCGCATAGCTGATATTTAAATTGGATTATTCCGAACAATTATACATATTTCAATCGGTTCGTCTAAACGATTTTGTGATGTCATTCAATCCCAGAGAAACCAATTTCAAACGGTAGCCCATACTGGTCTAAATTGTGGATAGGAGCGATGTTTTCAATCGAAAAATTGATTACATCCGGCGACCGCGACTTGACGTATACAGGCAAAGACAGAAGCGGCAAAGACATACGTCATTTTTGTGAGTGATCTTTCTAGGGTTGGCAAACACACTCGGGTTACTTTGAGAGCTCTCAGGTTGATTACGAACGGCTCCACAACTCGTCGTGAAACGCTTTCTCGCTTTATTGCGGCAACGTATGTCCATTGAGTTGCCACGATTCGATAAATTTATCCTTCGTCGATTCCGGGACTCTTCGCTTCAGCGAAAACGGTTACGAGAGCGAGAGATAATATTTTCTTTTGCACCAGTACGGCCGTTAATTCTCAAATTGAGAGAGAAAGATCAAGAAAAAGAACGGAAGAAAGGCGATCGGTGCGATGGGGCGCAAACCGCACTAATGTCTCGTCATTACGTTACCTCGGGCGAGTTAATAATTCCGCAATCACCAAAGAGAGACGCCGGTGGTTATCGCGAGCCGGATAAATTACCTATGTCAGTTACCCAGGCCCAGAGATTTCAGGCCACGGTATTCGGTAAACAGGTCTCCCGCGCGCGGCATGTAATTTTCCCTGATCATAATAACTACCCTCTAACGAGAGGGTAATTTCGAAACGGCTCGTTCGTCATGTCTCCCTTTCTCTCAGTTGCCATAATTTGACGTCTCGCGCGCATTGTTTTCCTCTCGCCCACGGAAAGAATAAATAAATATTTACCGCAGCGACCAGACTCATTAGGAGACGCTACCGATGACGGAGATCTACATTGAAAAGGAGATCTACGTCCCATGCATCCCGGTTGCGAATTTTCAATGCGGCGCCAACCTCTCGACGTGACATCGAGTCCAAGACCGTTTCTTTTCATTGTCTTCCGAAGCTTACGGACGTTTTTGTATTTTGTTGCCTCGTCCATGAAATCTATCTTCTTTCATTTCACCGCTCGTCGTTTGTGAAATTCGTCTTTGTGCCTGACCACGTCGTCAGAAGATTTCTGACTCCAACGAAACACTAGCTGTTAACGAAGTATCTCGATGAAAAGGTTATTTCTCCGTCGGTCGAATGTACGGGGAAGCATCCGAAGGAGAACGCATCCATCACTCTGACTTGTCGCATCTCTGGATGCACGGTTGACAAATGATTTGACATAAGTACAATAGCGTAAATGGTGCTTGAGATGTTTCAGACGAAGACCATGAATTTCTGGTTGCATGATTTAAAGTTGAAGTACATTTGATCTCTGACTCCGTAGACATGAGAAGAAATGTTTTTTGCGCCAATCATTGCCATTGTCGTAAATAAATGTATTCACTCCCGCGGATCTTTGCATAAAAATCTGAGAACTCATCGACGATAATAATACTGATTTCTTTATGCGCTTAGCAGTAGTTTCGAATTGTCGGAATTGCCCCGAGGACAGACTTCGCGAGCATCAGCGCTGCAGCTTCGCGGAATCAGCATTTCCCGCGTGGTACAGCACGTCAAAAGCAGCGCTAAAAGTTATGTCGATTGGCCGCACGCCAGCCGACGATTTCGCGCTGGCCGATATCCCCCGATAAGATCAGCGAAATTGCGCGGCGACGTCGAAACCGGGTACAATATTCATGCTGTACTGTGGGCACTACCGGATGACAATCAATTATGATCCCGAGTAATAGTTATCCCGAGCCACTACCGTACAATCGGCGCAACACACTCGAAATATTTATCGACATAATTAAAATCAGCAGTGAGTATTTAACAGCCACTAAAATGTTCTGGTGTATAAATAAGTCGCAAATTAGCATTTTACGACATATCCCGTCGGTTACTTATGCCCATGTCGCACTATCTATTGGAGATTGAGAATTGCGAATTAAAGATTAGAATTTGACCAATTAGATAATTTTAATTTTAATCCATTTCGTTTTAATTGGTTGAATTCTAATCCTCAATTTGCAATTCTCAGTCTCCAATGCGTAGTGTGATATAGGCTTTAGGAATGTGCGATCTCCGGATTGATTCGCTAAAAATTGTTTTTTTTTTTAAATAAAAAGTTAATTTTAAAATAGCCCTCTTTGTAAAAAAAAAATCCCTTTAGATCTTGTGTATATTTTATTAAATTTGAAAACATTTCCGTTGAAATTATTTAATCCTGTCGATATCTGAGATCAAACGTATAGAATAATGCTAAAAAAATAGTCAACATTTTGAAAAAAATTATTTAGTAATAAATTACTTATTAAAGTGTGTATTAAAAATAATATATAAAATAATTATATTAATATATAAAATAATATATCAAATAATTAAATAAAATTAAAATAATGAGAATAAGGCTACAGGCCAAGCAAGGTCTTGATGCTATATATTATTAAAAAACGAACAGTTTATTAAAACATATATTTTGACTTTAATCGGATAATTCTCAACGTTAAAACGATAATGCAATTTAAATTTCAAACGGAAATAACTAATTATTCTCTGTTATAAAAACATATAACGTTATTATACGAACAAAAAATTATAAAAACATTAACTAAATCCGTCGCTTTGATTGTGAAATATGCTCCAGATACTGTAAGACAATCATTGACGACAAAGCGATTTAATATTGTATCTGGAGCGTATTTCACAATCAAAGTGATAGATTTAATCAATATGTTTTTATAATTTTTTGTTCGTATAATTATGTTATATATTTTTATAATTTAGAGTTATTAGAATGATTAATGAATTCCGTTTGAAATCTAAATTGCGTTCTAACATTGAAAATGACCCGATTGGAGTTAAAACGTATGTTTTAATAAACTGTTTGTTTTTTAATAATATAGTATCAAGACTGTTTGGCTCGTAGCCCCATTCTCATTATTTTAATTTTTAAAGTGTCTTTAAACTGAATGAAAAATAATTTTTTAACATGATTCCAATAAAATTAGATGAAAGGGTTAAAATAGATCCTTTTAGTTATAAAAGTTAATTTTTTGCAAAATAGATCGATTAAAAATCGTTATTATCATTTCGAAAGATCAATCTTTTGGAGGTCGAATCCCTACAGTCACCCGGAGGAATTTCGCATCTGCAATTCTTTCTGCGATTCCTTTTGCCTCCTTCGCCGCTTGCAAAATCCAACGCCGCTGCGCCGCGCCTGTATTGTACGACTCGTTCCTATTCGTGCTCTTAATAGGAGCGCGTCCCGCAAAGGTAAGGCTTCTCCTCGAGAACTCGCCACGGCCAGTTTTCATGCGAGTCGAAGAAACTCGAGAAAGTGGACGCGAGGTTGCATGCGAATCAAGTTTACCCGATTCCGCCGTATTTTGTTTTAGAGATTGCAAATTTCTTATTTGTACTGAACTGGCGGAAGAGTCTCGATAACAAAAAAACGGAAAGGATGCTCATTAGCATCAGATTATGAATATCTTTCCTTAGATGCTTATGAGCATCAATATTAAATTGCTTTAATTTGTGATATTACTATTCTAGTTCTGCTAGGATCGTGTTTCAAGACTGAAAGTTAAATTCGACGCGTAGTTTATAGGATTTGATACATAAATTCATACTAAATTATTTAAGCTTGATCGTTTAAGGTTTTCATTTCTTAGTTGTTGTGTATTCACATTACGGTCTTATAAGATATTTTGTTTTAACGTTAGAAAAGCAAAAATTTATATCAAGCTGAACATCGTTTCTCTATTTTTTGTTCTGTTTGCAATAAAATCAAAACAATGGCTGTGTTCAGCAAAAAAACAGCTTTACAACTGTTGTAAAATTCTTGAATATGATTGGTTTATACGTTTAGATCCATTAAGAAACTAAGAGCAAGACCAGTCATATTCCAAAATTTTACAACAGTTGAAAAGCTGCTTTTTCTGCTGAACGCAGCCATTGGTGTCGATAAATTGTCGATAATTAGTAGAAGCAGCATTAGGAACATATCTATGTATTACGAAATTTACCTTTGACGTTAAATAGCCGTTGCCGAGCTTCGAGATTGGGCTGCACCACAGCGATTAGAATCTGGAGCATGAATAGACACCGCATGATTGGCACTGAATCGAACATGTTTCTTGCTAACGAAATGCGATCTCCTTGATGTCTGCCGATGTTCCCCTTTATTCTGGAACACACACGTCGTGTAACCGCAACATGAGTTTCTCGTTAAATCCTCTCATCACACAGCAATTGGGTCATTTCCGCGATTTAAGATTACGAATTAAAGCTTTGTGTTGAGCTCGAAGAATGTTCCGTCAACGGCGTAAAGCATAGAAAGATAATTTATGAAAAGTACTTGATTAAACTCTCTTTGACCGTGACATGGGAGAAAAAATTCTAAAGGTTGAAACGAGAATTCACTCTTTCTCTCTCTCTCTCTCTCTCTCTCTCTCTCTCTCTCGCTCCCTCTCTCTCTTCCTCTCTACGAGAATGAAAAGGTTAAAATATTTTCATCTCCGTCCTTTCCTCTGGATAAAAAGTTCCTCCAATGAGAGAATGGGGTAGAAAATCAGTTTCGTCCTATATTTTCTACGTGCCAAGCTCATGCTCGGATATAACGTACCTCATACGATTTTCTCGTGCACGCCGAGCTATCTCAGAGCCGTTCATGGCGACGCTCCCTAGTTTCGATAATTGGAATTCGTTCAACCATACCGTGCCGATGATCGAGCTCGACAAGCTACTGGATTCTTCTATTCGAGTTAAACGTAGAACTCGTCTCGGAATATGACTCTTACGTATTTCGCTGACAATAGAATCATAGCTCGCGGCGTCTCTCGGTAAGGCAAATTGAACGATAATGCTGTCGATGAGATTTTTTTCAGAAATTTAGAATTACGCTAAATCGTGATCGTAATCTCGACCACATGCGAAGAATGTCATTTACATCGTGCAATGCAGATTTATTCCTGAATGATCTATCAAATGTAATAATTAACACTTGTGTTCACTCATCGCTACTATCTGATATTGATCTGACGTTAGAAGCGAGAAAACACAACAAAAATTCTTGCAAATTAAATTTGAATAAAAATATTTTCCATTTGAAACACACATTTGTAATCGATAGAACAGACCCATAGAATGTATCGAAAACTATCTTGTTATTTTGGAAAGAACTTAAATCATATTTATTTCTTCGTATTATAATTTTATTTATTTATTTCTTAATTTATATTTATATTATTAATTAGACAAATTTATCATAGCTGTGAATATTGTTTATTTCTTCGTCTTTGATTATTCATGATTTATTTCAAACTATACGATTATTTATGAATTAACGAAATAAAAGGAGAATTTCCGATGTAGATATTTTACAAGTCAATTCTGTCGATTGTAAGTGTTGTTTTATTAAAACATATTTCCATATTAATATATTTTGCAAGAATTTTTATTATGTATTTTCCCGCTTCTGACGTCATAATCTGAGATAGTAGTGATGAATGAATGGAAGTTTTGACGTCAGTGTATTTTAATTTTTAATCAATATTGTTCGAACGTATAGATATGACGTGTCGAGGGAGATTTCGTGACAAGACTCGTTTATATGTATATAATAGTTTTTTGATAACTAGATAATTAATATCAACTAGAGGCCTTGTAATATATTCTCGGCAAAGTACACGAATATCGCATAAGCTGCACGTCGGCTTAATCCGCACGAGTAGCTTGTGTTCTTCTCAAGTACTTCCACATAGAAACCAGATCCGATGCTTTATGAAAGCGCAGGAGAGATTCGTAGCCGGGATGATGAGTTGGGTGGGAGAAAGTCAAAACGAGTTCATTAATACGACGCGGAATTAGTAATTAGCTTTGCATGTATCTATCAACCAGAACGCAAATAAGCTTTGCGTGTATGAGCGAGGAAATTGACGGGATTGTCGATGAATATTAATCCATATTGAATGGGATGAGAATATCGAAGTATATTTTAATAATTGTGCCATTGAAAGAACTAGCGATAAAAGTTATATCCACTTTGCGAAACGAGAGAATATTCATGAATGTGTACTTAACTTAAATTCCAACTCTTTTTACCATAGTACTCTACGGTGCTATAAAAAGTAAAAAAAGAATGTTAAGTTTTATATTATTTTAAAATTAATACGCGCGTAACGAATTAATTGTAACATCGTCGGCTGTAGAAACGCAAGTGCAGTATTACGATAATAAATTGATATGACGCTTTCTAAATAGTATTACAATTTATGTTTCGGAATTTCGGGCGCATGGCATTTTTTAAAAAGTATTAATTGACGCTGTTTCGAATTTTCGCTGTATTCTCCATTTTCGAAATAAGCGCGAACGTTTGCGACGCGCATATTACAAGCATTCGCGTAGTCGTATACTCGACTCGATTGTATGCCGTGTCAGTAACAGACGTAACCACTTACGGTACAACCGCGGAATATTAATAAACGGGGCGTAGGTTTTAAAGCGTCTCGCGTCATCTCGATTGAGTTATCGCACCTGTAATACGCATGGGATGAGGACACCGGTGTAGATTAATGGCACGAGTGTCATTAGAAGACGGTGCGTGAATCTATGATGAATAAACACGCATTCCGTGCGCGGTCCTTACACATGTCTTTAATTGATGTTCAGCCGGAAGTGGGCGGCATCTCTGTATCTTGAATAAATATTTATTTCCTCGTAAGAAAGAGGAAAACTCAACTAAGAAAATAGACGAAGGTATCTCGTGTGAGGTATCTCGTTTCAGTGGCTGTGTTGAAACACATATAGGTAATCGCACGTGAAGATACCGAAGCTCGGGAAAAGGTGCGAGAAAGCGAATAAATAAATTCTAAAGTCGCTCGAGTGAGATTAATTCCTACAGGCGTATCGACGTTTACAGCCATCAAAATTTTAAACGTTGACGTAATTAATATGGCAACTCACCCAGTGAGCGACTTTGAATTATACGAAGCCGAATGATCTCACGATTATTACATGAGTTCATGTAAATGCTCTTTTTTTTTTAACATGAAACGTTTTCCACCGTGCTACGAAAAATGCCGCCGACTACGAGATCCATTAATCTTACGCTTTTCAAGAGCTTTACGCTTGTCGGTTCTCGAATTACATGCGTTTGCATTAATCGCGCTCTCATTTATAATAATAAAGAAAGCTTAATTAATATCGATGAGCCGAAAATTCTGTTAGACAATATTGTCGCTACTGTGAATAATATTGAAATCGTCATAATCCTATCACAATTCATTGTCATAATCTGATCATTCAAGAAAAATCTTTCTTTCTTTCAGATACTATCATGTTGAATAATTACGCCTATGTATTTTGAGTTATCAAGTTATTAAATCCATAATACATTTTTGCAAACCTCAAGCGTACAACTTGGACAATAAATTAAGCGGCCACATAATAAATTTCTATTCCTGCGACAGCTATCGCGTACGCTTCGCATTGCGATATTTTACTCATATTTTACAGAATAAGAATGCGCGGAGATATTTATGTGCGTGTAACACTGCAATCCAACAATTTCGCGCGAATGCGCGATTTATGCCATTAAAATTTTCTAAAAATATCTATCAACATAAACGGATTACCAGTGAATGTTTCGTCGGTATGTAAAATATTTAAATATGACTTACTCGGCTTGCTCGGACATGAAAATGAAGCTACGCTGGTAAAAGGATACATATGTATCCTTTTACCAGCGGAGTATTCTTTTGTTCGTCGAGTAATGGATCGAAAATAGTATAAAAAATGTTATTTCTTTCAAATTAATTACGTACATTTATTTAATTTCACGGGCATAATTACATGAGCTTTCATGACATCATATGTTTCATATAGGAAAAGAAGATTATATATTTCGAAAATTACAAAAATATTAATGGGTTATTGGAGTATTAGAGACGCTTTTTATATAATATGTGAGATAATAGCTATTCATTGTATTCTTTATAATAATGGAATAATCTGAGAGAGCAGAACATTGAATAATAGAAATATACATATATTTAATTCTCAAAACACAGCGATTTAAAAAAGAAAAATTTTTATTATGTTAAATAAATGAAAATTAATTTTGAAATTTTTTACAGAAATGTAATCTCGTATTCTCTACAATGTGAAATTATGAAAATATTTCCATGTAAGAGTCTATTTATAAAATAGAATTGTTCTATATAAACTGTAAATATGCTCGAATAATACACGGTATAATTGTAGCGTGAAAGTGCGCGCGTGACTCTTAATTAAGGGCACGACGATCGAGATAAAAATGTAGGAAAAGTTCATGGTACTGTAACTTCACATTAGCTTATTTAAACGAGATGCTAGAAGTTTTTATATTTAGTAATGTCTTTTGCGTAGGTAGAGTAATTAAATAAAATGAAATAATTACTAGATTTATTCGCTGCATTTTTCAACGTTATGAGTTATTCTCTTTATTTATGCAAAGGATATGATTTAATTCCTTTATTCATTATATTTTAGTCATATTTTTATTCATACAACACAACAACGATAAAAATATTTTCTAAATCTTTATTCGGAATTCACACAGCAAAAGTATATGAAGTTAATTTTTTGTTAAACGTTCACATAAAGTTAACCGTAGCGTATTTTGTAATTTTACTAAATATATTACTTCCATATGATGTTTATAGAAACTTTTTTTAGTAGAAAACGTCACGGACAATTACTCATAAATGTAAAAATGTAAATGTAAAAATTATTAAATAAAACCATTAAATTTTTTAATAGATTTTTTTATCCGCAAGTAATTTTTAAATAATTTTTCACGATCGAAAACTATGAAGTTTAAAAAAAAATTGTGAAACACGCTTGGTGCTAACGATAATTTAAGCATCAACGAGTCGTCCTCGTGCTGATCGTGAGAAGCGATGGTACCTGTCCGTGTATAGCCCTCTCCTTAACGATTTAATAATTACGTGGCTCTCTTCGGAGAGTCGAAACAAGTCTCTCATTAACTGCAGCGTAATTTGTTGACTTTCGATTTGATATGCAACTCCTCGAACGCTCTGACATACCGCGCCGCCATTGGGTTATCATTATCATGATACGTGTAACAACATAATGACGTAAGAGTGAGTCCATTTTCTGCATCCGGCAGTTTGTGAGAAAGGTATACGACGCGCAAATAGCGGGTTTTCATTCGGCAAATATTGCTGACCCATTTCGATTAATTAATACGCGTTCTGTGTCGGTTGGAAGATTGAGAATTATGTATGCACATGGTAAATTGGATCACGGGTGGCTATAAGGATTTAAAATCACAGGATCAGTTTATTTAAGAGCAATAGGGCAATTTTCAGAACGATTGTTACATGCTGAAAATGTTTATTGATTTACGATAACCACTGATTCATGACCGTTTCTATACCAATGTGTGTAGTTTAATTTTATAACCTTTAAGTAAGTAGGTGAAAGCAAAATAAAAAAGAAAATAAAAAGTATTGCCCAGAAAATTCATTGCTTATATCTTCCTCTCTCTCTCTCTCTCTCTCTCTCTCTCTCATAAGAGTATAAATAATATAAATTTAACTCTACACATGCTAATAAAATATACAACTAAAAGATAAAATTTGTTTGGGATGTTTTAAACATTATTCTCACCTATCTACTTAAAGGCTTTTAATACTTAATTTCGGTTCAACTTTATCTTTTTCTAGTTTTAAAAATTAGAAAAAGATGAAGAGTACGTTGAATCGAGATCAAAGTTAATCTACATTGATAGAAACGGACATTATTCGAAACTTATCCACTATTTATGAATGTTTCAAACCCCAATCATTGTTACCTAAATTACGGGTAAGTGCAGAGAGTACTAACACGCGGTAATTCGTGCGTTATATTTAGGCATAATGTATTTCAAAAACATTACATAAACTTTGAATAAAGACTGAACGTTTCAGCTCCATTCAAGCCATTTTCATAGATGTTTCATTTGGAGAACGTTGCTGCACTGAGAGAAAAGATTTTGTTAATTTAGCAAGCCACCAGTACCTTTAACCGGTGATCGGTAAATATGTGACAACAAATTATGTTGTTGTGATTGCTGCTAGTCTGCTATACCAACCAATTATTAGTAACAGAAACAAACTATATAGAATCTAACCTATCTTTTGGATAGACTTTAGCTCGTTTACATAGAATTCGTAGATGATCGTGGAGTCTTAAATCGTAGGAAACCGACCAAGCACAGTCAAATATAGGGAGAATACTTGACTAGAAATTCTTACGATTTAAGACCCTGCAACCGTCTACGTCTTTTATATTTATGTATATATATATATATACATATGTGAGCCTCTTATTTGCTAGCGATACTATTGATTATTTGTTACATTGGCGAATTAATTTGCAATCATAACAAATCGATTGTTTTTTTAACAAATATCACATTTGGTTTCTCTTGATTTGTTCCTATAACAAAATCATTTCTCTCAGTGTGGATGCTTTCCATTTAATGATACAAGTCGACACAAGCATCAGTCTATCTTTCTTTGCATTTAGTGAGTAATAACTTGTGTCATCAAATGGAAAGCATCAATTAAGTACGATTTGTAGCTACGATCGATTGAAAATCCGCGATTATCCGATGCGCGGGCGTATAGATTGAATACACGGCGTTCGCCTCATTAAGCGTGTGTGTCAATGTAAAATCACAGATGATCCATGATGCGTGATACGCTTTCTATCACGCAGAAAAACAAGTCGAACGACTTTGCGAATAACCGCCATCGATACGAATCGAGGTATCGTCGTTGTTCGCGGAAAATAATTAATCAGATGAAAAATGGAAGCTAATTGAAAGACGTAAGGTGTATTAGTCAGATAAAATTGTAATATATGGAAATCGTTTGCCCGGCAGCCTTTTCGATAGAGCCTTAATTATTGGCGATTTTTCTAATGACATTTGTGCATGTCATTTTCTGTGAAGCACAGTTACGGGAACATTACGTTGTCCGGTCAATAAAACGTTTTACCAGTTACGAAGATAACTCGGATGGATTGCATGCACAATAGCATCGTTATGTTTTATGCACGTTTCGTATGAAAAGCTGAAAATGCTCATCGTAAATAAATCAATATTTGCCGTACGTATCGTAAATAAATCAGCATTTGAACGTTTTATTTGAAGCATCATTTAATGGACGGTCTGTCGCCCGCAAAATGTAATTCACGCCGTGGATTTTCTCGACTCGGGGAAATTCGCAGCCGCTTATTACGAGCGGACTGGCCGCGGTTTAAGACTGACGTCGTTTACGTAATCCCGCGCCGAGAGATTTATGGACGGCGTTATTTTTTCGCGCGGTACTTCGGCGCGCCGCGATGAAATCCATGGCACGGCTCGGAGGACCATCCGCCGACTACCGGCGCCGCGCAATTTTTATCCTCTCGTCTGACGCGAGATAAACGAGGCCGTTGACGGCACCGAGATTTTTCCGCGCAGCGAATCAGCCACGTAAAAAGCGGGCCTGGAACCTGTTAGCTTCCGAGCGAATCTGCTCAATCATCCACGTCGTGGTTAACCGTTACCGAACCTTTTAGTCGCGTTTATCTTTAGAAGAGAAAGAGGAGGAAGAATCGATTTTCGCGATACTGTCGTTGGCACCGTGTACAACAACGCGCGACATGTTAATTTTTTATTTAGAATCGTCACGAATGGGCATCGCTACATCTCAATGCGTTATCGATTCGCGTTTTTAATAACAGAAAAATATTGAAGAGAGAGAGGTAAATATAGGTCTGTTCTTTTTTTATATCCTGAATGAAAAGAAAAGGAAGAAAGATGAACCACGTAAGAAGTTCAATCCTAGAGTGTGGAAAAAGAACAAGCTTTGTGTCTCGAGAGCAAAAAATGTACGTTCTTCTTTTTATGACAAATCTCTCTGTAAAATTCAGAGAGCGTATAAAATGTATTACATAAAGAAAACAGTATGGGACTGCTTTAACTAGAATCAAAGGCGTCAGTCTGACCTGATCTGATACCTCTATCGGCAGCTCATATTTCTGCGCTGACGATCCGCGACAACGCGTTCTGGATGTGACACGAGCCGCGGTGATAAACTTAGGGATTCCGCACGCAAGGCGGATGCAGCACTAGCGAGCACGTGGCTGTAACCCGATGCGTCAGCCTCCGAAGTCGTAAGGTCTACATAATGCGTCGTTGGTCGTTCGCGCAGGAGAGATTTAGCATCGTAGGATGCGTTTAACCGCGTACACGTTCGCCGCTCTCGTAAAGACGAGAAATTACGCTTGTGCTACCGCGACGCAAATCGCATCTACAACCTACATACCCATGTCGTTTGCGACGAGCACGTGGCGCGCGTTTCCGGAGCACCTGTACTCTCCTCGCACGCGCGTAGTCCGGAGCACACCGAGATCTATCTGGTCGCGGGCACACACACTTTACAACGACACCCTTCGTTACGTCGGAACGATAAACCGATTCTCTCCACCGACAGACTCCGTCACCTATAGGAATTCACTTTACGTCCGTAAGTAGAGATTCTTGTCCGCACCGATAGAGAAGAGAAAGGAAGCGTGACGGAGATAAGTAAAGAAACAATAAAAGTTGGTGAAGAATAGAAAGGATCGTTCCCGACGAGGAGGAAGACAAGGGCTCCTGAGAATAAGGAGGAGAGACAGAGGGCGACGCGACGCCAAAGAGCAGGGAGGGCGCGACGGGAAGAAAGATAGACGGATAGAACGCGGATGAAACGCCGCGCCGGCCCGCCGGAGAATTGCGGAGAAGTCGTGGGCACGATTGCCGTCACAACACTAGTAGCCTGGTACACTCTTCTGGTGGTACATACACACGATCCGTCTCCCTTTCTCTCTCCGTCTCGGTCTCTCTCTCTCTCTCTCTCTCTCTCTCTCTCTCTCTCTCTCTCTCTCTCTCTCTCGATTCCTTCTGCACCGTACGTGCGTTTCCTCCCGGTGCAAACGCTTCCACCGTGCAACGCTCGCGTGCACACGCGTGCACACGCGTGCACGCATACACGCGCGGTCGCGCGCGCCTTCCCGCAGTTTTCGCGGATGGCGACGGCGACGGCGACGTGTGCGTGCTCTCTCGCCTCTCTTTTTTTCTACCTCCTCTCTCGCGTCGCCGCGGCCGTCGCGTAGAAGGGAACTTTACGTTCTCTCCTCCTACTCTCCTTCGCTTCGCGTCTCCGGCACTCTCGGCTCTCAGCCGCCCGCGAAAGCGTGGCACACACCGCGACAGGGCGATCTACTAGGTGAGACTAGTTCCTCCACCCAGACGTGGACCCGTTTTCTCTCTACGCCTCTCTCCTTCAGTCGCCTTCCGTCTCCCTCGTCTCCGTCGTCCGTCCACGTCCGCCTTGCCGTCTCCCTCTACTTCTCTTTAATCGTTCTAGCGATTCTTCTCTCCTTCTCCGTTTCGCGATTCTTCTCTCGCGCGCCTCCGAGGGCCGAGAGGTTTCTTCCGAGAGGATTTCATTTTACGAGCACCTACGGACCGATACTTTTTACTCCCGGATCCCTGCTCTGCGACTAGTCACAGGACAGACTGCGCGATGGGAATAAGCTCATCTCTTTAGCAAGTGAGAAAAGAAAATTCCAACGGTATTGAACTAACGCCTTATGCTCTGCAGTATTTACGAGCGGTCTTTTCATCCTTACTTTAATACAGAATTTCCAGTAAGCCCTCTTCAGTTCGAGATCAATCAATCTCAAAGTAATGACCTAACAGCACAATTTCCCTGTCATATCTCCTTTTTTTCATTGCTTCCTTCTTGCATCAGATGACATGCAAAAGGATGCTTCCTGGGTTTACGAGCTCTTATGACACGGTCTGCCGATCCTTTCGGATTAATTGCGCGATATACCGTTTTATCCTCTCGACGGAACCATTAAGCCGATACAGCCGGTAATACCTTTCTCAGACGTCGACGATAAAAAAAAAAGTACAGCAACGGAGCACGCATCTGTAGAAGATAGAGATCTCAGTGAAATTAATTTCACCATTGGCTCACAAATCCAACTTCGCTGCAGTTTTCGGAAGAAAAATGTGCGGATTAATTTTTTTCTCGCAATGAAAATCGACCTAACACAGGAATTAATGGACTAGAAAGATAAGAAATGTGTAATATGGATAATCGATATCTATAAGAAAATGTTCAACGTCTATAAGAAGAGATTTTTCGTTTTCATTTCTTTTTTACGATATCGTTTGTCTCAAACTATCAAGAGGTATAATTCTTTTCCATATTTTTCCAATTTTCTATTCTTAGAGCCTATATGTACGTATTTATATTTAATTTAGAGATCGAGATCGAAGTACAAAAAGAAACGGGAAGAAAACTGAAAAAGCACGAATAATATCGCAAAATCGCGTTTATCTTACTTGACACGCGTTTCGACTGCCGATACTTCAATATGTATGCAGAGTCGGCTATTTCTTTCTTTCTCATTGTTAGACAGTGATATATTTATCGTTACGTTCATTCTTAATCCTTTCGAAGTTCGAACCACCATTCCCTCTTGGTACTCCTGTCTCGTTCTCATCTCGTTTTCGCAGGGAGAGAAAGGGAGAGAGAGAGAGAGATTCACTCCGATTTCGCAAGCGGTCCCGAGATACTCCAGCGCTCACTTCGGTGGATTGTATCTCTCCTCATTGAGTTCGCTCGACCGAAATCGAGCCCATCGGCATCCCACGCGCAAAGGAGCTCCGGCGTGTAATGCCGAAATGGGAAGCGAGGTTGGATCGCACCGCGCACGTGTACAGCATTGAAGAGAGGTTGGATGTCGGGATTATATACGAAAGCGATGCCAAAGAGCAATCTCCCGCTAAAGAAGCCGAAACGCGCAACAAACCGTAACTCCCTTCAAAAAGGTAGCTCCTTTACGTGTTACGTTAAATGGATACGTATAGATAGACACTATTGTTGGAACTGGAACTATCGAGAAATAAAGTTTTCAGTTCAACACAAAGCGCATTTATACATTTCAACGGATTGGAAAAACACACATCATCAATTATTTAACACGTACAACGTACCGATAGTATGTTTTATATCGCTGGTTTGAACACGTAATGCCGGGGATATCTTAGGTAACCGATATAGCGATACAAGTGTATCTTATATAAAAGAGGAAGAAGAAATAGCAAAAGGTTATTGCGAAAATCATTCTCGAGGATTCTTATCTTTTACTTTGAAGTCGTCTAATATAGCAATGTAATGTAATGCGGCGATGAATGGAAAGTACTTTTACTCTTTTAACGGCGCTTTTATACACGCTTGGTACGATTATCAATTTGTGTGCACAGATACCGCATTATCGACTCTTGGCGCGCCACTTAATCTGCTCAGTAGCCGGCGGCTACAGCCGAAGGTCGTATCGATTCTAAAATCCACGAATCATATGATCGGCCTACGCGAGCGCGAGTTCGTAGGACGTGCGAATAGCTACCAAATTACCTCCTTGTTATCAAGAAAGTCATTGCTAAAGTCGTATATCTTTCGCGGATAATTAATTCTCTGCTTGAACGAGGACGGTACGCAGGCTTGCGACTCGTTATCGTCCCGGAATCGTGTCATGGATTTTCAACGATACACCAACGCCAACGGTAGATTCGATGAAATTGCGGTGACCTTAGACCGTCGCGTCAAGACAGGCGATAAATCGAAGTAGGATTGATCGATGGTGAAATATTACGCTAACATAAAGAAAAAGAGCGAAAGAGAGCGAAAGAAAAAGCTATGCGCACCCGCTTGTTATCTACAAAGTGCAAGTTGGACGATATAAAGCTGGTCTAATATAATGAATATGCGATCGCTACATCGAAATCGATCGGCAATTCGCAAGCAAAGCGGTAATTCAACTCTGTGGATGAGCGATAAATCCGACCGGCCGATTAGTTAGCACCGTCGCTGTGTTTGCGACTTCTACGGCGCTTATACACGGTGGCCCGATGGTATCGCGGCTTCATCGTATTATTCATGAGTTTATAGTCTCGAGAGGGCTGACGGAGTAGGGCTTGCTCCGCGGTACTGATTTTATTGCTCGTCGTAGGTGCTATCTCTGGCAAAGCGGCGATGCGATGCGGCGCGGCGCGGCGTCTCGATATCTCTCGCAAGCACTGAGAGACCGTCGAGATGTGCCGGGACCACCCACTCTATTCGCAGCGCGGATGTCGTTTTTGCGTGCTCCAGTAAAACTCAACCCCGCACACCGAGGAGCCTCTGTCCTTCGTGTATGACAAACGATCGGCCGTAGCGTTGAATTAACTCTTGGCCGGACGGTGTACGTTTGATTAAGTCTACCGAAGCGTATCCGCCAAGATGCATTGAGTCTCCGTTCATGTGTATGACAGCCGGGATACTTGCCGATATTCCGTAACGTGTAAAGCGGCTACATGGGCGGTCGTACGATAGCATTAATTTGAATTCGATAGCTTTCGAGGAAGGTCGAAGATGTGAGGCCATCGACAGTTTTTATCACTGGCAGATTCTATGGGGGGAGGTATGGTACATGCACCCCCTTTTAGAATCTCATTTGAAAAAATGTTTATAACAAAATGTCGTATATATATTTTTAATGTTTCTGAAATGCTTAACACAATTTTGATATATTTCAAAAAAATATTTTTTTAATTTAAGAAATTCCTAGACATAAGAAATAATTATAATAGATTATATTATATTTTTCCTTTTTATGTTATATAATTTTAAATAAAACGTTTTATGAATTAAACATTCTTTAAAGTAGTATTATTATTTAAATATCATTCGTGCCTTTTTTCCCGCTTACTCCAATCTCGATTCCTAGATTTAAAAAATTTCGCTTGCTGCGCGCCAATGATAAGTTTTTGAATTTTTCCGCCAATGATTTTTTAGTTAAATCAGCCTTCGCGAACAGCATGCCGATACTGACAGAATACTTTGAACAATGACTGAATGAGTAAACAGTACGACACTTTTTGCGCTGTGTTTCCACTGTAATTGTCATATCGCAATTCGACAAGCTCGCAAAAACAAATCGGCGCCAGCTCTCAGTTACGCGAATGTCATTTAAATCGCCCACAAGAAGGATCTATTCTCTGACTCCCTTTCGATGTTGTACTTGGCCGCGCCCCGGTGTCATATAAACAGGAATTAGGCGGGATCTTGAAGAAGGGAGCCTCGTTGAGACGCTCTAATCTCTCTCTTTTTCACTCAACGAGCCCCTTATGCAAAATCCGCGAGTTACGATCGTAAATAACGGTGAGACGGCTTCTCTCCTCCCATGCGCGCGTCCGTTTATCGTCGACCGTTTAACGTCGCTAATACGTGGTTCACGCTTGCGAAACGAATAACTGGCCGTTGGACATGCTGATGTGCGTTTTCCGTCCTGCCATCACCGGTGACCGGCGACGACGCGACGTCGCGTCGATGGGGCCGGTCTCGGGGCACCGCCTCGGGGCGCCTCCGTTGTGCGCACACCGTCATCCCTAGAGCCCCAGCAATTTAGCACATTCTTTTTCCCCCGGCGCTTGCAGGTAGATCCTTAATTATCCAACCGGCCAACGACCGGTTGTCATCGACAGCCAGAGTGATGAACGCGAAAAGACCACCCGTAGCTTCCCATCCACGCCTTTCATTTGCGGATGGGTATATCCGCAGGGTTGACACAGCTAAACGTTGACGGAGGCGAGTGAAAGAGGGAGAGGGATACTACACTATATATTTACATATCGGAGCTCGGTGCATGGCTCTTAGAGTGTAAGCAACGATAAGATAGGTATATGCATATAACACATAATAACGAAAAATAGAAAATATAAAGAGACATGGCCGTAATGGCTAGAAATGGATACAAAACCCTAACATTACGATACTTATATATAGCCTTGTACAATGTAAATCTTCTTATAGGTACATCGTATCGGGAACCCCTAATGTAAAGAATAAATTATAGATGTGGATCCTAATGAGAGCTCATCGTGCTGCACTTTGGAATGAAAAAAACGATGCTGCTTTAACGTGAGTAACGTGTTCATTTTGCAAGCGACCGTTGTATTCTACGGACCGGTTGGTCCAACGAATTTTTAGCGTCCACGTTAATGGATCCTACCGATTGTAGGGATATCAACCCGTAATTTATTCATTGTCCTCAATGGAAAGCCATAGTGATAGTTGATCGATGGCGTCGCTGATTCGAGCTGGCTAGCCGCGTTGTTTAATTTATTCATCGAACTCTCTCTCTTTGGCCTGGAAATTTATGATATTATTATGTTTTATATGCAAAGTCATCAATTACCTATGCACCATTCTTGCCAGTTCTCGCGCAGGTAAAGAAGCAGCGTCCGTGGAAGCGTTCTGATTTACTGGCTTCAGGCTTAACGGATAACAAAGCATCGATTGTTCTTGCTTGCTTGATGCAGCCAAAAAATAAACTAAGATTAAACTATCAGACCTGTCTCGAAGGCCGATTCTGTCCATATTTGGCCCGATTCGGACATAGTCGTATGCAGACTTGCACATACACATCCGTTATACGAGCTGAGAAGTAACATATGGTCTTTATGGTATTTGCTGTTTATTTTTGAAGCTATTAAGACCCTACTAATTGTTTTTTATCGAAAAATTGTAATATTTATTATAATACTAATATTTTAATTCTAAATTTTGATAATTTTTTAATTTCAAAATTATTCTTTTACGAGAAAATATAATATTAAGATCACTATACTGAGATACCTACAATAATATATATGTATAATATTAGGAAATATAATATCTACCATTTTTTTAGTATTTACATTAAATAACATTGTTTTTAATGTAAGTTTGATGATAAAAATTTTTGTAGAGCAAGTGCGATTGCAAGTGTTTCACTTATTATTATCAGTCTGTTGACGATAAGAAAAACTTTTATTCACTGTCTGAATATCCTTTGCTATTGGAATGATAGGACATATAACAATTAATAATGTTTCTATAACTAAGTTTTTCATTTGGATGTTTGATATTAACAGTTTAATTTAATAATTGAGTCTTTTATTTTATTTAATTAATGCATATTATAATAGTGTATATAATTTGTGTATAATAATTAATAACGTGTACATACAGTTTGTTATAGATATATAATTAATAATGTATATAGTTTGTTAATTTGTAATGATTCTAGGGAATATATTAAATAACAATTTACAAAAGTTCGTTCCGTTTATTTAATAGCTCGTTGTCTACGTTTTCGAAAGACTTAGTAATTAAATAAATTTGCAAGTATTGTAATGCTATGTAAAGATTTTTTATTTTTTGGAGCATCGCTGTAGCCCATGTAACATTCTACATTATAGAATTGACTTTTGACTAAATCTACGAATACGATTATATTAATAAAGGATTTATATAATTAAAGGTTACAATGTTACAATAATCATAATATATGTGGTTTGAACTATTCATAATTTCATTAGTTTGACCATTTCGACGATTTAAATATGTATGTACACTGATCAGGATGACCTATTATTATAAGGTCGATATTTTGATACAGATTTATTAGCAAAAATAGCCTAAGTGGACTTATTAGCTCTTCTTTTTATTTACTTATTTTTTAAATTTTATTCTTAGGAACCTTGCCTCTTTTTTAATTAAAATTTATTCATTATCTTTTTGTTTTACGATCCACTAAAGGCACCATAAAGTCGTCTTTTGACATCCATTTTTTTTTATCATTGGCGTTAAACCAAGTGCAACAAGTGTATGCAAAATGCCGTTATTGCAAAGCTAAGCGTAAAATTGGATGAATGCCTTCGTCGATAATGCGAATGATAATATTCACGTGCTGTAGTACGTGGCTCTTAACTCTTAAACGTGGTTCACCCTTCTGTAAAATCTAAATGTCGTACTGAATCGTTCGCACGAATTTTTAGGTTTCAATTCGTCTGTTACGCTTTTCTCCGTTCCGTTTTCCAATAACGCAGTCATGTACGAGAGAGTTCGCTGAATAAGGCCTGGATGAACGACATAACGAGCATGCAGTATCGAATATCGTAATACTATAAAATTGAGGATCGTTTTCTCAATACCCGATCGAAAAATGACTTTGTAACGAACGAAATTTGCACGCCACTAAAAACTTAATTTTTGTATTAGTCTTTTTCTGTCTTCATCAATTCCGTATCTACATAAAAATATGAAATTTGAATAATATCAATTTGAGCATAATATTTATAAATTAAGATTCTCTTGATGAATTGTGTTATTCAGTGTTATTCATAATGATAACGAGAAATTCATTTCAATATTTGTTGGAATATATTCAATAATATTTTTTATTACTCTATATATTGTGCTGAGATTTACTTGCACATTTCAGCCAATGGGCATTTAGAGAAATCAATCAAAATCAATCAAAAAATATCTGTCATTATAATTTAGATTACACGAATCAGTATGAATCAGGAATATAGAGCGCTCTATATTTCTGATTCACACTGATTCGTGCAATGTAAATTATAATATATTTTTTTGTTGATTTTTTGAGAGAGAGATTGATTTCTCTCAAATCTACTTTAATTAAAATTAATATCTAGATCAGTATCTCTTTTTCCTTCTCTCTCTCTCTCTCTCTCTCTCTCTCTCTCTCTTTCCTCTCTTTCTTCTTTCTCTCTCTCTCTATTTTATTTTTCTCTTGCATATAGAAGCTCGTGAATTACTTTATTGTAGTTACATACACGATACAATCACAAAATATTTTATCACAAAATATGAAATATGTATGAATATATTAATATACATGCATGTACATGCATATTCACAACCGTGCTATTGCATTTTAATTGGGTTATTAATGTCATTAGTCAGATCGATGCGTAAATAAAGCGCTTGCATTTCCGGTCACTGTATACGCGATATAACCGGATATGCTCGCGCGAAACAACTTCGCTCCTTCGCTGTTCATCGACATCCGGCAACTTCAGGCACGTATTGAAGCTGATTTAGTACTCGCCAGTCATAATGATCATATTCCTGGCACTTCTGACGCTTTTCGCCGCGACTATTGATGGCGGTCTGCTCGAAAAATACACCAACGCGCCCGGAAACGTATATCACGGTAGGTAAGTGCATTTGCATTTCATAATCGCTGTCAATTTCTTGCCATGGCGAAATCTCTACTAAACTGATGTTCTCATTGGATCTCACAAAATGACAATTATGACGAAAGACAAGCTAAGGGCTATTTAACAATCTTTCAAATTTAGAAGGGATGCGCAATCGTAAAAAATTGAAAAGTTTACAAAGTGCCGTTTTATTTACAACCTCAAGTAGCACGGCAGCGCTTACAAAGCGCTAAAAATGTGCTTTTTAACGCTTTGTTAGCATTGTGTGCTATTTGGGACGTCATCGTTACGTAATTAGTCCTTTTAAACGAACGATCCAGGTTTACCCGAGACATCCATGGGCCAGAGTTGTTGGTACCGAAGCGAGTGCTAGCAGATGGTAGCTTCAGCACGTATTCTCTACCGAATTTCTATAACCGCCGTGAGATCAGCGAGCGCGGTAAGCGATCCCTTGGGTCGACCGATAAACTGCACCTGGTGCTACCCTTCAACCAGATCGATCACCATGTGGAGCTCAGCCCGTACCATGAATTCATCTCGCCCGACATGGTGGTGGAGACACGGGGCGCCGGTATTAGCACTAATCTCAACGAGGGCTTGAAATTCAAAAAGGCGTCCGATCAGCAGTGTCACTATCGCGGTATTGTTCGGGGCCATGCCAATTCCAGAGTGGCTCTGTCTTTGTGTGACGGTGTGGTTAGTATAATATAATACAACTTTCTTGATGTTAACGAAACTAAAAAAAGAATCTCGGACACGCTTATGCCTTGTCGCAATAAATTACGTCTTTTAAGGTACAGATGTCCTTTGATTAAGGATTTATGAATTGCGTCTTAATTAGTTTGTATGGAAAAGAAAATTCACTTTGTACAATTTTAGAGTGAAAATTTCACTTTAAATAGTGAAATCATTCTTATGATTGAAAATTGAGCCTCTGTTTTTCGATACTGGCTCATATTTCATTTTTTCGAGTGAGATTTCATGCCAAAGAATTATAGAGCGTGTGATACTTGTTACGTATCGCAGAGATACTATATTAATTAATTGTTTACGCGTTCAAAGATAAATTAATTAATATGATTGCGTGATTTGATGATTTTATTTGTCTCTTCATGAAAATTAATTAATTCAGCCAGATTGAATGTCGATTGATGTAACATTCGATAGCGTCGGATTTTAATCTTTGCTTGCAATCCGCATGGCTCGTTATTAATTTTGATGAGAGAGTTGCGAGCTAGAGAGATGGAACAGAATTTCGAAGTGGCTACGAGTGTGGTTGGTGCATATAATGCGTTCCATGGATTCCTTCGGGAGATTAACGTTAACGAAGCAAGAGAAGACTCGCGAGCGCAGTCGGGCGAATATTGTAGAAAGGTTGTGCTGGAACATTCCCTAAATCCCGTCGAAATTCGATGCGAATGTTATGTGACATTTTTCATGACGATATTCTCTGACATTTTACGTTCACCAAGCTCGACGCAATAATATTAGGTAGAATGCAGTTTGAATATTCAAAAGCTTGTGATGTGATTGCCATTTGTAATAAAGCATCCTGATAGATGATGCTAAAAGTTATTTTATAACATATATTTTCAGATCGCTAAATATCTATATAGAGATAAATGATGCTATTTTAGCTGATCTAGATTTATATCCTGATATGATTCATATCGCTTGCAAATTTCATTTATTTTTACTAAACTTAGAATTGCCATTTTCTCCATCGCACATTTCAGTGTCTGCGATCATCGCGAAAATAGAAATAAATCGATAATCGCGTACAATCGATGACATTGCAGGGCAATGCGCATCGATTTACATGCAAATGAATTTATCAACATGCACGTTTCTAAGTGCGTAATAAAAGAGTCGATTCTGGGTGAACTACGAGCGCGCAGTGAAACATAACGTGTGTCATGCAGCGGTATTTAATCGCGGTGCTATAGTGACGCAATATTCATTGATACGCTGCACTTCGACCACTTGCATATCGTCCGTTCGATTAGGTGACTTTTTCCGAAAAATAAAATGGACGATAGTAAGAATCGCGTCACAGCTGTGAGCATGCTGTCGATACTTTCGTAAAGCATATCTTTTTTTATTCAACTACAGCTCGATTGTACCGGCATTAGGAAAAATTGAGTTTTTCGATTACATCGCGTACGAGTTCGATATTTGGGTTGAATACACGATGCCAATAGTTATACTCTTACGGTGCGATACCCTCAATAGCCTCGAAAGTAGTTTTCTGTCGCGATTCGTTATTTTCAGCTCGTTATTTGTAAAGCGAACGATTACGTGTGCAGATAAAGTGCAAGCTACGCGAAACGGATGGAATTCCTGGTTGATTTTATTAAACGTACAGTTGCAACGCATGCCGAGAGCGCGATTATCATCTATGATATTCCGCCGGTCACGCGAATTTGCGGCGAAATGAATCGACGAACGACATTCGCGTCCGTAACAGGCGACCTGTTAAATACAGGGTTTCTACGTAAACGTTTCTAAGGCCTAGTTTCACAAAACTCACGGTTAACTCTTAACCGAGGTTCAACTTGTTCATTATCTCTTTCCAATTTTAGAATTGGAAAGAGATGAGAAACAAGTTGAACCTCGGTTAAGAGTTAACAGTGAGTTGTGAAACTGGGTCTAAATGATGGAACGGCGCGAATCGATTTAAATGTCACATGGAATGTGACGTGTTTGGCCTTTTCCAATATGATGTCTACTCAAATATCATCCAGTCTTAGTTTCTACATTACATTACATTGATATATAACATATTTATATCATACTGAAGATATCTCTCGATAAGAAGATACGCTGCTCCAGTCTGGCATAAGTTGAAATATTGAAACTAGTAATCAACTAGATAGAATTTTTACAGAATTCTACTACTCATAAATCTTAACGTTGTATAATGAGAAAGAAATTTACGATATATTTGACATACTTAATTTCATACGCCAATCGTAAAACGTTGATCTTTAACATGCGAGATCAAAATTTCGCAACGTAGCGACTTTACGTCAGCCAACTGATATGTCATGCGTAAAAATGAATGTCGATATTTTATTTCATATTATTATCGTTAATACCTCTCGCGCTCAGGCTGGCTACGTGCAAACTAATCACGGACGGTATTTCATCGAGCCAGTGTATCAGGCGGAACCCGAGCCCGATGGCCAACACATTCACGTGGCTTACAAACGAGATGCACCGCACGAAAAGAAAGGGCAAACTGATACCGTATCGAAAAGACATTGCGGAACCAGCGGTTAGTACCTCCTCAAACATTTTATAATATATTCTTATCTTCCCTTCTTCTTGAAAGTAATTTCGAGTGAAGTTAGGAAATTGAACGAAGCTAGGAATTGCCTGGCATATCCCATCATTTATTACTTTAACATTTCACTTTAACTCGAGACGATGTAGTTCCCAGCCTGTGTCGCGGACATTTATTATATACCGTAACGCGAGAGGATTTCGCATAGTTACGCGCAAGTGACAAATAATGGCGCGTAGTTTGTGGAAGCTCATTCTCGCTTTAACAGACAACTGGGAGTCAGCGTGGGCGGAGCAGCTGGCTAAAAGGCAGATGCAGCTAATGGAAAATAATTCTCTTGGCGCGAAGCACAATACCACAGCATCAACGGGAACGCACAGTATACATCGTTACATCGAAATTGGATTAATTGCCGATCGAAGATTTCTTGATTTCCACAATAACACTGATTACGAGCAATATCTCTTGACGATTATAAACATGGTCTCTGACTTTTATCACGACAGATCAGTGGGGAATCAAATAGACGTCGTCTTAGTACGTGTGATATATTTGGAGAAAGAAAAAGAAGAGGTATGCGTGCGTCGTGTGATCATAAGATAAAGAAAATAAAATATATTCAATCAGAAAAGAACAAAGTTTGCAGTTACCAACAGCAAACCATTGTTAGCTTATTTATCCGAGATGAACAAATTATTTAAATTATAATTATTTAAACTTATCTAAACAAACTATTTAAACTGATATATATTATAGATTTTTAAATAATTTTAGGTATTTAAACAATATTACAGATATTAAATAGTACAATTGTTTCAAAGCAATAGCTTCTACTAATTGGATCAAAGTCAATATTTACGTACAATATTAATATTCCATTTATCGAATCTCGATATCCTCGTAGATAGATTTACTCATCAGTCCAGCTGCTGAGAATACGTTGGAGAGTTTCGCCAAGTGGGCAGAGAAGATGAATCCAAAGGATGACACACATCCCAATCATTACGATATCGCGGTATTGGTTACCAGGTAATGCCAGGTAATTTTCCTGAATATCGACCTAATCGTCGTACACGTCGTATTGCTACTCGCATGTATCCTCAGGTATGACATTTGCTCGGAGGAAACCAATTGCGACCTAATGGGTCTGGCTCATGTCGCTGCGGCCTGCGACTCGACGAAGGCTGCTTGCATTAATGAAGACAGTGGACTTCTGCTTGGCATCGTGATTGCCCACGAAGTTGGTCACGTGTACTGTCCATGCATCTCAATCATAATTATAATGAATACGTTTGAAGTGCAGTCTTTAAGAAACAATAAGAATTTTATATTCTTAGAAAGGAGAAATAATGTTAAAAAATTAGCTTTTTTTTAAACGTTCTTATATCACCACTTTATGCAATTATCGCAATAGTACAATCAGAGATGCAAAATTTCAATGCTTCATGTTTTAAGAAGAAATCCTTTAAACAATGGCTATTCTGATTTATTTCGAAAATGCTGTTTTATAGAATGGGTTGTTCTCATGATGAGCCCGAGACTAGCGGATGTCCGTCGAAGGATATGGATGATAGCTACTTTATTATGTCCCCTATCGTCTTTTTATATACCATCCGATGGTCGAGCTGCAGCAGGAAATTTATAACAGCTTTTCTTGAGTAAACTGAGTTGCATAAGTAATGACGGTGGATAAATAATGGCCTTTTTTAATTGTATATGATGCAATGATGGACGACTTTAAGTAAATTTATAACACGTTTAACACATTCTGTGAAAATATTATTTCAGTATTTGTAATTACATTTGTTTGATCAATATTATCTCTCTCTCTCTCTCTTGAACATTTCTATATTTATCATAAATTGTGTGTGCATTAATTATTTCACAAATTATTACCAAACTCCAGTAAAATTAAATAGTACTACAATTTATTTAATAAACTTACAGTGACATAATATAGTTTACTTTTTACTCAAGAATTCTATTTTGTTTATTGATAATATTATTGGAAATATCTTGTAAAAAAAATGGCCATTCTTTTATACTTAATATTGAAATATTTAATTTGTTTGACTGAACTTACTTTTTAATAAAATTTATTTGTAAATAAGGAGCGGACTGGGAGAATGTTTAAATGATAATCCAAGAAATCCCCCAGAGAAACTAAAATATCCTAACATGTTGCCGGGTGCAATGTACGACGCTGCCTTTCAATGTGACATGCAGTTCCCTGGCTCGAAAGTGTGCCCACAACCTCAAGTAAAGTTTTGATAAACTTCGCGTGCGACCTTAATTGCATTTTAATGTTTTCGATTCAATTATCGTGAATCGCAAATTGCTGTTTAGTGAAATTCAATGTTGTTCTCGTTAATTATAGATAATTCTACTATTATGTACCAATTATCCACATTCCATTTGCATTTTATCTATCACTCGCTCGTCATCGGAAATGAAATAACTTTTACGCATCACTCGTTATATTTACTCAGACAAAATATATTCGGTTACGCTGATCGCTTTGACGGAATATTCATTCTCTAAATAAATTTTGCGGCGAAATTACGCGTTCGCCATGTAACATCTGTTTCTGTCGGTACCAAATTTTAGAGTCGTAGTGTTTATAAAGCCCATTCTACAATTGCGTAGTTGTAAGTGGTTGTAGTTGTAAGAGTTGACCAAATATTCTCAAGGAGAATGTTCGGTTGTTATTAAACAATTACGATACGAATTTGGACTGATAAGAATAAGTCTAATTAAATAAGAGAGAGAAATTCTATATTCGGTCAAAGAGCGGATTTTAGTACTTAGTGTGTGATTAGTAATTTCTTATGATTACAACCACTTGCTACTACGCTATCATAGAATGTGCAATTATAGAATGGGCTTAAACGATAGTTGTTACGTGCCGTAAGAAATCGCGTTTTCTCGCTCTATTCTTTTAGACTAATCGATTAATCTGATTAGCCTGAGATCTCTTTGCGACCGAGTGTATATTTCAGGCGAGCGGCTGCGAGAATCTGTGGTGCTTGACCAACACAAGTTGCTACTCCCTGGGGACGCCGAAGGCTGATGGTACGAAGTGCGGTGAGAACAAGGTGCGCGCAGCTTAGGTAGAACCTGTTCCTCCAGCAAAATATATTCCCGGCGCGGATTATTTAGCAACCGCTTAGCGTCGTTGTTTATGCATCCGCAGATATTACCGACGTAAATAATATGTCGCTGCGAGGTGACATCAATTATCAAACGATCGCGTACGCAAATGGCTTTCGACGCGATCGAAAGCCATTTACGAGGCGCGATTCGTGTCCCGGAACGCCGCCGGAAACGTAGCGGAATAAAAGGGCGTTTCTCCATCTCCCTTCCTCTCTTTGCGAGCGGAGAGATTTATTAAACGACGCGCCTTCTCCTCGCCACGTCGCTTCTCGCGGATGTAGATTTCGTCGCCTTCGGCGCACTCGCGAGCGGCGGACGTAGATTTAATCGCGCCGGGGAAATAAATTGAAGTGTCAGGAAACTTCGCGCGACTCTCCGCGCTGGAAATTGGTATTCGCGTGAAGCACGAGGCGGAGAGTAGCCCGCGAGACATATTGCATTCTTCTAACCCGCGGGACAAAGATAATACAAAGAGCGCATTTGCACACGAATCTAGTGGTGCATCCACAAAAAGTGCGTGGACATGGGCACTCGGCCGGCCGCGGTGCACGGCGGATGGGGTGAATGGGGTCCCATGGGTCCCTGCAGCAGGACCTGCGGCGGTGGTCTTAAGTACTCCGAGAGGGAATGCGACCGACCGGTACCGGCAAACCGCGGCAGATACTGCATCGGCGAGAGAAGAAGGCTTTTCACCTGCAACACCACGGTAAATTGCATCTATCTATCTTCCTCGCGCACCATCGTCTCCCTCGCAAGTTTCAGTAAATCGATCCCCGCTTCATCGCGATACTATAGACGTTAAACACGCGATTCCTCCTGCGATGGCTATTTCGATGTTTTCAAGCTGCAAGCCGAATCGTACATTCCAAGCCACATACCGGGGATGGTCGTGTCTCTGTTTTACTTTCATCATTACATTGGAGGTGGCTACAAATATTAGGTTGTCATGCTTACGGGATTTTTAAGTTTTCCAGTGAGATACCGTTTCATTACGACATAGTGACGCGAGTGGTACAATACAACTGTCACAAATTCAGTTCGAAAGGGAGACGAAAAGAGAAAGAGAGAGAGAGAGAGAGAGACTATCATTGCCGCGAGCATCTCCGTGACGGGGCTCGGCGAAACGTTTTAATTCTTTTTGGTCGTACGACGATTCTCTACGCTGTCGCAATTCTCCCGTATACCATCCCGCATGGAATTCCGTCGCACATTCGCTGTAACGTTCCGCGTTAAATTGCGCAGCCTTGCGACCCGACAAAACCGCCGTACCGTGCAGTACAGTGCTCGGAACACGACAACGAGGAGATTCTGACGGACGGGCTTCATCAATGGAAGCCATACATGGACCCGAAATTAGAACCCTGCGCGCTTTACTGCATCAACGAGAAACAAACCTATGTGAAGATCTCGCCGACGGCGAATGATTCAACACCCTGCAAGGCTGGAACAAACTACATGTGCATCTCCGGAACGTGCAGGGTGTGAAATTGTAACTTTTTGAAATGGAACCGCCTTGCTGAGAAATCTCTATTATTCATGCTAGGATCGCCATGTTGATTCGATAAAATTCACCAACTAAAAACTTTCCCAGTATTTCTCATATATATATTCAGTTTGTCCTTTTTAAAGATATCTATATTTATTATGTATGCATATAATTTGCAAATATTACAAGTTAAAAAAGTCCTATTGTTTTTCGGATTTTTTATGTATTCAAATTTTATTGATTCTTTTAGAAATGTCTTCAAACTCGAAATTCTTACTTAATTGGAATTATCCTGGATATTATATGTTCATTGTAAAGTACAAATGCGTATACCAATAATAATAGTACATGCAGTAAATATCCACGTTTCTATAATACCTTTAGCTTTATTTTAGTGAAATTGAATTTAGTAACAGAATTCTTGATATTTATGGACATTTGTAATTACTTTAATGGTTAGCATTAGCTATCTACCATTGAATAACGGTGTAAATATTTATTGAAATTATAATTCAAATAATAGACGACGCGACAATAAAATTTATAGTCGAATTAACATTTTATTAAAGGCAGTATTTCCTATCTTTTTTACGAATACCTTTTGCGAATACTTTTATTACGAATTTTTAACTCTCTGCTGGTAACCTGGAATTTTATCTTTTCCGTCAGCAATAGGGATCTTTGAGAAACAAAGCAAATTTTTTTATTTTATTTCAGATTATATAAAAATGTGAAACAATTCTGCTATACTGTTAAAGCTTTAACAACGAATTTTTATCATTATAGAGGCTGGATTGTATTTTACTTATTTTCACAGATTTAAATTTATCTACCAGAATTCATAATCAAAATATCGATGGTGCTTTAAAAGACGCCGTGCCATCGGAGAGTTAAAGAAATTTACGCGTATGGCATTTATGATTCTTACCATGTCAAATGTTACTATGATACATGTTTTTCGTACTGTAGAGAGTTGGATGCGATTGGATGATAGACTCGTACGCAATCGAAGATAAATGTGGCATATGTAAAGGCGATGGAACCAAGTGCAGTCCGGTGGTGGGCGAATTTATTGAAACAGCGTCAGAGAGCGGTAAAAATTTAGTGATTGTGTTCACAGCTTGTCAAATGGAATCGCGCAGTTTCTTCCCGTGATTTATCGCTGCTTTTTCTTTGCAGCGTATGTGAAGATCGTGACAATTCCGAAGGGAGCTCGAAGCGTGCAGATTTCCGAGAGAAAACCCAGCGAGAACATGCTGGCCGTGAAACTCGAAAAAGATAAAACATACTGCATCAATGGAGACAAGTGAGCTTCTGTAACTCTACTCGTTCCCTTTCTGTACTTTCTTCCATCTTTAATTTATAACACCCATAACGCACGTAAATGTCTTGGGAAAAATACATATGCTTTTCGTAACGATGATAAAGCGCGTAACGTGTTTTTATAACGTTCTTTTTATGATGTCGTTCGCGTAGTCGTGAGTTTAAAAGCGGAGATTACGAGTGTGCTGGAACGATGATTATCTACACGCATCCGGAGCCGGACAAGGAAGTAGTGGAAATGAAAGGCCCGATATCCGAAGATATCGAGATACAAGTAAACCATGTCTATTTTCCAACGTTTATCTCGATATGATATCATACGTATGACGTAATTACTAGTTTTGCACGATATACATGTTTCACCGTATAAAAATTCAGTACCACGAACATATCTTTATTCTTTAGCTTTTGTAAGACTATATATTTATTTCTTGTAAATTACTTTTCACAAAATCGTTGTAAATATTTTACTTTCATGATCTTTAATTGCAATGTGAATTGTGATAATGAAATGTATCTATATAATTCTCAAATTATGGATTAAAAGTGTCTTTCAATAATTGTCATTTAATTAAAGTTCCGAAATCTTTTGCGTATACTATATTATATCAATAAAATGCTAGAAAATATTCAAAGTATATCACGTAATTTTTGTCTTCCCAATCTTTTAGTATGCATTCTTCAATCCTCGAGATAATCCTGGAATAGATTACAAATATTACGTGAGAGCAACGAATACATCATACATGCCCAAGTACATGTGGGACTTCATCGAGTGGTCAGAATGCAGCGCTAAGTGCGACGGTGGCACAATGGTAATTTATGTGACAACGTTACACATACACGCGGATACCTAATGCGACCGCGAGTACGACTGCTTTTATGCGAAGGACGTGTCATCGATTTGCGTAGATATCTGAGGCGTCCTGCATAGAAGAACAGGGCGGGCGAGTGACACCGAACTTCTGCGACGGTATACCGCGTCCGGAAGCAAAGAGCCGCATCTGCAATCAGGTCCCTTGTCCCGCAAAGTAAGTCACAAGTTTCAGTATGTCTGCAAGTTCCACATGACAGTGAATATAGACAATATGAATCGTTAAAATAATTTTGTAATAAGATAATTCGTTGAATGGAGCAGTATTTTTAAATTAATAATAAGATAAAACGTATTTTATGAAATAAAATAACAGTAACATAATAAAATATATTGTATAGAATATTTTATAGAAATATTTTATAGAAAAAAGATATTCAATATTTTATAGAAAATTCAATATTTTATAGAAAAAAGATAAATACGTAGTTATATTACAGCATAATGTAAAATTCGAGATTTTTCGGATTAATGCTTTTTTATTTCTAGTAGCTAGATTTCGTAGCAACAAAAAATACATTGAGAAAAAAATGTAAATTTTAATAAATATTTGCTTGTGAATAGTAGCTGAATATTTACTAAATGTAATTATATATTTATTTCGTACAAGAATCATTGATTTAATTATTATTTTTTTATTTAGAGAGTAAATATTTATTTACCTTTTAAGTAAATGTTAAGTTAGTACTATGAAATAAATATTTATATTGAAATTTAATACATTTCTTCTCAGTGTAATAACAGAAAAATTTTTTGTATTCCTTAATAGCAAAAAAATATAATTAATGTTCCAACAACAACAGTTCAAATAATATCCACGACGCGACGTTGAGATAAAAATCTGAACGCTATTGGCTTCCGCTCCATCGATCTTAGTTCCTTCTATAACGATGACGTAGTACTACGCACCTATGCCCGCATACGTTTGCCGATAAATAAGATGTTAACTCAGCGTCGCATAAACAACGATCTAGCGTTTTGTGCGCACATTAGCGTCCGCTCGACGAATCTAATGTAAAGCAAATAAATCCATGTCCGTCGCCGGTCGTATGTGTAGATGGAGAGTGAGTCAATGGAGTAAATGCAGTTCTTGCGACGGGAAAAAGGGTATGAGACATCGCAAGGTTCAATGCGTAAGGCCAGGTGCCAGGCCTGGGGAAGATGATGTGCAAGCAAATCTAGACGCGTGCAAAGGTCGTGTACCGAGGCAGAAAGAAGAATGTATAGGTACTATCGTGACCTTTCGCATTCTTAACATTTTTTATGTAGTATGACTTTACGGAAAGAATGATTTTGCTGAAGTATCGAAAATTTAGCTAGATATAAATCCAAAAATAATTTTGTTTTCATTAAAATAATTAAATTTCAAGCGTGATGAGCAATGCTGCAAAAAGTTTTAACATTCTAGCAACCAGCTTGAACTGGTTATAGAATATGTAAACAGAATTATTTTGATCATATTAATTATTTTGATAATTTAACAAAGCTATTTCCAGATTTGTATCTAGCTAAATTTTTAGATACTTTATTGGGATTCTTTATATAATTCTTAATGATAATATCGATATCGCTATATTATCGTTACGCAGGTATTATGTTACCGTTACGCAGATATTATATATGGTAAAAAAGCTGCGCCATAACGACCCAAGCAGAACAACAAATCATTATGATATCAAAATGATGTCAAAATGATCATTAAAAGTCATTTTTCAATCATTTACGATTTATTTTAATGTCATTTATCGTGACTTGTTATTCTGCTTGGGCATATAACGATACCAACACTATCATTAAGAATTACAAAATCCCAGTGCAACAAAACCGTTCTTTTTGTGTTGAAAAATTCAAGACAATAATTCCGTCGAGAAAATGTATTCGTATCAGGTACAAGACCCTGCAGAATAATGTGTCCTAAGAAAACACGACGGTCCGATGAGCAAGAGTTTATTGATGAGAAAGAGAAAGAGAGCTTGTCACCAGGTGATCAACGGAGAATGATCGACAGATTCGTCGATCTTGGTCTAGCTCGTTACTTGGAGAAGTCCCGCGACAAGTTGCGCGATGACGATAGACTCGAAGATAGGAGCACTGCTCGAAACTTCCGACAGGTCCTTTACGATTCGGCGATGACAAACGAGGACAAGCGTAAGCGCACCTGTGACGCGGAAGAGAGATTCACTACGCCGAAGCCGGGATCTATCATTTTGGATTCAGTACCCATCGAGAACGTTGTACTGATGCAGGCGCCGTACATGGACGAGTCTCTTCAGGCTAATCTGTCGGACAAGGCATTCCAAGAAGCCGGCGATCTCGTCGGTGTTGGTATCGACACGAGCAAGAAGAAGGTGTACAAGGGTGCTCAAGCGCTTAAACTTATCCAACAGTTAGCCCATCATAATCGGACAGCGAGTCCGCGCGCTGTTTCTGTTACTGCGAATGAAGCTCTCAATTTATCTCAGTCCGTCGAGAACACGGAAAAAAAGCGTTGAGCAAAAAAGAAATTAAACGTTGCGATAAATGTACGTTATCTTCTCGTATGTATTCGTCGTCCATGTTTAAGTTTCAGAAATATATGAATATTTAGATATAGATCGAAAAGCTAGCATTACATGCTGTGTTACGAGGCTTGCTGATTCATGTCGTACGTGATTGATTAGCTTGACGGCATGAAGGCCGTCAAGTCAAATAAAACGTACACGTAATACGAAAAGCGGCGTGCGGCGAACAGAAAATATCGTTCAGCGATATAACGCTTGGCAGACAGACAAACGGACATCCGTATTGCGGAATCCAGGTGGAACGAATACAAAAGTCAAGATTAATGACTCGCGCGGCGTTTCTTTTACCACTTAATCTTTATTGCTACAAGAAAATGTCGCGCGCCAGGCATTTCCCTATGATACCCCCGGGACATTAAGAGGAAAGGGAAAACGTCTGCAATCTTGGATCATTACAAAGTATCGCTCCCGCCATAAATAACGTAGCGAACGATGAATCCGAAAGATCAATGCACAGCGAGACTCGTTAGTGGGTCGCGGGAAATCATCCTCCTCGTGTCGTTCAGCTGTAATTTATGTCGCCCGTCATCCTCGCCGCATGTACCGCCGCATATTGAGAGATTATCTTCGGATTCTAGCAAATCTATCGCCGCTTTACCGTCAATTATGCCTGTGTTAGCCGGACTCAAACAACATTGTTGATTTAATCGAGCGATTCATCTCACGGCTCCCAACAATCGAAACGTGGGTCGTTTTCTGGTATCCGATCGTTAAAATGTGATACGCCTGTATAAAAGCACGCGCCATAAGTATAATTTGGTCGTATAACATAACGATTGTTTTTATCACTTTGAGCATCGAGCAATCTGCACGCGCCGCACGTTACGTGCTCAAGAGCAACGGGCCGTCGTTCTACTCAACGACTCGTAAAAGTTTTCTTGATGGATCGCGTAACCATCGCTTGAATCGACGCAGATTCGTCTTCCAGACGCGTGTTCTTTCCACTCGTTCGCACTCGCGCCGCTGCGCTGATGCTATGCTGAAAGACCGTACGAGAGTAATCGATATATCCATGTATGTCCTCGTATGATAATAAATTCTTTTCTCTTTCATCGCGCCGAGAAACGTTCGAGTTTCTTCTCGCGATCATTTACGCCATCGATCTACTTCATCGTGTATCGCATGCACGTCGTTCGCGAAAAATCGAGACCTCGGGGGACGCGCGCGCGCGCTTCTTCCTGAATTCTTTGTATGTATCTGAGAGCGTCCATGCCGACCAAGGTGAATTCCGTGCTATTCTCCGGCGGACGAGGCTCAAAATCCTTCGGAAAATTCGTAACGACATTCTTCTCATCGCGTTCCAGAATAATCGTGAGCGTTAGATTTCGAATGTCCTCTTTATCAACCACTACCTCGCCCTTCTTAATCTTATTCGCGCTCATGTTCTCCTTAATATTCGATGTGTTTCCTGATTTTTTATCTGTCTGAGAACGATCTTGACGAGTTTTAGTCGAATTTCGAATTAAAGTCATTGTTTCATTTGGAAGCGCATTAACGTACCCGGTGCCGATGAAACAAGAGCGATTAAACGAATATCCTGTCCATGTGGAGAGATCACCTGGGTGTCGGTCATCTACGATGGCGCCGTTTAAAGCCGACTTAGCGGGCACTTTAGCAGCTCTAATCAAGTCGTTTTGTCGTGTTGGCGTGCTCGACCGAGCGGAGAAGAGGCCACGTTTGCTGTCGGCGGCACCTCTGTCTTCTCGTCTTCGTCGGCTGGCTTCGCAAGACGCTGACTCCCTTGGCTTCGGTCCTTGGCAGTAGCTGTCCTCGATCACGTCGAGATCCTGCTCGCCACGGCCAACGGGTCGTACACATTTGACAGCGCGCCTTCTCTTGCAGCCTGGCGTACACGGTGTACAGCCTTGCCACTCACCAATGATCCACCTGAAATCGCGTCCGACGATAAGAGCGAGGCTTTTAATTAGCTGGCGACAGCGGGGCGACGGTGATTATCGCGTATAGTATCATATCCCTTCGTTAGTTCCTCAAGATAACAATGACAAGTCTGTTCGACCCGCGAACATGATATGATTTATATGAAGTGAAGATATAAAAATGATGTATAGAATTATTATTATACTACATCGAAAAAAATTGTCTGCTTGGATTAAATAGTAGATTAAAAAGTAATTCTGGTAAAAAATGGACGAATCAAAATTTTCTGGTTAAATCTATTAGAATTCTAGTTGAAATAATTATAATTCTGTTTGATATATGGTAAATATTTTGGTAAAAATAAGAATTTCAGTAAATTTTACAAGAAATATTGTATCAATCAGAATTCCGGTTATCTCAACTAGAATTCTAATAAATTTAATCAGAAAATTCTAATTTGTTCATTTTCAACCAGAAATTTTTTTCAGTGTATTGTCTGTAAAATAAATGAATATGTGATGCAAGTTCTTTGACATGCAAATCGATTTTAACGCTACTATATATCGAGTTTCGTTAACAATTATAGACAGTTATTCAGTTTTTCTTATATGAGATTTAATAAGTTCATGAATATTTTAAATGCAAAAAATTGTAAAAATATAAACTTACCGCGGTATACAGGGAGCTTGATTGCATGGTCTGACTTTTGCGTCTGGTTTAGTGATGTTTCTGCAAAATTTATCGTCCACTAGTCCGCCGATTTTCTCGATGCAACGAGGTTTCGATATCTGTTCTCCCGGGCCGCAACCTGCAGAGCATTTCTCCCAATCGATGTAGTCCCATGTGAACTCGTGTTTGCGGGAAGTTCGTTGCTTCAATCCTAACGAGTATTTCAACGTAACGTTCTCCTTTGCTAAAACCTATCAAACTATTAGCTGTCAGAGAAAATCTGCAAAAGGATAAAATTAAATTTATCTTTAATGTTCACTGAGAGGACAGTTTTTGGTATTTATGACTTTAATTACCTGATAATATAATTATGACTAGGATCTTAATTTTATAATTACCAATTAATGTTATAGTTTTAGTAATAATACACATATACATGTAATTATATATTTATAATTTTTTACTAAAAAGAGTATATTGTTGTCCCTCAAAATGAGGATTTTATACTCGTATAATTTTATATTCGTTTTCAGGAATAACTATAAATATATTCTTTTTAGTAAGGTTTTTCAATCAATGTGTCGCGCTACACTGATGTACCGCAAAGAGTTTCCAAGTGTGCCGTGTGAAAAATAATGTTTTCTTTTTACCTTCTCAAAAGAAGCGAAAAAATTTAGAAATAAATAAAAAAGCGAGTGAAGCTAGTGCGAAGTAAAAAATATTTTTTTAAATATGAAGATTACTTAATTTATATTGTGTAGACTCTCATTTTAAGCAAAGCAATATCATTATTGCAATAAAAAATCACTTTTAAAATAACTGATATTATAGCAAAACTATTATAAAAATAGAGCTTCTCGTCATAGTATTTTATCATGTAATTATAATTACATATACTAAACATTTTTCTCTCAGCGTACTTTTTAAAATAACTTGGCAGTTACTTCAGTATAAAGGTGAGAAAATAGACTACACTACATGTTACATTTTCAAAAATAAAAAATTAAGTTTTAGCCGTTTTGTAAAATGTTGCAAACTTTATTCGCGTCGCGTCGGCAAATTATATTTGAAATAAAGAACTCGGTTTTTAAAACTCATTTCCTTTAAAGATAATTATAGCAGTTGATTATTATAGCAGTACGGCGATTTTAAATGAATATAAAGTGTTTTTAAGAGAGTATTTCTTTTTGTGCATTTCTGCCGATAATACATATCCAAGTTTGAACACCTTGTTTGAGATACGTTATCGATTTGCCAAGAATAGCGACTAATTAGCGGAGTGCGCTCATTATGTTTACCAATATAGTCAAGTCCTCAGTGACGGGTCCCGGTATATTCAAAGCTTCCTGCCTCGGTCTTATCATTCCCAGCCACGCCTTGGAAGCCGGCACATTGAACATTCCTAGACGGTTGCTGAAATAATCACACCGCGTTGTTAATTATGGAGTAAAACTATCATCTTTATTGCCTGATATGTGAAAAGATTAATGAGGTTAAAGAAAGGCCTCGAATTAAAGATATTATTTGCGATGTTTGATCAGACAGTAAATACAACCGGTGATGGTTTTCTCGAGATTATAACATAAATGTGTTACAACTTATGTGTTAGAAAGATGAAGAATTTCATTTACCCATCGATCAACACAGTTTTCGTATTTCTTGTGCGCACTACGATTCTGGATTTAGTTGGTTCTGCCTCCTCGACGCGAATATTTCTGGCACCGGCCGGCACGTCTGTTATTTTCTTGAGTCCTTAACGCGAAAATTCGTTCGGAAGATTATTGCACGAAACTACTACGCGTGATATTATTCGTCGAGATTCCAATTTTGGCGCAACATCGCGTTGTTGCGCAATGCGAAAGGAATTATTGGGCTGTCGCGAAACGTGCTCTCTCTCTCTCTCTCTCTCTCTCTCTCTCTCTCTCACACACATATATACATATACATATTCTCAATGCACTGCTCAAGATTCCTCTTGGAGAGCAAGACTGAACGCGCGCCTTATACTTCTGCTCTGGCGGAATTTTAATTCACAGAAGTTCTCGTTCGCGTACTTCCTATTCACCGTGCCGTCGACGACACTGTGAAGTTCATCGGCATTTTTGTCAAGTTGCGAAATTCGCTCGACGTGGAATAGTAAGCGAGAACGCCAAGAAAATTATTATGAGGAATTCAAAAGAAAGATCGACAGAAAAAGAAACTGAATTTTTGTTGAAGGCGTTGATACAAAATTCAACTATCATCTTTGAAATATTGTAAGAATATTTTTAATAATGCAGAAGTCCACTTCAATATTTGGTAAAGGTTTTTACTTCGCAAAAGTAAAATGGTATTATTATTCAAAACACTAGACAAAATGAAATCTTTGTATCTGCATTCGTATTTTTGTATATTTGAATTTGTAACTAAGTATTTTTTCTTTTCTTACGAGGTTGGGCTGTAAAGGACACTGTTCCTTGCTTCAAGATGCATGAGGTACTATCGCCTCGACAGACACCACAAACGTCTTCGACGGCGGTGGATTCCATATCTAGGTCACAAGGTATTTCCCTACATACACCCCCGACGCAAATGTCCCGAATGCCTCTATAGCAAGTGGTACCATCCACCACTTTCGGTCTCAGCGATGCCACCAGATTAGTTTCACTTATGCAGTAAAGCGCGCAAGGGTTTTCGGATGCCTTCAAATCTGGGAAAGATAAGTCACAAAGTCGACGGAAGGCTGAAGATCACTTATCGCTCTTATTACCTTCAGGAAGATTATACGCCATCCAACGATGAACCTTTCCGTCTTCCGGAAATATCCAATCGTTGAATTCGGCGCACTGCACGTCGCGAAACGAGGGTGCGCCGATTTCACAGGGCTGTAAAGAAACTCAATGTTAATTTCGCGTATGATAATTTTCCGCCTCCAGCAGCTTTATATCAACGCAGCGCGTTTAACATTTTGTTTCCTTATTTTAAAAGTAACACATCCTTAATTTAAAAATAACACAACTCGTAAAATTGAGTTTTATAGGAAAGGGGAAAAACTATTTTTCAACTTAACAGAAAATTATTGACTAATTAAATAATATTGGTAAAAAAAACTCTTAGAAAAATGATCAAATGTCATTTTTGTAATTTCCGTTTTACAATCCTTAAAAAGATCACCTTCCTTGAGTTGTGACGATTTGAATATTCTATAAAATTATAACAAATTCAGAATAAATCATCAAAAGATATAACTCGATATATCAGAATACTTCATATTTACTTTGATCAGCTAAAATGATTAAATTCAAAATAAAATAATTTCTTTTTCAAACTTTGTTAAAATTGCCTCAATTCTAAATTTTTTCTGTAGAAAATTCTTTTTATTTACAAAAACGATGCAACTCAAAATGTGTCACTCTTGTAGAAGATATAATCACTTTGAAAGATATTATAATCCCTTTGAAAACTTTACGAAAGAGACACAAGTGCTCAGTGCTTTGATGGATGGACCGTGAAATTAAGTTAGTTTACGTTTGATGATTGATAGAATAATCTTTATAATCTTTATCTAACTCCATTAATGGTAATAACTTGAAAATCATATTTTGTGAATTGTGTTACTTTTGAAGTAAGGTAACGACTTTTCATTTTGCCTGCCTGAATTTCAATAATTGTTGTTAGCTTAACCCTCGTGGAATTTTTTTCTCCATAATTTAACGATTATTACATTTTTCGTACGTCGCGTAAAATTCTTTATACCGAGAAAGCGTTTCTCCAACAATTTCTGTAACAATCTCGTGGAAGATGCAATCGTTGCATAAATCGAACGTTCACTCAAGACCGTGTAAGTTCGCGCTGCGCTTACTGGAAATCGTTTACCAGCACTCTTGAAACTAACATCCGTGGCGCAGATTTTATGGCGCTTCCTGTCACCGATGCAATAAGAGCCGCCTTTAGATGGAGATGGCTGGTTACATTTTCTCACAGCGTATGCCACGCCGGAGCCGCATGTCCGCGAACACCTGCTCCAGGACGACCAGGCACCCCAACCACCGTCTGTGATTCCGGGTCGTTCTCCTACCATTAGGCACTTCATTTGGTAACACCACTGTAACATTCGTTAACCTCGACATCGCGGTACCTGGACTGACTTATGTCACGGAAAATGAGAAGGCACGAAGGACGGTCCCGGGGAGGTACATTATGAACGAAACTAAATGATGCACTACGTCCTTTAGAAGCGCGACGTGGAAATTTATTATGACCTGCAGGAAGATATTCTTGCGCTTCGAGAGATCTTCGTCTTGTTCCATTAGAATCACTAACGCTATTCCCCAACGCGAATAATTATCGAGTCCCTTTACGATTTCTGCAATTTTAAATGTACTTAAAGCTGCTTAAATGTCTGCCAGATGGAATAATATTCCCTCCTGTCGTTTCGTTGCAACGTAATCATTTTGCCCTTCAAAAATAGTTATAAAATATAACGTATATTTACCTTTTATTTAATGTAATGCATGCATTGCTCTTTATTTAAAGTTACTCGCTGTGCGAATATTAATTATTTGTAATGATGCGTGCTACTCTGCGCGCAGTTACAAAAATAATATTAATCCATGGATGTATCACACGTTTAATATGCATATATTCAAGTAAATATACGGAAATTCATGCACTTTGTATCTTCAATTTCGCAGCTCATTATTTTATAAAAATTCTCGGAAATATCTCGTCATTTCGTTGGAGGGAGGAACGGTTACTCGAATATTAGCTATCTCGCTTTTCCATTTAAAACATCCGCATTAAAGTATACGCGAGCTCGCGACTCCGCGATAACACGCAAACGCATCAAACCTGCCCTCAGCTGGTGATGAGATAATTGCTCTTCGTTTTACAAACTGCAATTGCGCATCTATTTGTCTATTTCATTCTACCGATGATTGCATCGGTTGTTGTGAAGTGGCATGACAAACAAACTGAATTTTTACGCACGTAGGTAGATCAATCTATTTTCGCAGTCGATGTTATCGTTCCGATTTCAATTTTTTAAACTTCGCAATTCTCTCTACATCGTCCAATTTTACTCACTAAATTTCATCGGTAGGAAATTTGTTTTTCTTTTTACATCGAGTTATTTAAACGAAATATCAACCATTCTGCTCGTTTTTTTTTATCAATATTCGAACAGATCGTACGCATGCTTTAAAAAGATACATATCTATGTCTTGGATGGTTTTATTCACATATCCTCTTGAAAATGTTTTATTACTTATAACTGAACTTTTTATATCTAATAAAATGTTTGTAATTAAAACATTGTACATCTTCGTTGATATTCACATATTCGCAAGATCTGCGAAAATAAAAGCCATACGTTTTTGATGCTGGTCTGATTTATCGTGCACGGATATTGACGATCTGACTTCGTGCGGAGCTCCCTCGAGTAATTAGAGATTATTCGCCGACCAGATTCACGAGCTTCGAGCACGGTAGTGTCCGACACGGTAGTCGGTCAACCGGTCGGCGCTAATGACTCTCGTCTACGCGCTTCGACGCTTCAGCACGCTCGCTTATTAACATTATCACCCAAATCTGATATTTCGCTGATGTGTGATATTTGGACACCGCTTGTCTCCCGGCTTATGGATCTTACGCGCACCTACATTCTATCACGTTTTGCCGAATCCCTTTTGCAACATCACGTAGTCGCGCATGCTTGACCAACCGCAAAAAACATTTCAACCAACTTGCCTTGTTTCGATTTCCGAAATATCCGTGACTCGACTTAAAACAAGTTTTATTTGGCAAGATACGAATTTTTATGCAGAATATATGCGTGCTCGATTATTTGTATGCAGTTCCTTTTTTATTGTATATATCGAATTCATTTGTCAAATTTAAAGACAATTTTTACATTTTTGAGAATTACGAGCGCTCCTTGGATAAATTCAAATAAATTCTTTTATTATCAAAATAAATTTTATATTAAGTAGCCTTGCACTGCTTCGTAATTGACATCCGACCTTTACGTTTTCTTTAACTATGAGTTTCTTAAATACATTCAAGTAAATCCTTTTAGTCCCGTAACAAATTTCCACATACACTACTTTGTAAGTTTTCTAACTTATTATTAAGTTTGAGATAAATAATCTTTTAACTTTTGAAGTGTATTAGACTTCTATAAGAAGCTGTGCTTATTAAACCAAAGGGAAGCAAAAAACGGCTCTATATAAAAGTTGCAATTTTTTATAAACTCACAAACGTATTATTATGAAAGAATTTACAGTATAATGTTAGCTTGACGTACTTTGTGAGAATGCATCTGTGAATACCCGCTTGCAATCTTTAACATTGTCGCGCTTTAATTGCTACCTTAAGGGTCAATGAAATTTAACTGAAGCCTGAAATTGGTTTTAATTCTGAAAGGGCGCGTGACTTACGGTTAATGGCAGATTGAGATAGCTTTTTTAGTTTTCTACTATATACTTTCGTCGTATCTTCTTCATGAGATACTTAAACTGTTCCGACATAATAGCCTCTCGGTGAAAGGTCCTCGAGAACCTTGATTAATTGATTAATATGTAATTTTTCTTCAAATCTGTACTTTGATATACGCTTTTAAGGCTCTCGAAGACGAATACTTATTCATCAGTTATACTCACGAAATATCTTGGTGAATAATGTATTGAATAAGTTAAAGTGAAGATACACAATTAAGACCTGCATAATTAATTATTATAAATCCTTAATGTGTGAATCAATATAACATATTAATATTTGGAACAAAGGAAACATTGAAAAAGTCGACGAGTATGTTTTTCTAAAATGAAATTGTCAAGACTTGAAAAAACTATTAAAATAAAAAAATAAATTATAAACTGTACACTGAAAAATAGGATTGGTTGCTGCAGCAAATTAGATGGTAAAATATGGCATAGCATTTTTAACTGGCTGTAGCAGCAAATTTTTGGTTGCAACAGCCAATTTTTGGTTGCGTTAGCCTATCCGCAATGTCAGTATAGGATTTCGATAGATTAACACAGCCAAAAATTGGCTGCTGCAATCAATTAAAAATGCTATGCCATATTTTACCATCTAATTTGCTGCAACAGCCAATCCTTTTTTTCAGTGTAGAGAACTAAATTAACGAACAGTTCAATTAAATTACTTAAGAAATAATAAGTTTAAAAATTTTTCAAAATAATTTTTATCGTAAATAATATAGCCACGGAATCAAAGAATAGTTACCTACTTTTATAAATTGTTCTTTACAGTTCTTGCAATCTGCAGATCTTAGATCATCTTTCGTGCCTTATTTTACGCTCTTTATTCATAAATAGGTATTTACTCTCTTTTCGCCACATGGGGTGCCCTCGGCGAGTGGTTTCCTGCCAGTCACGCAACCTCTTCCGGGGATGGCGCACCTAAGGGTTTCACAAGTCTGAAAATGGGGGTGAGATCGTCTCAGTTTAGTAATTTTTTAGTAAAGACATAAATAATAATAAATGAGTTTTAGTTTATACTATTCTATTTTATTTATATTAAACGTATATATAGGTCTGTTCTTATTTTTATTTTTCTTATTATCTTTAAATAATATTACATGTTACTTTCTCAAATTTTTTCATTTTTTTTCTCAAATAGCTCATAAAAATTGTATGTATGTATGTAAATATATGTGAGTGTCTACTGTACATTGAGCTCGAGTTTGCTAAGTCAAAATGACTATGAGAATCAGTTCATCTCTGCGAGAGTTTCATTTTAGTTACATCGCGTGTCGATCGCGATATCGTGCGTGATAGATATCGCGAGTTCTCCGGTCTCTTATCTGACGCCATGCACAGTTGGAGAACGTATTTTCCTAAACGGATAAGGTAGGCCGCAAAGGCATCGGTTTGTAGATGTGAACGGCAGATGGTGCCCGTTTACGGGCGATGTGGATCCGCAAGCCGATACGTTAACGCGTGTATTATCGGAATCGCTTTAATAAATTGTCTGGTTGTCGCTTAATATTTTCACCGTAAAAAAATGACTACTGCGCATGCTAAGTTGACATAGTCGCTGCAGCACAATCGAATAAAACATACACATAAATTTAATGCTTTTTTTTCTTGTTAATTTGTTGCCTTATTTGCGAATCTATTGTTTTAACTCGAGAGTAGTCATCATATTTTTCTGAAAAAATAATCTAAATATTAAAGGGATCCAAATATTGTATAAATATTGCTTATTATGACAATATTTCTAAAACACAAAAATTTTAATTAATATAATGTTTTTTTATTGGGAGTTTTCGATGGAATTGCATATTTAAAGGTTTGTAAAGAATAGTTAATAAAAAAGAAAAAAATATATATTAAATAGTATCCCATACAAAACAATATTTTCTAACAATTCACTTTTTTCGCTGTTATAAAAACATCTATCTATATATAAATACTCCAGGCTACTATTTTCGGATTAACCGATTTGATATAAATAGTGGCTGTGCTAACTTAAGTTTAGCATTGTCTGAACAAACAAATAAATAAAAAACATGAAAAGCAAAACATATTTCTTTTGTAGCGTTTTGTTTTTATTTCTTTTTATATAAAAAAAATCATTTCCAAAATACTCTATACTAGTATAACATTCTGAAGTATTAATTTTATTAAATATCTTGAGAATTCTATTTTTTTAATTTGTTATGATATATTGATTAAGTAATCTAATTTTGTCTCTCCAGTTTCAATTTCCAAAAAAACAATAATAGCTATTCCACACAACTCTTTAGATTTGCAAACTAAACAAAAATCTCGATAGATTACATAGCGTTTCGTGTATATTACGTTTTAATTTGTAACATCATTTGGTGGAAACTTATATATTTCGTTTCATTATAATAAAGATTGATTAAGATTTTAGAAATAATGTTTGAACTTCTTGCTTTTCTCCAAAATCATGCTCTCGGGTCAACCATGAGTCCTTTTTCTATTCCAAATTTTCGGTTCTCTTATCGCGAAGACAGTGATGAATTTACGATCCGCGATCCTGCGTTTTTTTCTACTCTATCCCTTGAAATATATTGCGTTTGATTTTTCATCGTTTTTTCGACGTTCTATATTCTATTATTGCTTTGTATGAAGAAATGATTGTTTCCTCAAGGAAGAAATTACGCTATTATTTTTGAAGCTTAAATTAAAAATTGATGTGCAAAGGAAGAGTGATATTATACATGTTAACCGAATGTGTATTAAGCTGGCACAGTCTCTGCAGCACGATCGAATAAAAGAAATTATAAAATATGCGCGTAAATTTAATGCTTTTTGTTGCTAATTTGTTGCTTTATTTGCAATTTTATTGCTTCAGTTTGATAGAAATAGTGATTATTAATTGTAACTTAACTTTAAAATATTACTGTTGATGAATTTTTACTCATACAGTTTTTAACTGTAATATAGTTTTTGTTATTAAAATTTTGATCGCTTGAAATAACATTAAGATCGTTTAAAATTAAAGTTCATTTTTTGCATTAGAATAGTGTTAGTTTAGCTATTCTAACACTTTACACTTATAAGGTAGACATAAGAAAGTGTAAAAAATTTCTTAATTATGTGGATATTTTCACCCAGGGTACCTATCATAGAACAAGTCGGAATCGATTCCGATCGGAATTATTCAATTATTCCCTAACCCCAGGGTACCTATCATAGAACAAGTCGGAATCGATTCCGATCGGAATTATCCAATTATTCCCTAGATTTCTATTGTGTTTTCTAGGGAAAACGGAATAATTCCGATCGGAATCCATTCCGACATATTTCATGATAGGTATCCAGAAAAGTGTTAAAATAGAAGAAAAATATGAGTAGCGTTTCACGTATTATGCAATTATTCGGAATAGATTCCGATTGGAATTGTGTAATTATCCTCTAGATTTAGATTCTATTATGTTTTCTAGGGAAAATCCCGATTGGAATCTATTTCGATAATTCCATGATACGTTGCCCAGGGTTAAATTAGAACAGTCACGATGTCTATTAATTCGCCATAAAATCGTGAATACACTGAGAAATCCATTTAGTTGAATCAATTAATTTCTTGGTTGGATATGGACAAACAAATCCTTGGTTGATGCAATAAAATAATTTAGTTAAAGCAAAGCATTTGCTTATTGTAACATTTTATTATATGTACTTGTTTCTGACAAACATTGACATCTGATAAAGTTATTTACAATAACCAAATGTTTTGCTTCAACTAAATTATTTTATTGCATCAATTAATGATTTGTTTGCCCATATTCAAACAAAAAATTAATTGATTCAACTAAATGAGTTTTTCAGTGTAAGGCAGCAAAAAAACTAAAATGTGTATGTTTTATTCAATTGTGCAGTGGCTGTGTTAACTTAATAAAGCTTGCTATACTGAAAAAACAAAATCTTAATTTCAAAGAAATATCTCTTTGCTCGTGTTAAAAAAAGATTATTTCTTTGGATCAACGAAAATTTTTTCGAAAATACAATATCTTATTTCTTTGAAAGTACAATATCTTATTTTCAAAAAAATTTTCATTGATCCAAAGAAATAATTTTTTTAAATACGAGCAAAGAGATATTTCTTTGAAATTAAGATTTTTTTTCAGTGTATGCGACGTTACTTTTTCGCAACGTTGCATCAATAATCTATGCGTATAAACTTACGACTCCCATGTCACATTGCCGAGCGTCTGGTCGATATCGTAAACGGCATTGATCGTCACCGTTATATATCACGCCTGGCAACATTTCCGCTGCTGGAAAGTGATGATCCTGCGGCTCGTCCTCTAAGCAGAACGCAAGACCCTGCCTGAAATCAATCACTATATATTTCACATTTCTGAAATTTTGAATGGATATCACAAATTAAATGTCGCAATGTGTAAAGCATACTATCAATCATCTATTTACGTGATACAAGAGATATACAAGGGCCTTCTTTACTGTACGACTTCAATTTTGATGAAGAGTATTTTTAAACAATTGTACTTTTATGAAATTTTCTATGTCATTTTCTTCATCCTTGGTTTGGAATTTGAATATAATTTAATTCGATACAATTTTATGAGTTTTATATCATATTTTTTATAATAGTCTTGATTATTCAGAGTTTTTGACAGAGTCCTAAACAGAATTTTGGCGATAAAATGTGAAAAAAAGCAGAATATCGTTGGAACTTCATATTTGTTACATGAATATTTATAGTAACTTATGGCGACCGTTCACCGCCGCGTTTCATATCGCGGATCACCGTTGAGTTCCGCGAGACAACCAACGGCATGGTTCTTAATTTAATTTAAAATTTACGGCCGTAGATCAGGCTCTTTGTACCTACTCCGCTTCTAGAGAACGCACGGAGTAGATGAGGAAAGCAGTTTTGTTACTGGCGGACTTTAATAAAGCCACCGGCGAAAAAGCAACAAGCATTAAGCTCACTCGATGTACGAGCGCAGGTAGCGTCGGGAACATTCGGACCATTTTTTCGTGATGTACATGTCGCCGGGGTGCATAACGGTGGTCTCCGCGTATCCGTTTCCGTGATAAACTATACCAGGACAGCCGTTCTCCCGCTGCACGTCGTGGGACATACCCAGGCTGGTAATGAGAAAAAGAAAATCGGCTTTCGGAGCGGAATATTTATTGGGGCACGCGCACGTCGCGTTGCCCGGACTTGCTCTTAAAAGGTATCTCGAGGTACACGACGACGAGAAGTCGCTTCATACATTAAACAACGCTCTCGACCGTGACTTATTTACGACGGCGCCGCGGCATACTATTATTTCCACTCTTGGGCAAAGAAATGGTCTTTAGAAATTTATTTCGCATTTTTTCCTCGCTGGCGAAGCATGAAGGAATCAGTCGATAGCGTAAGCAACCATGGGGAAACGGGAGAATATTGAAACGAGAGAAATATCCGTTGTAAAATGTTTCCCTAGTTCAAATAATGGTATATGAAATATTGCAGTAAATATTATATTAATATTAATTTCGTTGTTTAATATGATCAGTTTGTACGAAATTAATGTATTATTTACATGCCCTAGAATTACTCGATTTTATTCCGTTTTTGCGGCGTAGTGTAATTATTTGAAATTTTTTCTATATCTAATTATGTCGGAACGGATAAAATTAATTACGGGCTTACGTGTGGCCTATCTGATGAGCTATATGATAACCGGTTGGTAGACCAGCGTCTCTCACAATGGCTGCACCTCTCAAAGGATCGCACGTACCAGCGATCGTGGATGTACCAGTAAAGCCACAGAGCTTTCTCGAGACACAGATATCTAATCTGATAAGTTATCGTCAAAAGGGCGAGTGCCCGTAATCTCGGGATTAAATTGAATTTCCAACAGAATTGCTTGCGCCGCGTACTTGCTAATGAGAACCGCACAATCGTGATGATTTGGGTGGGAATCGTCGCCGGGATTCATGGTGTACTGCCATTCTTGGAAATGCTTCAACGTTGCATCCGCGTCTCGATTTATTGACAAATTCATCTGCATTGTATTCAATACAATATTAGATTGGCACAAATTCAAACGGCATGAAAAACGATACATTATAAATTGTAATTCGAATATTTTCTTTATCTCGATATTCTCGATATTCGCAAAAAAAGATATATGTTTATTATTGAACGCGTTGAAAGTAGAAGAGATTCATCGCTTCGATAAAATAATAAAGTTCTTTATTTATACTTTAGGAGATATTTTTATCCCGTACTCTTTACCTCATTTTCCTTCACTTCCAATCTTATAATTCTTACTATGGTCAACTGCATGTGTACGCCTAGACTGACGTCGTGAAACAACCCTGCAGCCTGAGAAAAGAACTCTTACGTTTCTATCGATGTAGATTAACTTTAATCTTGGTTTAACTTACTTTTCATTTTTTTCTAAGAAGTTTTTAAGAATTAAGAAAAATGGAGAGTAAGTTGCGAACTAGAATTAAAGTTAATCTATATTAGTGGCATTAAGATTTTGTAAAATTTCTGACACTAAAATTTCGTAAAATTTCTAGAAGCAGATTCGTAAAATTTTTTTTTTTGGAAGATTTTCAACTTGCTATATTGAAGAGCGTTAGTATGTAATTTTCAATATCGAACTCTCTCTCTTTATGATAATCCAACAAAGATTTGTCCAACACCACCAGCAATTCTAGCGTGTACGACTTATTGTCGATTGATCTTGCAGGCATTCTTTTCTGCGGGTTTAAAGCACGCTTGGCAATGGTTTTAGATGTTTTTCCAATGACGCTGCAAAGATTCTGCATGGCATCGTCTTCATACTCATTTGGGCTCCTTTTATACACGATATGTGGGTGCCCCATTTCTTTGGTAACTGGTCCAGCCAGTGGTTCGATCATGTACCACGCGTGCTTCATTTTAATGTAGCCAACCTGAAAATTAAAATAATAAAACCTGATAATGTTCTTAAAATTTGTAGTTGATATATTTTGGTTGGAGAAGAAATTAATGAATCTTACAAAGTTCTGTGTTTAACTTTAATCACTTTCATTCTGCAGTTAACTATATTTAAATAATTTCAGTACATTAACATCTTTCTAATAGGATGCCAGATTGAGCATCAAATTATTAAATTGCTTATCAATTTAATTTGTGATATATTACTATAGTAGTTTAATTGCGTTTATAAGTTCGAAAAATCATTTTGGCGCGCGATTCAAATAACTATATATTTAATATACAAATTTACATAGAAATTTAAAAAGCATCAAATATGTAGTTTCGACCGTAATAGGCATTCAACTTTGACTTGTTGTGTATTCACATATACGGACTTAATAAATTGCTTATTGTATTTAAACAATTTAATGCAATGCTAAAGATCCTGGAATAAATGGCCGATTAAAATGTTATGCAGCGTTATGCATAATACTATATAGCAGTATACTTATATACAATCAATCGAGTGAAGGATCATTTGATACTAACAAGTCCGTAACAAGTGGATAGCGCACTGTCATCCGATTGATTTCGCACACGGGCCCGATAATGGCATTGCATGTCTCCCAATCGCTTCAGTTGCATATTGTTTAAAAAATCTTGCGATCCGCGACGTTTTTCAATTACTGCACCTGGTCCAAGGAGTCGATGATTTGGATAGAGCTCGATGTGATGTTCTTCGTGATCAATACGCAGGCGATAGTGAACGACATCGTCGCCTGTCGTTCGATTTCGATAGAAGAAGTGCTCGAAGTGATGGGGTATTTGATGAGATATAAAACTTCCATCCGATCTAACCTTTCGTGGTATTACTATTTCATGTTCGTTCGGTAAATCAACAGCGCGTGTATAACGTCCTTAAGAAAAAAGCGATGCTAAGTGTAATTGTTGTAAATTGTAGACGATATTTTTTTAAATATATACAGTAATTACGTAATTTTATACTTAATATATAATTTACTTAATACATTATTTTCAATTATTTTTAACGATATAATAATTAATAATTAAAATTTTTGTTTGTAGCAAACCAATTCTGAAAATTGACATGCAATAGTAATTATATAATTACTGTTGTATAGGTATCATTAAACTAATGAAAAGTAAACTTAACGTTCGTATTGCCACTGCCATAATATTTAATATTTGCTTTTAATATAATTTTATTGCGTTTTGTATACATATATATTTCTCTCTATTATTAGTAAATTTATCGCAACAATACGTTATTTGAACATTATGCTCGAAATTCAGAGTGTATGTTTCACTCATCAATGCATTATATGCGTTTTACTTTATTATGATGTTACACGCATTTCCATTTCCACGAGGCGTGGAAATTTAATAAACCAGAGAAACATTTCTAAATAATAATTATATATGTTCGAATATATATTACCGATAATATTTCGTCATTGACCACATTCTCTATTATTTAACCTTCAACGTGTATAATGGCATTAATGCCGTTGCATCATGAAATCATCTATTCAAATTTTAACTTTCTATACGTGCTTCGATTAATACATCAACACTAATCGTGAGTAACGATTGATAGTTGTACAATGCCTACATAATAGATCTGTAAATCAAATGCCACAAATTGCGACAAAAGCACAAAGAGTTGATTTTATTTTTCAAGTTCAAAAACATTTTACAAAGAAGGTCGATCTATCTATGAAGCTACATAGTCGAAGCCGACAAGAGAAACCGAATGGAACGGATGGACTCCGATATTATTGAGAGATGCGAATATTTTCACCAACGAGAATATTTCCGTTTCCGTCTTTCCATCATCATCGTTTTGTTGCGAAAATACAAGGAAGAGCTTTCTCGTGTAGGTGAAAATGTTACAGAAGGCAGAACCTTTCGATATCAGGTATCAATTTCGTAGTATACGTCATCGAGAGAACATGATAAGACGGAAAAGACATAGGAAGAGAGAGAAAGATAAAGAGAGAGGTAGAGCAGAGGGAGGAAAGAAAGGAATGAAGCCACGGTAAGCACGTACAATGGATCATCATTTCGTGGTATAAGCGCAGCAGTTTTCCCGCTTGGCAGTGCTATATCATAGAAAAATGTCACTCGCACACACAGCATTTCCTCTTAAAAAAAAATTGCCCCATTTCAGGCTATTGAACATTTAATTAATAACCGCTCAATTAATTTGTGATGAAATGTGTTCGAAAGCAATTTTAAATTATTTTAAAATCGAGTTATCAGAATATTTAATATAATAAATTTACGATAAAAAATTAAATTAAAAAAAAATGTTCTCTCTCTTTTCTCTGATTTGAAGATTTTGCGACAGAAGAGTTATTATTTCACAAGTAAAATAAGTTAAAAGATGTCATCATGAGAAATTGGAAGAATTCTCTTAAATCAAGCTCATAATGAAAAGAAAACATATTTTTGTTTTCGGTATCCGCGGCTACGACTGCAATGCAGACAAGGAGGGTTGGCATAGAGATGTGAGATACAATGGGTCATCTTCTCGTACCGCACGACCTACTCCTACTACTCTTCTCTCTGCTGCTCGCGAAACCGCGAAAAATAGCTCTCGCGTGCGCGTTGTGCTCGACAAGAGGAAAGCTCTGCTCTGATAGATGGCAATGACTTTCTCGAAATAGGACAGGCTGATAGGGTGTGGAAAAGCTCTGAAAAGGATCGACGTGGAAAATTTTTTTCTGTAGAAAATTATGGAAAAAGGCCACTATATATCTCTCTTTATATAACATTATACAAACAAGTCCCTCATAGTTTATATTGTATCCGCGTGTGTTATATATTTTATGTTTTATCCATTTACGCGCATTTACACATTTTTTATATCCAACCGATACATGTATATATTTTTCTCTGTAATTTATTTTTACATTTCTTGCTATCGAAGAAAAATAAATATTTCTCGTATAATAAATATTGCTGTTTTAAAAATGAAAAAAGGGATTAAAATTTTAATCAAATGAAGCGATTGATCAAATTCCAATATTTTTTTAAGCTGGACACTTAAATTTTAATTTTATCAAAGCTGAAGGATTCAATTAAGATTTTTGTAAATTAAAAATAATATTAATTAGAGAGAAAAGTGTAGAAAAAATTGAAATTATATAGAGAATATATATACCTTGGTAGCCGGTATGAACTTGTTGGCTATGAAACGTTATAAGTACGAACAAGCAAATGAATGGATTAGATGACAAACGTTTCATCGTAGTGTCGTCTGATTTTATTGTAACGTGCATCCGTCTCCAGCAAACATTGGTCCAGGAATGTCAATTCAGTTGATAAAATTAAGGGAACTAACTTGTTTGACGTAGGGTGTGTTATACATACACGCTGTGAAGCGACATATCGATCTCAAAACAAAAGGGTCGACGACCACATATTGCCTGTCAAACCAATCTATTTTCTCGTGTATTTTTCTATGCAGTCTGAATGTTGTCGTATTTACACTTTCTGTAAAACTCCAGGATATCTCAACGGGTTATGACGTCAATATTGCCGTTTGGAATTCTAGTTTTAGTCTCACTTTGAAATAGGATATGTTCCTATTTATTTATAAATCAACCTCTATATATTTTCTTATTTTTTACGTAAATTATTTAAGACTATATGTTTACAAAAGCGGTATAATTATTTTATATTAGTTAGATAATTATATTATTTTATTATTAGAATTAAAATATGAATTTGACAATAAATTGTTCAACGAAATATTTAGGTATAAAGATGTTAATTGTATGTCATCGATAAAATTCTCGTATCGTTAATCAGAATGATGTAGGAATAGCTTTCTATCGACATTTAATTTAATTTCGTGTGCACATGTGCATTCGTAAAAAGGATGAGTAAAGAAGTCTCCTTAATCGTCTTGTAGAGTAAGGGCCACTCTCGGCCTTAGCGGTAACGGGTCGTTCAATGCAATCTCCTTATCGTAAAGTTCAGATTAAAACGGGCAAAAAATACAGCTACGCTTGACCTGAAAACTTGGCCTTGCCGCGTAATTTCCGGGACGCAAAGTTTTTCCGTACGAGTCGCGAGCGCGATCTTGGAAAGAGACGCGATTACTCGGAGAAAAGTGCGATTAATTGAGCGAGCAGAAGCTCTCGATGGAAGGATTGCAGTTTGCTTGCTGTTTTGCGCTCTTGCAAAAAGAGTATTCGTTAAAGCACCGCACGATTAACCTCGACTGTATCAATGTTCATTTGATTTTTATAGATAATTCTACTTACTACTTACTAAATATATTAAGAGGTATTAATAAATTAATAAGTATTAAATTAATGAGATAACGAATTAATGACTAAATACTTCACTTTCTTATTAGGAAAGGAAAAAATTAATGACTTAAGCGATAATATTACATGCAGTACAAATAAAATCTAAAATTGATCAGTTTATGTTAAATGTAAAGTGTAAATACTAGTCTTTTGTAGCTGCTACAAATAATTAGAGCGAGTGCATACGCATATGCATTCAGGAGCGTGCTTGTTTATGGAGAACGTGCCATTGTTACATTTTGTATTGGATGAAGCTATTTTTTTACATGAGACGTGAGCTTCGTTACTGACAAGAATTTTTTAATTTTTATTTTTCCAGTTGTTTGATCATTTTCCTATTCAATTTTTATAAAAATCTAATATTTTAAAGTATTTTTGTGTACTATATGTGCATATATGTACATATCAGTTTTTTATGTTTATATATATGTATATATGTATATATGATGTTACTTTATTGTTTTATATTTAATATTACAAACGCATGATAGTAAAGACAATAAATTAGAATGTTAAAAAATAATAATTTTTATGATATTTCTTGTACAATCAGAGTATTTAAGAGAGTGTTTCCTTAAGATAAAAGATAAATCTAACTTGAAATAAATCTAGCAGTGCAATTCCAAATCGTGCGCAGCGTTTTCAAATTGATAATATTTTTAAAACAGTATTTTTTTAAACATGAATGATACCATGTGCGACTATTTTGAAACTCGCTCGGTTCTGATTTCATTATTTTTATTCGTAGATACGGAAATACGAGCTTGCGCACGGACACTGAGCACAAAGCGTGTGAGCGCGAAATCTTTTTCGATTTTGCGAAATACAGTCGAAGGAAGTAACGACGAGCCGAGCGAAGATGAAAGAAGAGACTGTGCGAGAAAGGTTTGGTATTTTGTGCGGAGACTCTTCTCGTTTCACACAGCATGTAATGATCTTTTCGTCAGGAACAACCGCGAGTCGTTACGGACGGCGTAACCATGCGACGCCTCGTTACCTGCGATCACATCAGGTATATACAATTGATCGTTATTTTACACCGTGTTCCCTCGTGTTCCTGTATACATCCTTCAATGAAGAAGGTACGGTTTCAAGCGCGAGGCTGAAAGGACGTCGATTTTCCGGATCTACTGGCAAGAAAACGAAGTCGGTGAAACGCGATGCACGTATGCCGTTTTGTCCCAAGCTTTTTAGCCATCTTCCGTGCTGACGATGCTTTAACGACCCGGTTCTTCAAGTACGATTCTTTACGAATAAGGTGTGTTCTCGATTAGGACGCGGTCACTTTCTTCTAAATACGACGCACGGAGATATCTGTTGTTTTATTGTGAGTATATCGCGACGAGTTTTACGTGATTCGAGTTTTCAAAGCATTTTTCAAAATAAGTTATCGTTGTGAGTAACAGAAGTACATCGCTCGCGCTCGAGATTTATGAGATTGTGCGATGTCTATTATGTTTTATTTTATTTTGTTCGTGGAAAACTGCAGTTTCTATAAGAATGGCTCTTCAGTTGCTTTACCTCCTGGCATAAGAGTATCTTCTATTCTACGGGATAACCGCCCGTAACTGTGACAATCGTTTTCCGGATATTTGCTCTGCAATAGAGATACGATTGTATTAAACAAAATTTTATGAGATTTATTTTATGTGCAATAACATAAAATATTTTTTTTTCACATCATTTTATATAATTATAAATATGATTGTATTAAACAAAAATTTACAAACTTTATTTTATCTGCAATAAAAAATAAAATATTTTTTTTGTCTATATGAATTTATACAATTGTAGCATATTTCTCGTTATTTATTTACAGTATGATGTATTTTGAGCTCAAACATTAAAAGCACAGTAATATAGCATCATGTAATTTTCATTGTTATTATTTATTTTCAAAAGCTGCAGAAAATCGTAATGTTTGGTTCCGTAAGAAATAGTTCCATAAAACTCTGTTTCATAAAATTTCCACAGTAATACGTTCCTCCTATATTATTTGTTGCTTTGTGAAATGTTTAGCAAGCATAAACTTCCGAACATGGCGCGAAGGAAAAGATTTGATTGCGCGCTCGAGTCATTCATGTTGCATCTTTTTTACTACTTCGCCATGGAAAAGCGTACGTCCTCTTTCGTGGTGATATTGAGAAAAAGGAGAGATATAACTCGCTCGAGATACGAATTGCCAGCAATTCGTAGCAAGTGTGCGAAGGCACTCTTCTGCTCCACATACAACTGCCCATGTCTCGTAAAAACTTTTCATCAGCTAAAATTTGAGCGCCCTTAACCGTTGAGACTCGGGCGCTTTTGATCTCTCAGCTGTCATGGATTTTTATACGTTGATCCTTTCAAAGGAGTTTAGATAGACGAACATACTAAAAGTAATATAAAAATATAAAAATCTGGAGTCATGTTGCAATTTTAAAATTAAATTATATACTATTAAAAATTAAATTTACAATATTGCAAATTGATACAGATAATAAATATGATCTACTGTTCATAAAAATAAATATTATTTGATTTTAATTGTACCAAGAAAAAAAGTAAAATTAATATTTTTTTTGCAGTCCTTGAATACAATAACCACGTTTATCGGTACAGATATTAAATTTCCCGGTGTATATTTGCATGTGTTGTAATAAAAAAATAATAAGATAACAAATCAGATCGAAGAATATTCATAAAGTTATAATTACAATTTAAAAGACAAGGCATTTAAGGAAGAGACATTTATCGCAGAAGATCGCTACGGTTTTCAAGTCCCTGTACTTTCGACGTGAATAATTCCGGACCGTCGTCGTTGCGGAATCGCGCGAAAATGGCACGACGTTCGTTGCCTGCCGTCACTCGACTCGACTCGACTCGACACGACGGCGGAATATGCCGTCGACTTTGTAACGTCGCATCGGAATTAGAGGCATATTTCGCCCGCGAGCGCTGGACCGGCTGACGGTGTTTTAATTAAGAAAGGGAGTCCGGGTGGGAGCTGCACGAGGGAATATTTCTTCACGAGCCATTGCAGTCGCTCTTCTCCGCCCTCGAGACTCGTAGGAAAGGACTCGTGTGAGGGACTCCCTCGGCGAGATAAAATTGTCAAGCGGCGCGAGTCCTGGAGGTAAGGACTGTAAGGAGAAGGAGCGAAAGGCACTTTAAAACGACCGTGGCGGCGGGGGTGGCGCGGGCGACGCGACTCACCGTTGTATTTAGTGCACGTACAAACTCTTTGTTTCCTCGAGAGTTGGGTCATTCGTTTGTTCGTAACGCGCCTTGTAGCGCTTTGCCGAGCTCGCTGTACGCGGTGCACCGACGCGACGCCGACGGAAGCAGCGATGCCGCAGCGAAACGACCCTTTAATTCCGCACGTTCGGGCGATACGTATGCCGTGCTCTTCTTTTTCACGCTATAACCGCGCACGAACAAGAACTTAAGATGACCGTCGTGACGTGTGACCACTATGGCTATTTAAATTCCATTATGATGTCGGACACACAAAGTGACTCAGTTTTATGATCTTTCCATGTATCACTTTGATATATTGCTTTATATGAAATATGAATATAAAGATAATTTTTTGGGGGGGAATATATGACAGGAAACTATATCTCACATGTAGAAATATTTTATATATAATATGGATCTTATACAATACTTTTAGAATCCCTCTCCTTTTTTTCCTTTTTTTTTCTTAATTAAACCTTTTTTCTAATTCAATTCTTTGATTGTAATCTCTGGATCTTTTTTGGCACAAACAAAATTTCACTCTCAAATTTCTCCGAAATAAAAGAGGGCGTTGTCTGGTTTCCCTTCTTAAAATACCTTGTAATATCTATTTGATCATAAAAACGTGAGAAGGAAGCCTGAATTTGTTTCTATTTTTTTTTTAAAGCCTAGAACAGTAAAAAAACTTAAGCTGAACAAAAAAGACTCAAATTGCAAACCAAGAATTAAAATTATATTTTATATAAAATCAATTTTTATCCTTGTTATTTCCTTTGAAATCTCATATTAAAAAACTCATAACTCATCGCATATCTATACGCGATAGAAAACTAAGTGAAGCTCGTAAAAGTCCACTTTAAATGTAGAAAATTCTTTCCGATAGCTGCCTTTCAAATGGCATAGAAAAATAAACGTCACGGAATGACGTTGTCTGGATTGCATGCAAATCTCAGCCAGAATCAGCGGCCGTATCAACAGCCGACTTATTATATTCCGAATAATAATAAGGTTGCGTTCGCGCGCTTGACAACCGTCGCAAGTGCCTTTAGCAATTCAAACTATCGTTTGGACTTCGTATTTTCCTCGACTGCAAGCGAATTGGAAGAAGCATCGCGACGCGACAGGCTGGAGTTTCGGTGGCGATCGCATAGCCGTGAGCTCTCTGGTGACGTTTCATATTTAAAACATATTCGGGATAGACTTCATGGTTGCCAGATGAACGCGGCAGAAGGAGGCATATCCGAAAATGGAGAATCGCGAGGGACATGGATGAGGAAAACATTTCTATTTCACGAGTAAATTTAGGTTCCTCGTTGCCCTGGGGCATACTGATTTTGCTGTTTTTCTCAATTTCACATCTATAGCACTCACATAAAATACATAGATCATCACATATTCAACATTTCCGTATATATTTTTGCGAAATTCGACTTTGAGATCTCAATGTTTTTCTTGTTTTTAATTTTTATTAGTTATCGAACTGTGATAAATGTTCCATTTCTTTTATTTTGTTTCTACACGGAAACAACGGTTTTGCTAAAGTATCTAAAAATTTAGATACAGATTTGAAAATGAATTTTGTTGGATTATCAAAATAATTACGTAGGATGTTCAAGCAAATTGCTAGAATGTCAAAATTTTTTACGTTATTGCTTATCATGCATAATTTCTTACATAATTATTTTGACAATCCAACAAAATTATATTTATCTAAAGTATCTAAATTTTTAGATATTTTAGATAGATACAAATCAGAAAAAAATAATACAAATAATATAAATAATAAAAATTAATTTTTAAGTAACAAAAATAAATTTTTAAGTAATTTAGCAAAATTGTTCTTTCCATGTATAAACGATTACTGATAAATTAATTTTTACTTATCATTCTCAATATTCCTCCGTTCTACGAAAATTAACTGACTAAACTGTAGTCGATAGGTAAATATATTCTAAGTGGAATGCGTTTCTCTCTTCTTTTATTCCTTACTTCCCGTTATCGTCTCTGTGATGAATCGTACGTAAACATTGTGGCACTTGCGTCGTTATACTTTCAAAAAAGCGCTTTCCGCAATGCGCTGAATTTATACTCTACTATAGCCTCCTTATATAAGTTGTACATTAACCTACATAGCTAGGTATATTAACTTTGTTTCACGTAGAGGCATTTGCGAAAGATGCATTTCTCGATGTATATATATGAGTCAATATCTACATTTCGCGGTCGAAATTAATTTGTTCTTTTAATATATTTATGTATGTAAAAATATCGTTTCCTTACGTCAAAAGTGACATAATTAAAACAATACGATTTTCATGTTATATATTATAAGTTAGATAAAGATTACTCTATCAATCATCAAAAGTAAACTAATTTAACTTCACAGGTTCTTAAAGTTCTCAAAGGATTATACAATATCTTCTACAAGAGTGGTACATTTTGAATTGTGTATATTATAAACAAGAATGAGAGTTTTATACACAGAATATTCAGAGTTAAGACAATTTCAGTGATCGAGGTTTGAAAGACATTGTTTTATTTTGAATTTAGTCATTTTAGTTTATCCAAGTGAATATAAAATGTTGCTATTTTTAATTATATCACTTTTGAATTATTTCGGATTTGCTTAATTTTGTAGGATATCAAAATTGTCACAAAGGATGGTTTTTTAAAGGATTGTGAAATGAAAATTACAAAAATGACATTTGATTGTTTCTCTAAGAGTATATTTTTTCGACATTTAAACTATTTGATTCATCAATAATTTTCTGTTATGTTGAGAAATAGTTTTTTCCCTTTGCTAAAAAACTTAATTTTTTTAGTTGTGTCACTTTTGAAGTATGGAATGATAATAATTAATCAATGTTGAAGATAGCAATTATCCTAGTTTTCATAACGTGAAAAGTTAAGCCTCATCAATTGCGAATAGTCATGAAGATGGATATCGTGATATAAATTCGGGAGATTATTGGACACTTTTCCCATTTGTGAAATAAGCGTAGTGGACTTGCTGCAAAAACGGAGATGAAAAATTTTGCTATGTCAGATATCCGTCTGCCAAGAAAAGAATCGTGCGCAGCTATTATCATAAACCGCGATTTCAGCCTGGATTCAAATTTTATGAAGATTAAATTAAACCGTAGCTCTTCATCTAGAAAAAAAATGCGAGAAACGTCTCTCCTTTTTCGGAGGAAGAAATCACGAAGGATCCACTTCTGTGCTTTCCGTTCGACATAAATGAGAGAATTTATTGAAAATTGCATCGCCGTAAAGCGGCGTTATCCACAATCCAATAAATTTCCGGTGTTGCTCGAGTTACATTACGTCGGCCGTTACGTGGAATTAAATAAAACTAAACGAAATCGACGCTCAATAATTTCGTTGGATTTGCATAAGTTTTACAGCTGTCCCATTTTAACTTTTTTTTTATTCTAATCGTTGCAGAGCTGCGAGGACAGCATTGTGAAAAATTTTAAGTCGTGATATGCGAAAGTGAGGAATTGCTTGCGATGGGATATCAAAGTCACAACGTTACGTCAGAACTTATGAGCGTTGAGCTCGATTAATAGCAACGATATTTCATAGATCTTTTAAACGGATTATTATACGTGCCCAATTAAGGATTTTCCGTAATTCTACCTAACATTCCTTGTATAGTTACATATTACAAATTTTACATATGCATGATTTAGTTATCGCAGATATTTAAAAATTGTTAATCTTTACAAGATAATCAGAGGGATATATCACTTTTTGACTGCGCTTTAACATTATTCCTTATACCTATCCATTCATATTTAAACATTAATTTAAATTAACGTAAAATAATCTTTTATGTTTTCTTATCAAATCACCTGAGACTTATATTCTATAATATTAAAAATTTCAACTGTTATTTTTGTTGAAAAATTGACATCCATCTTCATCAACTTTAAGAGAAGATTCCTCTTGAAATTATATTCAATTCGTTTTAATAAGGAGATTTATGCACCCGCGCACGAACGGTATTCAGCGTTGCGGACGAAGTAAAAGTGGCGTATAAAGAAGGAATAATTGCGGTAGCATCTGCCACGGGATCAGTTGGACTATAGATTGTCGCTTGTGGATCATCGACGGGCAAGTGCACGCGCTCGTCCAACTGCCATATGCAACGGGAGTTCGTCAAAATGCAGACAATCGCAGCCGATTGTTTGCGATAGCAGCTGCAGCTATATCGTAACGAACGATACTCGCAAAAATTTATTATGAGAGCAAACATTTCGCATGGGACGCAACAAATGTAAATCTATGCCGTCAGCTGCAGATGCAATATCCACCCGGCTACGTACCCGGTCGTCCCAGCCAATCGTCGTATCGTGTCTATGTATCGGCTATAGAAGAGCGTATTAAATGGCGAAGTTCACCAACAATGCGCAACAACAGTGCGATTTAATATTGCATGCCGCGAGAGTCTGCTCTTGTTTCGAGCACGTCTTGAATGCTTCTTTCATGTGAAGTTCGAATGCCAACTTATACGTTAGTCTCTCCTTAAGGCGATGCTCGATATTAGAACAATATACAAAGGTTCAAAAGCATATTTTAAAGCTTTAAAAGCATCTAGAATATTGATAGAAATTCTTGTAAACAAATATCCATTCTATTATCCATGTAATACGTACTGGAATTTTATATAATAATAAAATGTCTATATTTATAATAAATATATTTTTATGCGTTTCTCCTTTTAGATCATCATGAATATTGAAAGTAATCTACACTTACATAAATTTTGAACAACAACGTATTTTAAACGTACGAGAAAAGAATTGATACCCTTCCTAAAATAGCATTCTATCCATTTTTGATAAAATAATCCAAATATTGAATTGTTGTTGAAGTAAATATCCAGACTATTGTTCGGTCGTTTGAAATCGTTTGTCAGTATATGCGCCGATGATATTATACATGCATGACGATGAACTCGAACTATCGAGTCCTGCTTTACGCGCATTTGCATTATGTGGTGCTTGGTACGAAGTAAAGCTACGGGAATATTCGGTTGGATGCGAAAGCTCGTGTATGTTCCTGGGCAAATTAATTCGAGAACGATCGCGAACCACTTGCTGCAAAATGTCAATGACGTAATGCGTTTGGCTATTACTCATATCGCGCTTATTCATTATTAATGACAGCATCGATAACAGTCCAATTATGTAAGCTAAATAATCAGGTGACACGCTGCCGCGCTGCTTATCGCGCGCGCGTCATATTAATAATAAAATTAATCCCCCTTGTTTTCGAGTATATACTTTTAAACGTATCTCGTTCGGAGTAGCTATATTCAATTAATTTGCAAATTTTATATATACTTTTGGTTAAAGAAAACTTGACGTCAATAAAAACCGATCAAATTGCGTTATATTAAATGTAATACTGTGTGTATGGTAAATATATTAAATACCATTGTTATATTAAATACCATTGTGATTAATATTTAAACTGAATTTATTAAAGCTCAGCTAATACGAATGTATTGAATTATTATATAATATATAAGCCAGTGAATTATGTATATATATTAGATATATAATATATGTTATACACTGAAAGAAAATTTATTGTACTCTAATAAATATTTTTTTAAGTACTTCTATACATTTACTTGTTTACTAGTAAATAAATACTTAATGAAAAAAAAATGATAGTTGAATCAAATTAATGGTTTTTCTATCAAATAAGTATATGTTAACATCTAGTATAAATGTTTACTTACAAATATATTCAAAGAAATATTTATTAAGATATAGTAAGTTTTTTAGTATATATATAATTTACTGGTTCGTATATCATATATTAATTCAACCTATATATATATGTATAACATTAATATATAATATTAATACATTCCCTGTCGTGTATTACAAAACTTAATAGCTTATTATCTATTTATAATAATTCATTATACACAGAATTTAACTTAGCTCTGAAATATATCAATCTGTATTTCGAATTATTATAATATTAAAGACTTTGTCCTAGCATTTCGTTTAGTTCACTGACGAATTTTTTTTGACACAGAAAAACTGTGACCTCGTTGACTATGATGCGCGTTTTTGACAGTTTATTTGGACGTAGCTATGTAGGAAGCATCCGATCGACTCCGCATAGAGTACCATGCTGTAGCTCGCGAATTTTTAAACGTTGCCTTTGTACGAATGTTTTATAATCGAAAACTACCATTGCACAGTTTCATTGTTTATCAAAGTGGACAATTAACTCCGGCATTCACTGTCAATTGAATGCAATTGTTTTGATAATGCAAAAAGTGAAGTACTGTTGTCATCATCGCAGTTATTTCCAATACGAATCGTCACCTCGGAGACTCGACCGCAATTTATGTTCCACTAGGGTAAACAGTTTTAATTAATTATAATTTTAAGATGGAGTAGCCCGTCAGCTCTCGCACAGAGAAATTGCAATCTTTCTACATAATTAGGACAATTACCCTCCGAGTTTTAAAAATATGTTGTCATTCGCTTATTTTCGTTGGAAGTTTCGAGCCAGAAGTTACCCGTGGGTAATCCCGAACGAATTTCTAATGAACTGTGGCAACTCTGCTAATTATCGCGTGCCTCATTCGACTTCGTTACCAACGTGGAATGCGCGTACGTTGCATCTGCAAAATTAGCAACGCGAAATGCGCATCGCGACCACAGCCTGCGTTTTTATTATTACGTTTTTTTACAGAACGACGAAGCGAGTCGTGCATGACTCACGCTTCATTAATTAGTCATTTTTCGCTAATTTCGCCCAAAACGAGTCTCTGACGCTGAAACGGTTGTTCGTAACCGAATATTTTTTTACTTGTCTACGAATGGCAAATTTCCATTAATAACATACATACGGTTTCGTTTTGATTACAGAATTAAATATAAAGCAAAAACGTTAGGTTAATCGGTAATATATTAAACTTAATTCCTGCCGTTTTTCGTCTCCAAAATTGATTTGTTTCGAAAGGAAATATCTTAATCAAAGTATTATTAATAAAGTATTATTAATTAGTAATAAAGTATAAAATGGAGGAAATTACTTTGATTAAGGTATTCATTCATCTTCCCTTCTAAACATATCAATTTTGGAGACGAAAAACGGCAGGAATTAAGTTTAACACTTAATATACAGTAGCATGATGATGCGATATTTTTTTCCTTAAAATTGTTGAAATATTACAGTGTCCAATTTAAAATATACTTAACGCGAAGTGCTACATATACTTTCTGTTAATCTACATTAGTATATCATGCATGAAAAAATGGTCTTATGGACTGAGAAATAATAAATGTTGCAAAATTTTACGGCACCGAATGACCCGAATTAGAGAGAACGAGAAAAAAAGCGTTAGTACGAGAAATTACTAAGCATAAAAAAAGAAAGGGAGAGAATTGTCCTACATTTCGTGGACACCGCGAGATATATATCGAGTCGAGATATCGGATTAATCGAAGCGGTGGGAATTTAATTAGGTAAGGATTCTGTCGTTTCATCGTACTACGTGGAATTTCGAGAGAGGGGTTGTTCAAGGGGTCGAGCGATTCGAGTGTCTCCGCCGTAATGGAGAGGCTCTCTTCCATTAAGCAAACCGGACGTTGATCCAAGTTGGTCTTTTTCTACACGAGACACAGGATTCCATCGTGGATCGCCAAACACGATGAGAGGGGTAGTCGCTCGGTCGGTGACGTGTACACGGAGATAGACGAAGGGATGGATAAAGGCGGACGACACAATTTCACAGGAAATAGCTCCATTTCACTGAGATTTGTACCGCCATTAAAGTTTGTCCAACTCCCCGTAAGAAGTTCGAGCGGTATTTCCTCGTCCACTTTTCGGCTAAACCGAGAGTCAAGTTGTGTTCGCTACTGAAATCCGAACGGCGTTCGATGTCAAGGGATAAATTTCGCGTCGTGATTACACAATAATACGAAAAGCTTATTGCTTTGGTGATAAATACGTTGAATTTATTCGAACGACTTTTTTATGGCTTCCTTCCCTTATAAAAATTTAATATTAATAGTAGTCAATTAATCTTTTGTTTTAAACAGTATTAAAAGTACTGTTACCAATATTTTTAATACTCAAAATAAGTGATTAATTAGCCGGTATTACTACTATTAAATTTTCATAATAATTATGTGTTCTATTTTAAAGAAATATTTTTATAATTTTATATATCAATGTGTGATATCTTTATGAAAAAATAATTTTATATACTCACAAAGATATACCGAAGCATTTATACTGATATATATCCCTGTCGTGTTGCGCTGTAGTTGTTCTAGTATATTGTATCTTCTCTTGCGTAGCGTTTTTTATTTATCTGCAACGCATGACATTGATGGATGACCACGGATATATACGATTTCCGTTCTTAAAGAATTAATGTTTCTCTATTCTCTGCATCTTCGAATTACGGTGTGTACACTTTGTTTACTTATTATCTATCCCCTAATATCGTATTTATTTATACTGTCTGTGAATTAATCTTCTGGAAATGTTGGATGCTATATCGAATTAACTGCAATCGGCGATAAATGTAACGTAGTTTGGAAATAGCTCATTCACAATCGGGGGTATCGATTTCCTCAGTCAACCGAAACGAGCGCTCGGTAGGGACTACAAATGCCGTTGGCGCATTAAATTTGTGTCGCAATGGTTGCCACAGTAAACTTGATTAGATTGTAATCCTGACGTTTCAACGCGCGATGCCCATGCTAAATATTATTACAATTTGCTACGTTATGATACGCGCATTAAAACCATCATAAAAGAACGTAATGGTTGTTGATTAAACTCATTAACGCTCGCCATATATACGCGTCGCGTTATGAAATCGGTCGTAAGCAGAAAATGAGGATTCTCAGGTTCCCTATAAACACATCGTTTCGATTGCAAAAACTTTATCGGACGTAACGGAGTTACGGCCGCGTATTAATACTGTCGTTCGTTCATCGATACTCGTGCAATCGTATGAACGAAATTAAGCTATTACGATACCGCGACGTAATATCCTGTTGAATATCCTCGTTACCGATCAAAAGTGTAATGGACTACAGCGACGAATGTTCGAGTGATTTTTTTTAGTCGGTTTTCTTTTAGCCATTGCTTTTTGTACCGCATTTTGCATTGAAACCTCTTTTTCCTGACTGGACTTATTCACAACCAGAGGCGTACATACACATTCCAACGTGCATGCGATATGCGCGAAATGATGCTTATAAATAAAAGAATCGCATATCATATCACTCGTCGTTTTTCCTTAAATTCAATTCGCCGTGTCGCTCTACGCTGCCACGTAGGAAACGCGAACAAGGAAAGCTGCCGTGTCTACCTCGCGGAATTCCTTTATCCTGCATTCTGCGGCATACCACGCGCATTCGGTAAATCGCGTGACACCTGTAGACAGCCTTCGTGTCCTTGCGGTAACACTTTTATGTGTACAATCTCTTATTTGGTGAGAGTAAAATTTTTTGCAAAATCAGCGCACCGGGGTTATCAGCCGTACTCTTTTAATTACATGCACTCTTTTTGAGATCGTAAAACTCGTGGTCATTAATTAAAATTTCATATTTATAAAGTTATGTTAATAAGAATCGTTAAAAAAAATTACGTTCTAGAAATTCTATTTTATTAAATACTTACATTTACCCAGGTAGCAAAGTTCGTCGTTTTGACGTCAAATTCAAGTCATGTTGGTACAAATGACGTCAAGTGACCAAAAAGTGACCATAGGTTTTATTAGACGTCATTTTGTGACAATCGAACGTCAATTTGACTTCATTAAGACGTCAGTAATGGTCAGTAAAAGCCCAAAATATGATATCAAAATGACAAACTTTGCTACCTGGGTAACGAATAAAAACATACTCCGTTCTTTCTAATTATATAATCTTTTTTATTTATTTATCACGCGCGCGTGCAGTCGATGTTTCCCGTTTTATCTCGGATTTAAATTCGTGTCGACTATCCAATAATTCAGAATATGTAGGAAAAACGTAATTAATCACGAATAATCGCGCGACTCTCAGTGTTATTATCGGAAATCTCTTATCGCACACGGGGAGGGGCATTATTTTCAAGTGGCCAGTGGTGCGAGATTCATCGGATAAGAGATGATCTTGAATGCGACACGGTTCGTTTTGTTTTTTCACGTTACACAAAAAAAAAACTCGTCCCTCGAATGACACGCGAAACGAGTGCGTGCAGCGCGTTCCGATTGTTGCACAGCTATTTCTTTTCATCGTGCGGGAGCTATTTGCGTGGCAGTTAGCCGTAGAGTTTCGTATCGTAGTGTACGTGATTGATGTTGAAGGTGTTTTACGTGGACGAGAAAGAGAGAGAGAAGAAAGAAGAGAGGAAGAAAGAGATAGTGAGGGGTGGGAGAGAGGGTGGGAGGGAGGGAGGGAGAGACTACAAAGCATTGCGGGTAATTACCTGGTCGGTAAACACCGCGTAAACATTGGCCACACTGTTTTCCCTCATCTATTTCGTGCTCTCCTCTTGCATTGCTTTCCCTCCACTTCTCTCCTCAGTCACCCTTTATCTATCTATCCATCTCCTTTACTGTCCCTATACAATACGATACATATATATGAGCGTTCCTTGTGTACTTCGCAAGCTCGACGAATTTCACTGCCCGTATTCTGTTTACTTTGTTTGTTTGTTGCATTATGTTCCGAGATACGCGACTTGTGGTGTAAAGGTCGAGCGCGAAGAAGGAAGGGCAATAGTTCTCTTTGACAAGAGGTGTACTTGCACAGAAAGAAATATTTCTTTAAATTTAATGTAGTCATTGAAATAGTCCGATCGATTCTTTGACTTAAGAAATGTAATTGATTGCATCCAAGCTAAATTTTTGGGATTAAACAAAATAGCTTTTATTTAAAATTAAATTGTTTCAATGAAATAAACGTAAATAGAAGTTTCGAATCCAAATAAATCTTTCTTTCTGTATGCATAGGGTGAATATAATCATACTTCTTCACACTTTGACTCGTGTTGCTTTTAGAAATTTATATATGTACGACATGTACGTAATAATTATACAGATAATTTTTCTCATTTTGAGACTTTATATTTCTTTTTTTAAGTATTTTTTATATATTGCAAAAATGTTAGATAAATTTGTCAGCTTATGTAAGAATTATACAAACAATCTTCCTCATTTTGATATCCTATTCTTGTTTCAAGTATTTGTATATTTCACATAAATACTATATTAAGTCAGTCATTAATTTGTAAGCTGTGGTTAAATATGCGTGTGGTTAAGATGTTAAGACGTTATTATAAACCAAGTCCCTTTGTAGTAATATAAACTGCAGTAATAAACTATTCTATTTCTATCATAAATGTAAGATTAATTTTTCTTTGTATTATTTCAATCGATTAATTGGTTCACATAATTTAATTGTTATCCGTGAGATCTTTTCGCGCTTCAATTTTACTGACTGTCAAACGATTTTTAATCTACTATTCGTGTAGCTGTGACTATGAACAAGTTATAAAGTCGACATGTAGTACGACTATTGTAGTATTCGAACTGCGAAATGACTCTGATAAAACCGTGATGTTTTGCCAAGCTTTATGTATTGCGCGATCGTTGCATTGCTTCTTTTACGAGTTCGACGTGTGTCATACATTTTGAAGGTTAGGTGTCAACGTACCGATATCGTTTCAAATAACCGACTTCAAAGTGATTCTCTTTTGGTGCACTGAATCGTTGGTATTTCATAGAGCTCTCCGTTGCAAGTATCAACCGATGGGCGCATAATTGCACCCGAATGTCATTCGCCAGCTAACATGCAGCGTTCATTAAAATGCCATAACGTCATTGATCGTATACACGACAACATGGAGTGTAGACTAGTTGAGCCCAGGACGGTCTCGTATTTTAACTGGTCCCTTGTCGACACGTAACAACCAGGCGCTTCGTAGGGCGGCTTTAAAGGGATTCGATGGGCTTGCTGCGAGCGGTTAATCCTCGTGCAGTTCCATGGTTGCGCGAATGCGAATTCAAATGCGTTCGTTAGTTATTACATATTAGCGATCGCTAGATTAATGTGCCCGAATGAAAAGCGGCGATCCATTCAATTAGCGCATCCGTCGGCTAGTATGATTAATAGCGTCGCGAATGTGTTTATAAGCGATTGCATCGGATATGCCGCAAGCATGCCGACGTCATTGAACTCGAGAAATATTGCGGCGCATGAGCGAGTGTAACTCAATTGATCTACCTGGTTTTTTTTTTACCGATCCCTGAAAGAGGCAATGAACCGTTCGTTGTACTTAGCTAATTTGTGTGGAATCGTTTAACGAGAAATATCGAATATGATATATCGAGGTAATGAAGTAATATCAAGTATTATACATGGATATCGTACGACACAATTCTCTCGCAAACATTAATTTTATCCTGTTCAGTATGTTTAATTAGTAAATATTTTATAACTATAATAACGTTAAAATAGAGCGTAATGTGTATGTCGGAGTAAACTTAATTATAATTTTATACTTTTAATATTGTGGAAGGAAAGGGACGGAATCAATAATTATGAAAAATTAATGTTCGAATACTTCGTCCTATATTAAAAAAATGACTTTTTCTAATATGGAACGAAGTATTCGAACATGAATTTTTCATAATTATTGATTCCGTCTCTTTCCTTCCACAAGATTAAAAGTATAAAAGTAGGACATTATAATTGCCGATGACATTTCAGAGATCTGAATATGGAATAATTCTTATCCGTAACTTATTGTATTATCATATGGATAATGAGACTGGTAGGTAACATCGTTTTCTTCCTCAAGATAAATTTGGCACGTACTATCTCATGAACTCATATACGAGTACACGCGTATGTAAATATTGCGGCTACGCAGCACGAAGCAGCAATTAGTAAAGCACATTTGTAAATCAGCTAAGTAAATCGCGATGCGGCTTGAATCGCAAACGCGAGCAGTGTATAATGTCAACTGACATTTATTGCACGAAGTGGTATGCGACAATGCAAGAAGTTACGCACGAACGAGATTTTTAATTTGGTACTAGGAAGCATGGAAAAGAAAAAGAAAATCAAAATATTACAGTAGGATATGCCTCTGGCTACAATATTATTCCATTCGCTATGATGAAAGCAAAGGTATTCTAGGTTTAATTATATCCCCTGCTTTGAATCGAAATGAGCGCTGACACGTATATCTGGCGTGCGTCGTGCTAACAAGATCTCGACCCATTAATAATCCGTGGAATGTATTCTTGATTGGAATCGACATGAGAATGATTGGTGATTTTTTATCCGACGTGCAAACGTATCCCCGATACTGCAGCGATTCTTTTTATGATCCCCCACATACATAATCGAATCACCGTGCTATGCTGGCGAACGTCAAAAATAATAAATACCGGAAAAGCGTAAAACTACTTGGATTCCTCCGCTTTTCCTGTTCCACTCGTATCGTATAACGTCTCGTTTATCGCGCGGTTCACCGCGGTTTTCTTACCCTTTTATTTCCCACCCACCCTTTTATTTTCTCTATCGATCTCACCGACCTCGTAAAATTTCTGTATTACAGCGCCCATTTCGGTCTTCCTCAAAACACACTGTCCGTGAAATCGAGCAGGATATCCGATCGCGTTTTACTTTACGTAGCGGCAATTTGGTAACGCTTCGTCGAAAAACAAGTTACCTTTGTCGTCCATCCATTTAATTAAATATTTTAATTAAACCTTCAAAAAGTTTGTCAATAGCAAAGAACTTGCACTAATTATATGAAAAATTGAGTTTCGGTGAAATGAGCTGGTTTTCATATATGTTGTAACTTATAATAATATAGTAAAAAGTTACTATATACACATGGCTTAAACTTTAGAATTAATCGATGTCATCAAAGGTGCTCTATGAGCACAAGTTTTTTTTACACTTTTGATACATAGTTTAAGAACTATCCATTATTTGAGCTATATATAATGTTTTGTTTACCACATTATAAGCTATACATGTAAAAGCCAACTTATTTCACCGAGACTCAATTTTTCATGTAATTAGTGAGGAGTTCTTTATTATTGACACCTATAGTTTAACTGATTGTATTTAATTATCGAGCACAGCTAATTTCCAAATTTACAATAAGTAGAAATATTGCAGACTAAATATTAAAACAGATATCGGATAAAATAAGAGATACCGTCACTGTTCTACATTTCTGTGTGACAATAGCAGGCTCGATTGAAACACAGCAGTACGTAACGCTAAAGAATAAAGATCAAATCGGACGTTTATTACGCCTGCGGTTACAAAGCGACGCTGCAAATATTTCGCGGCACATATCTGAGGGATTGCTTTGTCTCGTTGTCACACGGATTCGGTCACAGCTCACAGCGCACTGTAGATTGCTCTGAGCATCGATCTGTTTTGATGAAGAGTCATTCTATCAGAGTTTTACTGGGATATTTTTTTGCGCAAGCGTATGCCTCGCGTTTTATTTTCGTTGCCACAACTCCATCGGGGATGAAGCCTTTTGTTCGCGTGAGCGCTCTTATAACGCTAAGGAATAATTAAATCCCTTTTGCATTTTCGAGTGGCGCGTGTCCGGGCATACAGGTACTTGTACCAGGCACAGTGCACCTACCGCATAACGATAGCGCTCGAATATATCATACAGCGCAACGGGAGTTTACTCGAATTTACACGAAGATGCGAATTTACATAAAGCACAAGTTGGCCTTTCCGCCATCACACTGCAGCTCCCGGCTGTTTCCGCAATCGCGTCTAAATCACGATGCATTGTAACGACGTAAGTTAAAAGTAACGGCAGATATGTAACTGACTAAACATTTACGCGTTATTATTCCATTCATGTAATCCCGAAAGGATTGTCACCTTTCGCGGCAGATGGCAAAAGAAAAAGGCACCGTCGTTTGCATGTAAATGCACCAGTGTGGCAGCACGTTACCTTCGTTCACGCTGCGTGACTTCACGACTTGTTCCGGTTGCAGCGGTGCTCGTTACACCGTTCAAGCTCTATTCGAGCAAGTCGTTTCTGTCAACACACGCGACATATCGCGCAACATCGGGCGCATAACCATATTCACCTCGGTCGCGTGTCGACCGATCAAATTTTTGAATAGCTCTTGATCGTCGTACACGGTCGTTTTCGTTTGTGGGTGCCGCCGCGCCGCATCCCGAAATGGAATAATTGAATCTATATCGTTCTCGTACACGCTATGTACCCCAAGTGTCGAGAGCTGCTGTGCGAGCACTGTCAAATTGGCGTAAAATGAATTACGTCGGCTGGACATTGTGTAGTATGTTTACCATAATGCACTTTCACAGTCTATCCCGCAGCATTATAATTACATGACAATGACATCGTGGTTCGGTGTCTGAAACCTAATTTTCGCATCGTACGAACACTCATATCTTTCTGTTTTATCACAAGCGTTATGTGTGACAAGTTATAATGTAAAAACTTTCATAGCGCGATCGAATTTTCCAATGGAAATATTGGAACAAAGTAAAAATTTTTTATACAAAAATGTCATCGATATTGGATGATTGATGAGATTCAAATTGCTTCAAAAATCACAGTTAATATTAAAGTTACGAATGATTAATTTTTACTATTTAAACAGTAATTATGTACTGTTTAAGTAAACTGTATATATTTTTTAAAAATTAATAAAAGGAGAAAATTAATTATAAATCTATATTGTAATAAAAATTTATATTGTAATAAGAATTATGAATTTCAGTTAGGTATCATAGTGGTATATCCAGACTAATAATTAGTTAGGGCTTTATGAATCGAGTTTTTTTACTTATATAATGATTATTTTTGATATTTCTAATGATAATACACAATACAAAAAAATTATTTATTAAAAATCGATTGGTGGTAAAAGATAGTCTTATTGTATCTCCTCCTTTACTTTAGTTTTAGTGTTAAAGAGCATACCTAGATAATCTGCGTAGCCACTCAAGACATCTTTCGTGCCGCAAAGCCGCTGCAATTTTCTACAGATTTTAAAATGCAGATAACAATGCGTGATTTGAAATTGCTATTCGTCTACAGGGTGCGCCATGGCGGATCTCCTCGAGCGTTGTCAACCACTGAGCAGCCTTCAGCCGGACGTTGAGTTTCGTGTTACAATATACTCGCCCCATCAGGGCAGCGGAATATTTAGATGCTCCTTTGTATATCGACTGGGAATACGATCGTTATATCAAAGTGGGTTTGCATTGTGATAGCGAATGGCTACGTGAGCAGGATGAAATCGCTGCGACGACGTTCCGCGCCCATCCGCGCTAGTCGATGACCGCGCGAATTCAGATTCAACGGTCCAAAGCCGATACTGATGAATTGTGGACTATAACGTAGCGTTATGTGTTTCCGTTGTCATCAAAATGACAGACGATTGATGATCGATAGTCAATTGTTGATGAGCATTGTGATCGAAGCAAAGCATTCAAAGTGTGTGGCGCTGATAGAATATAAATCCTTGGAAGTTGATTATACTTTGGTCACTGACTTTTATGTGGCTTGCTGGTCGTAATATTGGCTCATAAAACATGTAACTTCAATGTGGTACAAGGTGATACCGTTTTACGTTCAGAAAACTGGCAGTCGCGAGGAAAAACTTGATTCCAGGTGTTACTGCGATGGAAGCTCGAGTGAAATTAGTGTTCGACTAATTAAAATTGTTTGAGCTGGAAATATTGTTTTTTGAATTATATATCTACATAAAAGATAATATTAATTCCTTCAGACTTGATTTTATTGGAATCATGTTATATAATCTTTTTAAATTCAATTTTTGTGCACACTTTAATAAATAATTTATATTAAATAATTAATTGTTTTCACAATTTTGATTATTTTTCCATCACATGCGTTATTATATACATCAGATAATGTCGATAGAATTAAATAATTTCAACAGATAATGTTGAAAATTTAATATACATTACAATGGTCCGAAGTGATTAATTATTTTGAGTTTTCTTTTTTATCCGACTTTTTTTCAATTTAAGATAAATTGATTAACCATAAAATGAGATTCACTTTTATATCACGATAGAATTGCAAGATCATAAAACAATCACTGCAAGAACAATGTTATTGTTGAATATTTCGTCCCAGCGTTCAAACGATATCGTTGACATTTAATATCCGGCGATCCTATAATACTTTTGCGAGATAGTTTGAGCGGCAACGATAAAATCCCTTGCTATTTTTGATCTTTATAGGAAATAAAACAAATCGTAAAAGAAACTTCTGTGATAGAATACATATTTAAAACTCAAATGTACGTATGTAAAGATATTTGCGACGTGATGGGATACAGTTATATTCTTTTAAACTGACGTAATAAATATGGTCTTTGTTTCAGTATGAAAGAAAATTGATGCTTCTTTTCATTTAACCTCTATTACGGCTTTCGAATGGGTAGCTGATCTCCCTCTTTCACGTCACCGTTCTCCTCGAGAGATAAATTTCACGCAGCTCATGCGTGACAGAATTTATTTCCAGGCAAGCGGAGGGTGCCTCACGCTGATAGGCAACGATTTAAGTCTAGATAGATAGTACTGCGGCAACAAGTGCCGACAAAAATACGGGACAGTCGTATTTTTATGTCCTCTTCTTCCGGAATCGTCATTACCCCTCGCGGCGATTACAAAAGAGACATTTCCGAAGTTACAGTGAGATGAAAAAAAAAAAGTAGTAGAATCGGCACGCTTTATTCCGCGTGGTTGACGAACGTAGCATAAAATATTCAGAATACAAATGGCACTCTGAACCCGATCACGAATGCGCTCCGGTTAATAAGAAAGTTCCTAAACTCTAATGCATTTAAATTGGCTCCGTCCTGCGACTTAAGCATTCAATTACGTACATCCTGCGCATCGACGATCGCCGACGTTTTCCTTGCTCGCACTCCGCGTGGCGAATTGCCGCGTTGCAACTGCCACGAATCATTAGTAAGAATTTCGTTCTGTGAGATAAATTTAGATCAAATCTAAATTGATCTTTTAAAGGACATTTATAAAGACGTTTTCTATTTACATTTATGTAAAATATAGATTCGATTTCTTTAATTCTGTTTATTCTAATCTTAATCTTTTAATTGAAAAAAGTGGTTTTTAGTTATTATAGCATCAACAAATTGCTTAAAATGATTTGTATTTTATTTACGAAAATTCAATTATGAATAATATTTACTTATATTAAAATAAATTTTTTCTATAATAAAAAAATGTAATTATTTGACAGTAAGCAGTTATGCGACGTTACGCGACGGAATCTTAAAAAATCGTCTGTTTTATTACAAATTCTAAGTAATTGTGTTTAATAGTAGATGTTCGATCTTGCAAAAGGTGGTGCTGTAATATGTTAAATAAGGATATATGCGTTTGAGTGAGATAGAATGTAATGTAAGAAATGTGAATTAAAAATATCGCTATTATCAATACTTTTAGTTTGGAAATTAAAAGTTTGTTTTATCAATATCAATCAAGTTCGGTCTTTAGGATCCCCTTGACTTGACTTCGATCTCGGCTAAGATATTCAAGACGGATAAAAACGATAACTTGATATGCACGAATAATCGCGAAAATAGTTCTCCAACGAGAACGATTGCCTGGAACGATGTCGTCGCTCATCCCAATTCGTTCCCAAAAGCTCTCCTTGGGTCTCCAAGAATCCCTCGGGATTTTAACGAGCATCGATGTGTTCATAACGATGGGGTGAATGGATCGTATTTTCACAGAGGCACGAAGCGCGGAGTAAACGAATCGCCCGTAACATTTTGCATCCATGCCGGTGCCGATCGCGCCGCGAATGGGTTCCATTGGATGGTTCAGTTCGTTTCGCGAGTCCGGTCACGCGTCCCGTTACGTGACGACTCCTCCTCTCGATGTGCCTCGGAGCAGCCGCCTCTCCTATTCTCTCACGGTTTTCAACCGGCGGGTAATGAAGACATGCGACCGGGAAAAGAACCAACCCTGATCCGCGACTGATTGCCACTCGATGCTCTGCGAATAACACTAAGTAGCTGGCTATCGGTAGTCTCCCACACGTCAATTGTTAATTCATCATGCGCCTCGTTTTTATAGGAGATGTGCCAAGCGAGCGCAACTTGATTTTTCTTCATCTCGAGCTCCAATTTCCGCATTGTTCGTGTATTCTACAAAAAAACCTGAGCGATATTGATACGTTCTCAGAATAAACAATGCATATTAGGAATACTATGAAATTCCTATTAAATTCTATATCATGTTAGTATCTTAGATTATTATCCTTAACGTTAGAATCTGTAATAGTTTACATATTATTAGTGCAAAATTTATAATTTACTTATTTTTATTTAATCATTTAGTGTAAGATACAATGGAGGAAATATTAGGAACAGGAATAAATATTAAATATTTAAGTAAATTAAAAAAATTTTACTAATATTATGTAAACTATAATATTTAGAAAAATCTCAATTATATATATGGCTTGCTGAACAATGTTGGTATCATCCTTCAGTTTCATGAATGGCATGAGCGGTATTTCGTCCACACCCTATGATATTAGAACTATGCATTCAGCTAACTCGCAAGAGTACGTGTGTATGCGTCAGATTATCATGGTGCAACAGATATATGAGCCGGCTCTTATCTACCAGACGAGCGTATACGAAAGGTGATAAGGACCTTTCGCTCAGACCATGCAGGTGATATGCACGTGGTTAACGCGAACGATACGGCCAAGGTAAAGGTGCCACGATGCATCGCGGTCGCATCCACCCCTCGGTCGTTCCTGATGATGACGGATCGCCTTTGATTACTCGGCGCGATTTACCTCATAGTCTTTCGCCCGCATCGCGCGAATACATAGCTAAAATATCGAGATAGGCGCATCTCACCGACACTCAGATAATTGCCCTTGGGCGAGTATATACATATATACAATCCACTTTAACTAGAATAACGCTTATCGCAGTCTGACACCGAGGTATTTTCGTACTTTTTGATTGCCCTGCGCTGCATCTCATGATGCATCCTCGTTTCCAGCTCGGCAGCTGTCTTGAAGCGTATCTCGCATCGTGCCGTCTCTCTCGTTTGTTTCTTACTTCCTAGCATTTATTGCCTTCACATCTTTTCCTCTTTTTTCCTACACATAGCTTCGGCATATCGTTTTTGCACCACTCTCCACGACGCCAGCAATTGGGGAGTGTTTTAACACTTCAGTTCGACCGAGTTTTTTGAAGCCCGCTAAATGGCTTTGTTTCCGTGTGAAAAATCGTATGATCGCCCAACTCATTTTCCGCAACGCCTGTTCATGACGTTTCCTCGAACAGAGAGACCCCACGAGATCGTCACTTCAACGGGACCTACTTTTCTTTTAAGTCTCACGTGCCGCCAATCGCGACAATTATTTAGCGCTGCCTATTTACTGTAGACGTTATCGCGGTTAATTAAAATCCCGTCACTGTGTTTTGATACGAAGGTGGTCATTTAAATATAAGGTTTAGTAACGCACGCGAGATTCTCGTTGCAAATTGATTTTCGTATCGACGACAAGATGAGGGATGAAAGCTTCGGTGTTCTGATGTGGTGTCGAGTTTCAAGACGTTTTTCGTCTCAGTCTCTGGTACATTTATAAACTCGGGATCGAGTCAAGATAAGGGTGTTAATTCGTGAGTCGGTGGCCGTCTGGGTGCGGCCGAATGCGAACATTCCGCGAAAACAATGAGGGTATATTTAAATGCTCCTCGTGCGCCGATAAGATCCGCCTGTCGTTGACTTTGATTGCACTATTATTCTCTCGGCATAAACGGCCACCCTCGGCGCGAGGGAAAATGGTAATGAGCGACCTTATAATCGTTCTTATCTGCAGCGTATGCACGCGCGCGAGTGTGCCCACACTAGATAGATAGAATGGCGAGACGCAGAGGACGAAGAGAATTATATCAGGAATGCGGACGGATCGAGCATGAGAATTTTAAATGCACCGCGTTACCAGATCCTGGCATGAATGATTCATCGATTGAGAATCGACGTTCTACGGTGTTCTCGTCTCGGAAGCTTCCTTTGCGTAACACGTGGCGACCGATGACACGTGTATATAATTGTATATTTAATGTAATACCCGCGAACAAAAGTGACATTATGCTGCAACATGGTAATAAGTGGAACGTATAGTATAATGTCTGACGCGTCATGACGTTTCAAAAGATTGTTACAAATTTTAGGACATTTTTTGCTAGGAAAAATTATTTTATGGATTTGATTAGCTTATGACGGGAGAGAGAAGAGAGACTTACGATAGTGCACAAGCTGGGACATCGTTCTAAAAAGCACTCAGTTACGTGCCCGTCTTCAAGGAAACTACTTCCGTGGTTCGTCTTTTAAGATGATCTCACTGTCGCGACATGAAACCCCGAGAGGTCAACGGTATATTCGCGCAAGAGCTATCTAGGTTCTTGATTGATCAAGAACGTCAGAGGAGCAGTGCACGTCTACTTCCAGAGATGAAATATGTTTGCGTTATCTTTCAAGTAATCTACTGAAAGCAGAATCACAAGACTTAATAATTACCACATTTATGATATAATAATTTGGAATTTGAAAATAGTAGTTTTGAAATTTTATTTTATTTGGAGCGCCATTTTAAATTAATTTTGTCAATTAACAGTCGAATTAAAAAAATTTATTAATTAATCTTTATAGGACAAAAAAGTCACTACAGTGACGCGGAAACAATATCATATTTTGAGGCAAGAAATATAATAAAATAATAAATTATAATAAATCTTGCTAAAAAAAGTTGTAAGATTAAAAAAATTGATCTTCACCCTCTAAAAGTTAAAAAGTAATCGATTTACATATTATATACATATAAATGCTTTTTGACAGAACACGACGCATAATAAATACTTTCTAATCCGTTACAAAGATCAGATTCACAAAGAATGAATTTAATACAAAGAAATGTAATTTTGAAACGTCATAAAAATGTATAACAAACGTATTAGTTGAAAAGGGAATTATGTTAGTTTATAATCAATATTTATATTCGTGATTCTGTTATGTAACGCGACCTTGTCTGATTAGCGATGTCCTTATACTACTGCATAAAGTAAGAACGCGATACTGTGCTGTCGACGTTCGATCTCATTAGTTTTTATTTCTCCTGCATGAAATATATTTACGGAGTACGTATGGACAGCATTCTGCTTTGAGTGCGCGATTCATCCATCGTCATAAGTAACTATAAACGAGTTTTCAGAAATACATGGATGTGTACACCCGAGAGAAGTCGGCTCGATAGTTGGAATGTAATGGAATATCGAACAAGTTCACAATAACAGCATGTAACGCTTTCGTCGATGCGTCGAGACAGTCTCCGGTGGGTTGTCCGGAAAACATTATCCTTACGTAACGTTAACGAGCTCACGATATAATGACAAAATTGCAGATTAAATTTATTACACGAGAATAACATGAAGTAAGCGGTGGGACGAGACCCATGGCGACAAATCGCTCTCTTCGGATTATTACTTTTTTTTATCATCAAGGGTGGTAATGAAATTACTGTATAGAGTAATTTTACCACGGTGTTTTAAAGTAACTAACTTTCGTGCAAATCTTTATTAAATTTTTATTATTACGAGATAATAAAAATTTTTAAAATGAACAGCGAACAGAAATATTAAATGCATTGAAAAAATGTATTACAGTTTAATACTTTTTTAAATAGTATTGAGTAAATATCTACTTATAATAAATAAACATTTCTTTAATAAAAAAAATAATGGTTAAAATAAAATAAAAATTTTTGTACTAAATAAAATTTTTTTAAATAAAATTCTTGTACCAAAAAATATATGTTTATATTTAATAAATGTTTACTTAGAACTATAAACAAATATTTATTAAAATTTAGTTTTTCTTTTGGTGTGGACATAATAAATGTAATGAATTTTATTAAAAACTTTAATAATGCTAGTACTATGGAGATTACAAAACATCAATTTTGAATAAGAAGATTAAATGTGTATAGAGGAATTACAAATAAACCGAAATAAATAGAAATAATTCGTAATTCGAGAAGCACATGAAATGATATGCGAATGCAGAGCGATAAGAACAGAATGTATCGGCGAACCGCAATTTCAGGGTAGTGTAATGACCTTTGGTGTACAAGTGCACTAAAGCGTCATGAAGAATTCAAAGGAAACTGGCAGATCCTGATGCAGCTGCTTAAATCCACGCGGTAACGGCGACCGCTCGGAATAGCGTTTTCGAATCTAGGTACATCGTGTGTTACTTAAATTTCAGGTTTTTGAGATGGAAATCCCTACTGCAGCGCAAACACTCTTTCATCCTTTTATAATTTATCATGTTTTTAGTGCAGTAGAGTAATGTGCGAATTTTACATCTTCTTTTGCGCGCGCCCAATCGTTATACTGTTTATCAGTAATTAATTAATCAGGCAGCTCTAAACCACAGAAAGCTTGTTACATTGGTTTGAATACGTTATCGACATTCGAGGTGTTTTAATGGAAAATGCTGATTACGAACTAGATCATATTACTTTAAATTACAACTGGACACGTGTAGGTCAATATGATTGCAGCGGTCAGGCCAATTACGTGAGTCTCCGGATAATTATGACCTATTGGTCGCTAGCTCGATTTAAATTGGTTTGCAATTAGTCATCGGTTTTGGTTTGTAGTAATATCATAAAATTTTTATCGCAAAGTGATTCATATCATAACGCGTGTCAGTATTTATATTTATAAATATTAACAGTGGTATTTATATTTATAAATACAGATTAGTATACTCAAAATAATTTCTAAATTTTCAGTTGTATGTTTTATTTCATGTATAACGTACGTCCTGGAAAAGTGCACGGCAGATATTGATAGTTCTCTTTTAATGAGTCTTACTATTACGGTCGGTCTGCGTTTCGCTTATACTTATGAACGTTGTTTGTTTTTTGCGTAAGTCATGCAATGAGTCGTACAAATCAAAATGATCTATATTTGAAACTATATGATCGATTTAATAACAATCGCAACTATCAACCAATGTCATTTATCAAATTGTTTCTTCCAAGTGATATATGTTTGCGCTTCAAAACAACAAAAAGAAACGATAAAAGGAAAATCTAAAGGAAAAATGAAAGGAAAGAAAGCTACCGTATGTGTATCAAATAAAAATATTTATTCGGTCAAAGAATTCGAGTCGCGTATTGAATTGAAGAAAAGCTACTGTATCTATTCAATAGCACAAGAAAGAAGTACTATAGAAGTAGGTATAGTATAGTATTAGTATATAAAAGTATAGTAAAGTCACCGATACATAAATCTCTTAAAAATAAGATATCCATTTCTTAGGAAATTAAACATTACAATTTATTTATACTGATAAAAACATGATTTGTTTATAGATAACTAATAAAGTAAAATCCCACAATTATAATTGAACATATTATTTAAACAATTGCTGTGAACATCAATATTAATTGCCGTCAGAAAAACGGATGGTGATGAGTACGAGTCACAAATTATTCAATGTGATTCTATGAACGCGTTTCTCTCTTCATAAAGTTTATTACGACCGTAATCAAATTGCAGAAATGATCAATTAAACGTAGCCTTTCAGTTTATCGATGCGTCGCGTCGTTAAGGTTGTTATGAAAGAAAACGGTACTACGTAATGACTCTTAATGACGACTTTAATTAGTGCTGCAGCAAATACTTAGGAGGCGAGCTCGCCACGTGTAACTTAAAACCTAAAACAATGGATGTTAAACGTCTCCACGGAGTTTTATGGTTGACTTCAACCTAATGCACCACACTTCGCCACGGCGTATGCCGCGCGTTAATGGAACCGCGGATTAAGAGGGTCGTAAATGTTGCCAGAGCAAGCTGCTGGTGCTGATAAATAGCTGGGAGAATGTTTCTTCTCCACGGAACAACCACAGTTCAAACAGCATCGAGAAGTGCAAACACCTCGCATCGATAATTCGCACATCGTTCATGAAGAATTACGAACGGAATAAACAAATAACAAGATAAAATAATTAACTTGAAATCGATTAAAATATCTAATAATATTTATATTATGTAGATAATAAAACAACAAAGCGATGGCGACTTTATTAAATATCTATATAAAAATAGTAGTATCGATTTTTTTATTTACAATATTAATATCATTCTTTTCATATATAATAAAGCAGTTTATAAATATATATATATTATATAATAATAAAAAAGAAGATATTTACTATCTATATTATACAAAAAAGATACGATTATATAAATTAATTTTAGATCAGTTTGAACTAAAATTATTATGCGGCATCTTAGCGAAAGTAAAAGCTTTTATTATACAATGTCGGTTTAATATGCAAAATATACGATACATTTAGCTAAATATCGTGAAGGGAATACGGGGATAGTGAGAATGTCGGGTACCAACAACTATGTCCAGGAGTTTTCCCAGATAGGACGAGAGTGAGGTTCATCCGCAAATGCGATTAACCGCGTCGGAAAGGAGCTTTAATGAAAGTTACCCGCGTTCGTTCTCTCATAGCGGCCCCGATACTTGCGTGAATTTAATCTACGCCGGAACGTCTGATGAGTTCCCACCGGAAGTAGCCCGACGAAGTGGGGAAAAAGGATGAGATATCGAGTAGCGAATAATTCACAGGACGCTTGAAAAAGCGCCTTGATATTCGAAAGGGCAAAGTCGATGTAGCTACGGGAGAGTAAAATCCGGATAGAGGGTGAAGCGGATACATGTTCGGGATAAATGGACGGGTAAGGGTGAGGCACATTGCTGGAATGAAGATAAGTCGGATATGCGCTGTACTTTCGAAGGACTGATGTCACGCGTATAGCTACGTGTTACTTTACGGGCTTCTTCCTTAACGGAGAGTTTTCTTTGTGTAGAAAGGATCGTGACTTTTTCAAGAGTTAGCAGAGTCTTTCTGAAGAAAATATTTTTTTCTGGTAAAAAGAAAAAAAAGATAATGAGACCGGTAGATAAAGATGGAAAGTTCATTTCAGTATCTTTGATTCTTTTATCGTCTGCGAATAAAGTTAGATTAAAAAAAAGTATTGCAAGAGCATAAATTTTTACAGGAAAATATATCCAGTATTGACGAGTAATATCTGCAATGATTATTAGAGAAATATGTATTTATAGAAGCGATCGCGTAAAGAAAATTGATGAACGACAAATATGCATGTTAAATGATTATTTATTATTATTCACGTACAAAACATTATACGTTGCAATAAATTGTTGCATTTTAATAACTACGGCCACGCTCGCGAATTTAATAATTTATTCGAAAGGATTCTAAAAACGAATGCACGCTGATATTAATGAATATTTGAGTTTAATTTTTCTTTTAATTTCCCCGTTGCAACATCGTTCGCGCGCGATGGTACTGAAAGCTCACCAGAGATTTTATTGTTAATCCGTGGTCGTGCGCAAGCGTGTAATGCGATTGCATGTAATGGATTTAATTTTATACGCTATCAAACCAACCCTCCACCTCCCCATCTCCAGTGAATTTTTTGCTAAATTTTTCATTCTCCGCACAGGGCTGAGAACGCATTTACAGCGTTAAATTATACGTACACGTGTTACAATTACTTCTCGCGGATACTATTGTGAAAAGTAAGATGCAAAGGAAGTGTGATCAGCTGCAATGGCTAGCAACAAATAACGAAACAAGAGTCGTAAGTGCTAGGAAGGAAATGCGTCTAACGAAGAAATGCGTCGTCGTTCTCTACGAGACAACGACTATACGACTGCGATACAAGAGTTCAGAGTTAAGTGGATTAAAAAGAAGGCACCAGGCTTGATGACCATTTCTATCTAACGTTTTAAGAACAAACGTTTTTACTTAAATGAGTCGGAACGAATACTAACGACTCGATAATATATTCTGTATAAACGACGAGGTTTATTAGTTTCAACTGATAAACATTAGTTTTCCGTTTTTCATTCTTTCTCTCCCATTAATAATAATGCTTGGAAGAAAAGTTCCTTCCTTTATTGCCGCGCGAACGCATAATGACCACCTACCAAAAGAACACAACGGGAAGTTATTCCCTCGAGAGTCATCCAGCAGGCATATCCCACAGATTTATCTTGGTGCGTTAGAGAGCGCCGCATTTACCCTCCACTCCGATGGAATTGTCGATTAGTACAATCCTTTTTCCTCGACAATCGCTGACAGCGCAGTAATTAAACCTCGTTCATATTACAGTGATGTCAAAAGCTTGGCGTCAGGATATCGATTAATACACAGCTTTTATAATATAATGGGTATTTAATGTATCTTCTACAAGTCATAACTAATGGAAGCAATTTCTGGTTTACGCTAACGCTATTAATATTAATTCAATGTCGTTCTAGTTTTTAATAATTCGGTCTCGCCGAGACGAAACAAGACTAGTTCAAATCGCGTCTCGGTCTCGATTTGGTCTCGACAATGATAATCGGTCTCCAATCGAGACTCTTGGTCTCGATAATCATAATAAATGTTTCTTCAATTTCTTCTATGGTCTGTAATTAAACTTAAATTCTTTTATTTTATTAATTAATTAAATTTTTTAATTATTTTATTAATTTGTGTGTTAGTAATTTCAATTTTTTGAAAAATAAATGAAAATATCTGGTTTAAAGGATACTTTTTTAATGATTTTATTTAAAGTTGCATTTTGTGATTATTATTATTAAAGATAAGTTATTAAGAGAATTTATTATTAAGTAAGCAATACAAAATTTAATAATTGTATACAAAATTGTAATATTTTTTTTAATTTGCGTATTCTTATACCAAATTAATAAAAATATATAAAATTTATTTCAATAATAACAATATATATGCCATTTATAATAGTTTAGAAATATTATAAAAATAATAACAATATATAATAGTAAAATATTTCGTCTGAGTAAATAGCAAAATGTATCACGTAATGACACGTTTTCAATTGAAAAGTTATTTAATTTAGTACAATAAAATGTCGTATAATCAATATTTATATTTATATAGATATAGAATATTTGTCGTTAACTGTATTGTACCAGGTGAGTCTAAAGTGCCACCCAGCGCGAATATATACAATTAAAAAAATATCGTATATAAGATTCAAAATATAACGTGTTAAAAATTACATAGTATTTATACACAGATAAATATAAAGATTTGTACGACACGTTACACGACGAGAAGTATATAATTCATGCATTTTTAAATTAAAGAAAGAAGGAAAAAGATGAAACAAAAATAAAGAATCAATTATTTATTATTTTTCTTACTATTCTGTATTATTAGGGAGTTTTTGCAATACCGTTTATTTAGATACGCTAAGGTCACGTTCTTCTTAGCGAATAATTAAGAAAAGGATTACGTGACTTTAGCGTTTACCGTATCTGGATTCACGATATTGTAAAAACTTCCTATTGACAATGTATCTTTTCCAATAAACACTTTTCCGAAATACATACGTTTTCGGCGTATTGATTTATTGACCTTGGATAAATCAGGCCGATAAGTTAGGTAGCGATCTGCTGGGTTGCAAGCAGACATGGCGCCCGCGGCAGTTATTCTATAGTCATTTGTTTAAATATCATCAGTCTTTCACGTTTGGCTAGGTTCTTCTTTGAAAATATTCGATAGACGAAGTTACGAAGTGCTTTCGCCACAGAACAATTTCCGTAATTGAGTACCATTTCTGAAAGTGAGGATTAAATTTAAAACAATGTCCAGTAGTTCCAGTAATTCCAGTGGTTCCAGTTCAGATACCGAGAATACAGAATAATCTGTCACGAATATTCAATATACCGAGAGTCTCGACGAAACTTTCGGTATCATTGAGAATCTCGGCACAAAAAGTCTCGTGTCGGTCTCGGATTCGGATCTTAAGTCTCGTCTCGATCTCGTCTTGATCTCATCTCGATCTCGACGCCGATACCGAAACTAGTCTCGGTATCATCCGAAACACTAATATTCCTTGATGTTTTTAATAATATTTTCAAATTTTTTGGTTTTTCGTTCTGACTTAGAAAATAGTAAATATTTTATTGAAGGAGAAGTTTAACATAGCAAGGTAAATTACTATTAATATTGCTGGCACTACTTGTATTTAACTGTTAAGTAGTATTTTAAAACTGCGTAGATGTGAAGTACCTACGCCTATATTAAATTTGTTTAAAGCAAAGAATTTTAATTTTCCACAAAATTTTGTAAAATTGAAATTTTGTATAACTTTTGAATTAAGGGTGAGCAAACGAAAATTCCGACGGAACATTCGTGAGCAAACGATGAGCAAACGAATGTAAAGAAAAAATATTCTATATTTTAATGTTGTGGGCTAGCTTGAAGTTGGCCCCCCAAAATTTAAATTTCGTATAACTTTTGAACTATGGGTGAGCAAACGAAAATTCCGAGACCAGTCTCGGTATCGTCCGAAATACTACTAGTTTTATAAAACTATATGATACTTTATGACAATTCACTTATTAATTTTTCCAACTATCTTGGTAACGTTTTTCTGATGAAGCTATGCATAAGATGTGTTTCACGGTTGCCATGTATCATAGTATTAAGTAATGCAAACGTATTACTTTATAATTTCACAATGTTTTCACCCATCCGTTTGATCGTCTGCCTAGAAAGTTTCTCGAAAACCGCTCAACTTTTTCAAATCTTTTTTAGTATCTAAAGCTCCACCGAAATAAAGTATAAGTCAAATCAATTGACAGTAGAGGGACAAAGTTCAAGTCAATGAGGTTGTCAAAATAATATAAAGTAAACCAAAGTAATTAAAAATACTAATTTTAAGAGATTGTGTTGTATCATATATTTCGACATTTTTGAGGAATTTCTTCCAATAGTTACAGTTTTTCGCTGCACTATTTAATTACATTCCTTGTAAAGGGTTTATGCATGGAAAAGGGCATTTTTATTAAGGTACCTTTTTGATCGCATATACGAGTAAGATTGCAAAAGTTTCTACTTTTGTATGTATATCGCTCGTTAATTTAAAATTTAAAATGCTTCAAAAAGGAATCGCTCGAGTTTTTGTATCCGCTCTTTTTCGATACGCTTCAACGACTTAAGTAGCAAAGTAGAAAAAGAAAAAGCGCCTGGGAATGATAGGATTGAGAACTATTCGGTTGTAATTAAACATTAATCGGAGCTTGCTCGGGATCGTATTTGAGTTTTTGTTGTTTGATCGTCGCAGCAGAGTGTGTCTCGTGAGAAAATAAATAACGTAGAGAGCCGCGGCGGCGACTCCTCGTAGCCATATAAAATTAAACGTCTTAACGAAGCGCAGTTTCCTCTTCTCTCTTCCTCCTCTCTTTTTCCGCCCACCTCTTGTTTCTCGGCAGTATATTTTCACTTGGAATCTTACGAGGCTCGTGATAAATGCGAATCGTAAAACGGCAAGAGCAGATCTGGAGACGTAATTAAGAAACGAGGAACAGTTTCGGCGTAAGAAGAGTACGGCGTGGCACATAAATCTGCTTTTCAAATTAAATTTAGCTTTACAAATCCGCCGTGTCCGATGGTAAAAGTTACTCTCTGAAACGACGGACGTAAGATAAGCCCTTTTTCTATGCTAATCATGGTTGTGTGAGAGTGGTTTTCGTGTCGTCGGCGAGAATATGAAATATGTAATTTCAGTCAGGATTATCATAATTTATTTCGTATAAATCCATATTATTAGATTTCGTTTTGACACACGCTATTTAAACATCCGCGAATATAAAGATTTAAAAACATACTAAGCGTTCCCGTGAAAATAATTAGAATGCTTTATAACCATCATATAGTACTTCAATGTACAGATTAATTAAAATAAAAAATCTTGACACGAAAATATTACAATAGTTTCTCAGTTATAAACGATTAAAGTTGGCCAGTAGCATCGCATAAAATATTTACACCATCTGACTCATAGTTGCAGTTACGTGTGTCCCGATCTGTCATGTCATTTTATTCTCTTCCAAGTGTGGCCATAAATTTATATTATAAATGAATATAGATGAACTCTGAAAAATTAGGATAGGATTCTAACAATTACATTATATAACAATCATAATATTTATTTTATTAAATAATTTAATTGAAGTATGCCACGTAACCTTTTTATATATATATATATATATTTATACTTATGTTATTAATATATACATTTTGAAAAATACACATTGAAAATTTCTGAATGTTATTTTTTACTCCAGATATTATAACATTCATGTTTTATATCTTAATATATTTTTTTTTTATTACATATGTATGTAGCTATCGCAATAAGAATATATACATATATGTATTCAATATAAACATCTGTAAAATGCGAAGTATAAAAAGTAGTAGTTTTTATTGCATGACGTTTTATTAATTTTGTCGAGTATTTTTCGTAGAGTTATAGTATTTTGAAAATTCAGCACGCGTGTATACCATACATGAAAGAATGCCTCATGTATTTTTTGCTTGTAATTTGATACTTAAGTTACAGGTTACAAAGAAATAGATGTGAAAGCTTAGAGTATGCGTGTTTTGAAATACGATATGTTACCTTCGAGAAAACGTGCGCACGCACGTGCTGATCACTTATGGTACCTGATCGAAAGTTGATATGATCATCAATATATGAATATATACATATATGTATATATATATATACATATCTGAAAAATTAATTAAAATTAAAATTATAAGTATAGAGGAATTGCAGCGAAACGATTTTAATTTCGTTAAAAAGCTAAGATTTTAATATTTTCAATGAGTATAAAATTACTTATCTTGATCAACTAATTTGCGAAATATTACCGATTAAATACAGAAACAAAATTAATTTCGTTCTGATTATTATACATATAAGGAGCAGACTTTCAAAATACATTTTGTCCAAAATTTTAGAAAACGAGAAAGAAAGAGAGAAACTACACACACAAGAAAACTACGCATTTTACAAAAAATAATGTAATACAGAAAATATGTCAATTAGTAGATGTGAAATATTAAACAAAATGACTTAATGTTAAACAAATGCATTTTGTTTGTTTCTACTTAAAAAATATAATGCGCTTCGAAATGTCTATATTTTTTCAGCATATAAATTAACGATGAAATAATGCTTTCTCAACATCTCAGAGTAGCTTTTATTATAAGTCATTGAAGAATTGAACATTACTCCATCTCTAACTAAAAAAATGAAATTTTGGACAAAATGCATTTTAAAAGTCTGCTCCTCACATATTTCGAGCAAAAGATAATATTCTTACAATTCTGTCATCTCAAAGTTGCGTTAGAAAAAACGCGCTGGCTACGCTTTCTCCCAGTTTTTAGTCGCGCGTTCTAAGCGACCTTAATGTTTCATCAACCTTGATTACACCATCCAAGTGTAGCATCAAAGTACCGTCCGTAGTTTTGACAAACTGCCATATGCGAGTGCTTTTCGTCCGAAAAGTAATTCAACCGCGGTGCCTAATTTCGCAGTTAAATGAATTTCGCTTGAGTGCTTTGTTCGTGGAGTTGGCGAGATGAAACACTGTGACTCAGAACATACCGGCAATGGAGAAACATTGTTAATATCGACTTTAATGTTCAGCATATGCTGCAGTGTACTAAAAGTATCATACTCATGAGTCATATGATTGATTGATAATTACTGAAAGAACTTTTGATTGATCCAAATTGAATGTATCATGAAATGTATGCGTTAAACTGAACGACATAACAGAGATTGAATCATTTAACATGTAAGTACTTACCAAAGTCTGTTCATTACTTCGACTGGCAAATTAGATTTAACATTACGTTGAAGTGTGTCAGCTAATTAAACGTAGTTTGCATGCGCATAATGCTGTATTTCTGTATAGTTTCGCTTAATTTTATCACATTAATAGGAAGTTACCTCGTTATTGTTACATTAATTCACTCAGATTTTGGTCAAGATAAATGCCTTCTAATAAATTTCATATATTATTTTACTTTCTGCATTAATTCATGTGTTAATTTAATTATCAATTTTTGTCCAATTCAATAATTACATTCGCAATGTAATAATAATTAAATAACTAATGTAATGTAATATTTAAATATTTACGTCGTAATAAATTACGACGTAAAGCATAAGCTTGTTATTTTTTCTCTTTCACAATTTTTACAAATTTTAACAATTATTAGAACACCACGAACACAAGAAGAGAAACATGTTCCCTATTCAATTAGCCTTAGTACAACGTCGATCTTCCTTACCACGTGTTTACGGATGCAGTTACTTTTGCTACAGTAGCTAAGTTAAAATTCGAAATGAATATGTAAGATGATGAAAGCGCTAATTGTTTGCCAGCCGCGTCTTGTGTATTATTTACATTTATATCGATTTTCCTTGCGGCATTTGTCACGATTTTCGTGGATTGGGCGTCGCTACTAACTCCGAGACAAATATTTGCTTATCGTTATCCGCGGATGAGTTTCTCGAAATAACACGAAGTGAAACAACCATTGAGAGAGATCTCCGAAATGCTGCTCCGCCGGAAGCTGTTACGTATAGAATTCGAATGTCGGGTGGGGCCGTGAGTTATCTGCCGCTTTAGATATTAATTGGAGCCGTACAATTTCAACAGTCCTCTTCATACTCCAGCTGATGTATTACGGCCTGTTCTACTACTTATGGCAATGCGATATACATGATTACTTCAGTAATACAACACACGCATGTTATAGCCTGCCAACGTCAGTTACGCATATAGATATAGGAATTTCGATATATATGTCGACTGGGACTGGGTTGTGTATGCGATTGACCTATTGCGTTAACCAAGTACTAACTGATGGAATTACTGTACTGTTTGTATGAGCATCTATTTCGAATTCATGTACGTTCCACTGATCTGTTCCATCCGTACCGCTAATCGAACCTATGTTAGCTAATCAAAAGCATTGCGGAAGATTGTGCCGGCACATCTCAGTGAAATAGATAAAATTGCAACAAATTCCTAGTTCAATTTTTTAGGAATTTACTTTGTTTTCCTCTTTTATTGTTAATTCTTTTCTTCGCAATTTTCATACTTATAGTTTTTTTTATATTTTTATTGTAATTTGAGTTACGGTATTAATTCAGATTAACAGAATATTATAAAATATGATCTCCATCAAAATAAAAAATTTTAATCTCGAATAAGCTCATTTTGCGGACGAACAGTTATATTTAGTTCATTGAGTGGATGGCGGTATCGATACCACACACACATACACATACATATATGCACCTGTACATACATACGCATACACGCACGCACGCACATTTGATTTAATACTCACTTTGATGCATTTTTGATACTTCGATGTTCGATCCATTGAACCACCAACTACGTTACGTTGTGCTGTACTGAATGTTTCTATTGTCGCTGAAATTTATGCTCAGTCATAAAAAATACGCATCGTGACTCGGAAATGAAATATATAAAAAAAGCGCGTTGTATCTTGTGAAACAGAACGTATGATCACGTGTCACGTAACAGAATCTATCGACTTTCCAATTGGATGCATGCCTCGTTGATGGAGCTACTACACTATAGCGCATCACTACCTGCTGCACTGCGACATGACGCACGCTGTAACTGTCATTAAATTTATTAATTCCCATGTAATGAACTGCACTGTATATATAATGCCCGACAGCGTTAATAATTACATTTGCGATGAAATTATTGGCTGGTAACGGAAAGTTTCCTCCTAGCTGCGCTTTGTGTTATATGAAGATAATAATTATGGAAATAATTACACAGAGCTGAGCTTTATATATCGATTACCGAACACATTACGAATGTATACAAAATGTAGCCATGTACTTAATAAAAGTATTAAATAGGAAAATATTTTAGAGATACTTACGTTTTTGCAGATTGTTGATTCTCAGATATGTCGAGGAAATTATATTAAATTGTTTTCTTTGTGATTTTTATTTTAAATATTATTTTGTAATAATTAACAGGATACAGTGGGGTAATTTGAATAGTGGGGAAATTTGGATAATGGTAAGAGTTTGCAAGAATTTCAAAAAAATTTGAGACACCATGTTTTATATTTGCGATTAGTAGCAAAGAAGATACCGTAATCTACATATTCATGTAGATTTGAAAAGATATCTGTGTATCTGGAAGTTTGTGGAGAGTTTTATATTAAGCAAAGTAGATAGAGAATTTCGGTTGTTACTGCCGTCTATAAAAATATATCCAGCTTTCTTAAGTTTTTATGAAATCTAGAAAATATGTAAATAGGGCCAAATTATGGATGAGTTCAAGTATTTTAATACAAAGTTTGGTTTTTGTTGTAATTTTAATGTTTATTTTCAATGTTATTCAATTTACCCTTTAAAACATCCAAATTGCCTCTTAAAATTGAGCTTTATTAAAATTGCAGGGGAAAATCGGATAATGGCATTACGCTTCAAGATTTAAAGATTAATTTTTTATACTTTGGATAAATATTCCTTAAACATTTGAGTTTTCTGCCACATATTCAAAGTAACTATAAAATTATTATTTTTCGAGAAAATTGTTTAAAATATTTAAAATTATTCAAATTACCCCGCTGTACTCTACAGTTTTTGTTTTTAATATAATAGTTAATTATTTTTTATTCAATTATCTCACTTTAAAACGTAACAATATTAAATTACTAAATAAAAAAGAACGTCAGATCATTACATTTTTGTTGCATGGACACAAACATGAAGTACAAATTCTTGGTGCTTGGAAAGCAAAAGAGATTGCGGTCGGGGCATGTGAAACTTAAGTAACCGGTTCGTATAACAAAGTAGCAAACAAGAAGGCGTGAAAGAGCCTTTTTTCTAAAGAATGGTAATTAGCGTCCGCTAACTCAAATATTAATTAAAATTGCTTCTTTAAAATATGACACCAGAAACAATCAAGAATTAAGAACAAAATAGTGATTAACGAGTTATTGTGGTAATATCCTAAAGATCCACAATTGTTAAACGATCCGGTGTAAAAATTCATTCAACCAAAGAAGTGCGATTAATGTAGGTCATTCGTGCACGACCGTCACTCTTTTTTGAATGTTTTTTTTTCCTCTTTTATTAAATGCGTACAATGGCAAATAAATTTTTTCGACACAATTCGCAACACTAATTCGGCGAAAATGTACAGATTTATGAAAAAGGTATATCTATACATAGAGAATGACAAATAACACTTAATCTACGTCATTTTAATCGGTTTCTCTGTTTACTTAGCCGCATATACATATATATATATATATATATATATTGACAACTATAAAAACATATCTCGTGTATATGCATCATACGTAGTGTCCTTGAAGTACAACGAGTTTCGGCGTCGTTATACAAGCTAATTGAAAGACTGGCACCGAAATATTCTTAGGATCACGTTTTTAATATAGTATATACAGCAACCACATAGGACCGTTTCTTACGCGTGCACGCCGGCATCAACTGCTAACGCGAATTATTCGCGATTGGACCAACGCGCTCCGATTATATGGTCCCATTGATAGAAGAAACATTCGATTTTGGGCGCTAATAGTGACAAGGATATCGTCGCTTTTACATTTTCGTGAGTGGTCCTGAAGAAGCGAGGTACATTTCCGACATAACAATACTGCCAAGCTCGCTGCAGAGGCACAATGCCAGTCCCCTTTACGGTGGAAAATGAAACAATCTCGGAATCGTCCTGGCGCAACGGTGTTCGAATCCCCGAGAGCTAATGCACTTTCGAACAATACGTTTTTACCAGTAATCGTAACGAGAATAAATCCGCTTCGAAGTCGAGCCATTATAAGTTCGGCGAATAAACCTGCTTTCTTCTTGTAGATACGTCGCGCCACTGCAAGCTCGGGAAAGCTTCGTTATATTTGCGTATCTCTATTGCTCTTTCTCTCACGCAAGTTTCAAAGTTTCCGATTTTATGCGTTTCGCAGACCGTCAGCGCATCTATCCTTACTTCCGAAGTTGAACGGATTTTATCGCCTGATGTACAAGACACAAGATTATTCAGATGTATTTTGCGGCATTATGCCATATAATCCGATACATTTCTTTGAAACATTTTCTCTCATATTAATTATATTATTTATTTTTCCTTAATTTTTAGAGTATAGCACAATTTTTATGTTTTAACCCTTTGACGGATAGTTGGAAGTAAACTTTCCAGCTTTTTCTTCTTCATTTTTAAGATATATTGCTCACAAGTTTAATGAAACCAATTATGATTTTACATTTTTCTGATATATTATTATTTACTTTACATGTTTTCTATATCGTCATTATACCCGATTGTTCTTTTCTAATCATTTATAAAGAAATAAAAAGAGCATTTTTTTTCACAAAAAATGTGGTTTCTTGGAAAGTATTTAAGATAAGAGGCTGAAATTTCACTAAATATTCTTCATGTGATAAAATATAATATACATATATGTATATTTTCCAGAACTTTTGCATGTCAGATTTAAAAAAATTATATTAGTGTACTATGTGAAGATAAAAATTATACTATATAACAAGTTTTTTGCATTTTTGTCATGAAAGATCGTTCTTTAGCAAATAGGACGTGCTGAATATGAATATGGCATCAAAAATTATCTCTTATGTAAGGTTTCTAAGAAAGAAGAGGTTAAAATCTTCAAAAAAATTTTTTTAACCATTTTCATAAATTCATAACGCATAAATCAGATGTTCCAGCAACTTTAAAAAAATCTAACATTGAAGTTTGAACTTTTAATATTCCTTAAAAATCATATTCATTTATATTTATACTAATTTATCTCTAGATAACGCCATACTGGATCTGCCATTTTGAATTCTTGAAATCTGACTTTAGATTTGTAATTATATCGACCAAGAGAAATGCAAGATTTCATAAGAATTCATCAGGTAGAAAAAAATGTGCTCCTCAAAGGGTTAATGCTGTTTTAATGTTTTAGAACCATAAAAATTGTAATAATTATTAATACTATAATTAAAAACTTATATAGAAATGGGGAATATATTAATTAGATTTTATTAGAAAAAAAATAAAACCAATATAATTAATCCAATTTTCCAATATATTACATTCTTAACATTTATTATTTACGTTAAGTGAGAATTGATCTGTATAATTTTTAATTTTATTTGTTCATGTTAAAATAATTCATATTAATGCGTTGAAGTTTTCACATTCAATTGGAAAAAATTTTACAAAATTTTAGAAAACAATCGTGATGTCTATTTTCTCTCAGATATTATATTTACAATTAACAAAATTCTTTTTTGAAAACCTCCAACTTGTTTCCTGCGTAATAACCGATAATTCGATAATGGGATTTTACATCGGAATTTATACTCAAAACTAGTCGCAGTCAAAATATTGGTAATTGCAGCGAATGAAGTGAATATTGCGGTTTACCAAGCACAATCAATAATTGAATGACTGTAATAATGAACACGCTGTGCTCAAGATTTTCTGGTGAAAACGATGACAATTTGTTAAAAAATGAGATCCCGATATATCGGTGCGTGTGTTTCTTCCATTTGATGTTTCAAAAAATTTTGCATTTTACCGATACGCATTTTACATCGTGTTGCGTTTATTCAATTCTGCGAATCAATTTATTTTCTCGTTTTTTGAAGTTCTTCATACATTGTTAAAAAAAATTTTGCAAATTTAATTTCAGACAATATTTAAAGCGATTCTTTCGGTTCTTACAATGTATTTTTTATATGCTGTTTCTTCTTTTGTAATAGGAATTTAGGAATATATAAATATCGAAATTCAGAGATAGATCGATTTTAGGTCATACATTATATATTGATATGACATTTACAAAATATTCTTTTTTCGCAGACGATTTTTATTTCGGAAAGTGAGGAAAGATTCCAGACGGCAGAAATGGGAACATGCGATTTTGCCGGAACAGAAAAAGAGTTCGTACTTGTTTCCTTAGTAGAGCAAGAACTCAGACGCTCTTTTCACAAAATGACAATGGCCTTGGAAGTATCGTGTAAATTTATACTTATATTTATTTACACGATACTTTTATTTATTTATTCGACTAATCATATTGAAAGTTATTATTATGGACAGATTCTTGCTTGTGTCCATTATGGCAGTAGAATTGATAATTAACATCGTTGCATAACATAGGTAATATTTCCTAATAAAAAATATTTTTAATTTATATCAAATTTTTTGGCCATTACCAAGCTATGTTTTTGTTCTTTTTCTTAACCACATAATCACACAGAACTAATATATATTTCATAGTTGTTATTCGCAATTCATCATTTCCTCGGATACATCTAGTCTAATATTTATTTTAACTCACGTTTTCCAGGCGACGATGTGACAAATGGATTTTCCGTAACGCGGATGTATTCCAATCAGTCTGACGACGTAATGGGAGACACGCGATGTCACGATGCAAATCTACGATGAGATTCCGTTACTTTCGCGAGGCGAATGTGTCGAATGCGCGTCGCAGCGAGTTGAATCCTCGGAGACAAAACCGCGAAACCGAACCTCCGCTCGATGGTTTCGTGGGAGTTAGGCGACCGTGCTTAAGTTCGCGCGCATTCAACCTGGAGCCCAGAGTGCATAACGTCGGCTAGAATATCATCCGAAGAAGTAGGACGACCGGAAGTAGCGTCGCGGCCATTCTGTCGCCTCTACCGTGATGCATTGCCGCTGGGTGTTCTGAAACAAACGCTACGTTATAATATCGTTTCGCTCGGTCGGCTCTTAGCAGGTGGTATTTAGAGCGACGTTTCCGCGGAGCTGAGCGCGAGCTCTTGCTTTGGGCGAAAAGGCCTTACTTCACGTTTATAAGCTAAGCATTTTTGTCGAGTTTAGTTTACACCTTTTTCTGTAAACTAAAAAAAGTATTTGGCACACCACATAGAAAGGACGGTTTTGTTGAAGTATCTAAAAATTTAGCTAAATCTATAGATCTAAAAATAATTTTGTTGGGCCATCGAAATAATTATGTAAGATACTTAGGCTGATTACTAGAATGTCAAAAGTTTTTGCAGTATTGCTCATCATACTTGAAATTCTTACCTAATTATGTTGACGGTTCAGCAAAATTATTTTTAGATCTATTATTTGGTTAAATTTTTAGGTATTTCAGCAAAATCGTTTTTTTTTCGTATAGAAGATAGTCTCTCATTTTCAAAAAAAGTAACTGGTTGATTTTTTAAATGCTTATAATATAATTATTAAATTACCTAAATTATATAATTTCCAGAGAGATAAATTAAATTTTGTGTTATTTTTGCGTAAAAGAATGTGTTTTTATATTACCTCGTATTAAACGGCAAAAATAAAAGTTATCACAAATTGTTATTACCTAAAAAACTACACTGCGTGTTGAACAAAATAAATATACGCTCAAAAATCTGTTTTTCTAGTGAATCCGTTCTTTTAAAAAATATCTCGTTCGAATTTAAATGAGTAACGTGTAGATACTTGCACGTAAAGTTCGTTCTAAACGAAATTGGCATTTTTCTTTTACCATTGACTATGTGGACCCGTACGCTGTTAGGATGAGTATTATTGGGTGAACACGTGTAAAGGCCGGAGTCTCTGTCGATCGCCTTCTGAATGAGTAAACGGCTCGAAGTTACAGGTCCCTTTTCCGTTACCAGGCTGATGCCACCCCTCGGCGAGTCGAAGTTAATCGCCTGCGGAAAAAGGATATAAAAAGCATGTCGGGTTACTTGCCTCTGACGTGACCAAGTACGGATGGGGCCACTCTGCGGGAAAGGAAGAAGCAGGAAGTGTCGACGGAACGTGTTCTCTGCAATGACAGAAATCCTTTTTCCTAGGATTTTTTCTAGACGTTACACATTCATTTCCTGACCTCGCTGTCCGACATAAAATACGTATTTTTATCACGCGATCGTAATTATGAAAATATCAAAATCATGAATTATATATACATATCGTATATAAGAAGATTTAAACAATTTATTTTAGGTTTTGTAATTTCGTATCCTCTTTCTCTCTCTCTCTAAATTTTAAACATTAAACAAACTTCAACTTTTATAACAATTGTTCGAGCAATAAAAAGATTCTTATTTATTTTACAATAAACAGATTTTATTTAAACTCAATACAAGGACTGAGAACATGCCCAGGTAGCAAAGTGTCGTCTATTTAACGTCATTAATTAGCCATTCTTATGACGAATGTGACATTTAAAATGACGTCCAAACATCGTAAAAATGACGTGGATTTGTCACAGGTACGTACCGTCATAAGTCGACGTCAAAAATACATCATTTTTTCATATTATTGACGGTAGCAATGTGTTATCCATTTGGCGTCACTAATTTTTTATTCTTATGACGAATTTATACGGTTCCTGAGACGAAGTAAAAATTACAAAAATGAACAAATTTGCTAGGTGTTGAAGTTATAAATATTCTAGTAAATTAAATTACTTTTGTAATTTCCACCTAATTTTAAGAACCGTAATAAGCTCCTTGATGTCTAAACATCGTAAAAATGACGTGAATTCTTATATTTCTATCACTCACACAACGTCATAAACTGATATAAAAAATACATCATTATTTTCGTGTTATTAACGGAATAAATGTATGATGTTATTAATTGATCACTAATAATGTTACTAGTACGTCGACAATTGGTTGGTCATTTATTCGACGTCAAAATAACGACACCTTGCTACCTGGGTGACTTTTTAGAAATAAATTGCTCTTTTATATTTATCTTTAATGTTCTTCAAAAAAACACGTAATGCATCACAACAATTTTCAAATTTCATTTATAATTTTATTACAGCCGTAGGTGCTACATTTTATAATAATTGATAATTAACGATCTAATTGGCTACGCAAATTATCATATATGTATGTTTGTTTTATAAGTTTCATTAGGACAGAGAATTTATTGCGTCATTAAATTAATCATATTTGATCATATTTAATTAATACCGGCAGAAATTGCGGTCATGATTGTTTAATTTATGAATATGCGTGCATTTGTTAGTGAAAGAAAAATTAATAATAATTTTGGTTAAAAGGAACCACACAATATAAAGTTTTGAAATAAATATTAAATATTCAGCCAAATTCAAATAAATGGAAAATCTCAATTAATCGGGATGGGCTGAAAAAATTCAAAGGTAAAAAAAACTTGTAAATCCGGATTTTATTCAACGCTCTAAATTGGGAAAATTATAAAAATATTTAATACTATAATATATTTATTTACTTTGTGTAAAAAATTTTCTGCTTTATTAATAAATCATATCAATTATGATAGTTTAAAGAAAAATAAACCGAGAACAAAAAAACAAATCAATAATGACAAAATACTTTATAATAAAATCTTATCAATTTAAATTAATATGTTAAAAATATGTTTCTAAAGCAAAAATTTTGGAAATAATATAAATATTATAAATTTTATATTAATTTTTGTTTTTATGAGAAAAACATAATAGTAACAAAATTAAAACTTTTTACCAATATAGATGTGGAATTTGCCACCCTGCAATTAAAGCCAGGATATTACATTCATTCATCAAGATTGTATATTTTCTATATATTTGTTGAATTAATATTTAAGATAATTGCCGCAGACAATAGCGATGTAAGCACGCATAATTAATTGATCCAGAATTTAATTGCCTCCTCATGGAAGAAGAGAGAAACAGATGCCATGTCATCTGTCTGTGACGTGACTAGACGGGGCTTAAGGCACTTTGTGGGAAGTGGAAGGGGCAAAAGTGTCGACTGTAGGTGAATTCCTTGAATGGCATAAAGCATTTCGGGACAAGTTTCCCAAAATTATAACTTAAAGCGTCTATGTAATCATCTTGGTTATTCCAGTTATACGCGCGTTCACATAAATAAGCGTGATAGTGAGATTCTTAAACTCAAATAAAACTGACGTAACATTACGAGAGCATTCATCTGTCTATTATTAATAATGTGGCCGTCTTTTGGTACACACTTCCCGAGAAACTTTTGCAATGTTCCTAAACAAATGAATTGTCTCGTGGTATTGAGAGAAACTTTGTTATATTTAATGGAAATGTTTAAATTATCGTACTACAATAAGAATAATTATAAGTGAATTAGACTGATAAGAATAAATTAAATAAGAGAACGAATTCTATTTTCGATCGAGAAGCAGACCTTAATAATATTTATTTACAAAAATATACTTTTTAATTATATAAACTGTTGCTGATTTGGTTTATCGGATATGAAACGCAATCTTAAATTAAAAATACTTTCACAAATTATTATTGATTGTCGATTGTTTAAACAATGTTAATAACTGTGCAAAGAGCTTAATGCGAAAAATATCACCTCCATAGTTATTGAGCCTACAACTCCCGACTTTCCGAGAATTTATCAATTCATCGAGGCATGTGGAAATATTTGCAATAACTGGTGATTAGTGAGAAGATATTATTTTTCAATTTTTAACGTTATCATGTCATTTTTAATGTTCCAGTTTCAGTTTATAATTGTGTTTCGAATCTGACGAATCGAATTGGCGAGCAATTTATAAAACTGAAAAATGTAGGTACTTGCAAATTTGCATATAAGTATTATTAAATATCAAGATCCGCTCCGACCGAAAATAGAATTCTTTCTCTTATTTGATAATGAGTACGATCGTATTATAAAAAGGTATCTCTAATACACGAATTTTTTAATCATGGCATGATTGCCAAATCACTTGAACGGAATCATCTTATTGAGAAAGCAAGTTGTTGACGTCTTCGATAAATATTGCACGTCTGAAGGAACGAAAGCACGCTGTCAGCAATAATCGATATACCGGGCCAATAGAAGCGTGTACACAGCTGCAGGCTTTTTTTCAATAGCCGCAAGGAACATGAAAAATGTTTCTGTTTATACCGATATCTGCGGTCCGCTCGCAAAATCAGCGTCGGTTATGAAATTCAGATGAGTTTTCAGTTGAAAACATCTCTCATGACTTCATGGCAGCATGACAGGTGATTTTCAGCAAGTAGTAAAACCCTCATTTGCGCGGATCGTAAGTCCAGCTTACCTGGTGGTTATGACTCCAAATTATCGTCGACGGTGGTTCAGGCGCGTGTCTCACGTAGCATGTTAAATTTATCGTGCTGTCCTTGTTGATGAACAGTTCAGGACCGCCGGCTATTTCCGTCACGGGTTCTGCAATGAGGGAGAAAATTGCATGCACAATATTTTCAATTTGCGTCGATTTTCTTACTTTTAAAACAACTTTCATTTATGTCGCTTTACCAATGTCGCGAACGTTTTATGTTTATCGGAAAAAAGAAATGTCTGTGATGGAGATTTACTGATGTTTTTTTCTCTCGTAATTATAACAGAAAGCAACACAGTAAAGATTCCTTTATAATTTCCTCTATAATTTTTCCTTTTTAAATTTCTCTATCGTTATTGAAGATATGAGATTGTCCCGTATTCTTTATACCGTATTTTTCCGAACGACCATTGAAAGGAGAGCAAAAAGTCCGCAACCGAAATGAAATGCAATAACCGTACACAAGAGAGGATCGCTTGGCATTATACTTACATTATTTCGTGGAAAACAGGTTCGCCCGGAGGAAGTACCGACGGAATCAATTCCGGATGACTGAGAGTTTCCGTTCGAGAGATTCGCTTTGTATGCGATTGAGGAGAAATCATCGAGCCATAAGATATACGGATTCTTTTGAAACACCCCACACTAGCTCGCAATGATGATTTCTCCACTCGTCGCGTCGCGACGATATCTCGAGGCGCTAAGAACCCGCTTAATTTTCGTGAGGGTGGATACGACGTGTCCGGAATTTTTGTCTCACGTTTCGTGCTCGTAGGAATCAATGACCATGCAGTAAACGTACACAAGGTAAAAGCATGTTTCTTCCCTTTTCTCCCCTTCCCGCCCTTCCATTAAATCTTGTTGCTGGAAATACCACCTCGGCGAATCTCCGCGTCCGCGGTACACGGATCGTTTCAGTCCGTCGACCGGGATTCTCCAAGTTTCTCGGATTCCCATTGGTGGATCTCAATTATCTGACAAACCAGTTTCGAGACTTCCACCGTCGTTTGCTGACCGACTTGCGAGTAGGGTGGTCTGCGGCAACACAGAGAGATCTTCATTTCCACGCAAGGAATACCAAAAGCAAGCGCGAGTATTGTAGGGAGACAACAGCTTATTACTCTTTCATGAGGCTCGAGACTCTTTCGTTGTTCGCCCTGCGACGTTTTATTCCTATTACTGGAGCAATGAATATCCAACTTCTCGATGGAATGAAATGGGAGGGGATTTAACGGTCCCATCGTGAAAAGAATCTTTCTTTATCGTTATTATGACACGTTATTCCGCATAATAACGTTTTGCAGTACAACCATTCGATGGCTTACCTCGTCGCGCACAAATTCTAAGCTTACAACGTAGGGCATCGTTAAATGAAATTGTTATATACGCTATTTATATACGTAACCTTATACGTTTGCCAGACTGCATGGAAGAAACGTTTTGTTAAGGTACCTAAAAATTTAGTTAGAGAGATAGATCTAAAAATAATTTTATATTAGACCATTAAAATAATTATGTAAGACGCTTAAGCTAGTTGCTAAAATGTAAAACATTTTGCAGCATTATTCATTATACTTGAGCGTCCTACACAGTTATTTTGATAATCCAGCAAAATTGTTTTCAAATCTTTATCTAATTAAATTTTTTAATACTTCAGCAAAATCGTTCTTTCCGTGTGGTTTCTTTCTATTTGTTCGTGTTACTTCTGAGAAAAATCTTAATTTTGTATAATAATTTAAAATAAACACTATCGTGCATATTTTTCGCGCAGTTTTTAAGATAAATCCATTTTAATACAGAAACTAACTTTGTTCGTATAAAAAGAATCGCTTTGCATCCTTTGATTTAAATGATTAAACTAAATTTGTATAGGTTTACTAACGATGATTACGGGGCGTAATTCTATTCAGTATATTGTTTGTGCAGCGCTTGGTAGAATATTATTGAAAATTACGGGTTCCCAAAGAGAGTGTACTCTCCCCGATTTCACCGCTTGGAAGTCAGGGAGAGTACGGGTATCGTTAAGATACGATGTTAACGAGAACACGAGGAGTTCGTCGTTAACAACTGAGGACGTTTTTGCAACGCTAACGATGTCACGCCGAAATTAAGATCTCACAATGTTCCGTACTTCCCATCAACATTCAATTATATGTCCTGCAATCCATTGACTTTCGTCAGTGGACATTGTCCACTCCAGTCAGCCATCTACAAGCGAAGAAACTTCATTTCCTTCTCGGACATCCCTGAACGACTTCTCTTCGTGAACATTCCACGAAGAGACACGCACGACGTCGTTCGTTTTACGATGTACTGCTGGTATCTCGAGAATTCAACGACGTTCTTGGTAGTTGCTAAGAGGAACGATCAATTACTTCGGCAATCGTCCAATTGAACTGGCGGACCCGTCGCGCCGGGAATTCGTCTGTCAATCTTCATTTTTTGATAATTATTGTCGAAATATTTCATTAAAAATGAAAAACTAATCGACGAAATAGTTTCATTTGTATTTATTTAGTTGTCAATTTGCGACCGTAAACAATCGAGATATATTAATTAGAGTTTAAGTACTGCAAATGTAACAATTTAAAAATATTTAATTAGTATATTATTATCAAATTTTGTTATAATACATTAAAATAATATTCGCAGTACAATTGTCAAATGTTACTTTTCAATTTTGTTTGCTAACCAGATGCAAACAATGTGCAGTCGATTGTCGTGTCCTTCCGGTTTACCGACGCAAATATATTCATAAAACATTATGCAAAAGATATATTTTATACTTGACGCCAAGAGTGCTCTTAAGTTTAAGATGGAGACTCTATAACAGAATCTCTGGCCACGAACGATATTGTTAAAATTTTACGAGAAAGATATACAGGATGTATGCTAAGTACACTAAAATATTTTAAGGGGTGATTTCTCATACAAATTCAAGACGAAAATTTGTAAACCATATCCGAAAAGGCTTAATTTCAAAGATACAAGGTGTAAACAAATTTTTTTTTTCAAAAATTTCGAATTATTTTGATAAATCATTCGAATTATTTTGATGAAACTTTAAACAAAGTTTCATCAAAATAATTCAAGTCATAGTTTTTCGAAATTTTTAGAAAAAAACGTAATTTATTTTTCAACTTTGACATCCCGTATCTTTGAAAGTAATTGTAAGCTGTTTCGGATTTATGGTTATATAAAGTCTTGAGTTTTTATGTGAAGACTCTTAAAATCTTTTAGCGTACTTACAGTTAGTATACACCTTATATACACTCTTTTTTGTATATACAGAATATCCGGAAAGGTCAGCGCCAAATCTATTTTCGAACATTTATTGTAACTATCATATCACTTAATAAAAATGATCTTTGAACGTTTAGGTTAACTCGGCGTATATACGGCGGTATATACGCCGCACCTTCAAAAACTTAATTTATTAAGTACTATTTGCTATGTTTAAAGTAAACGAATTATATCAGTAAAAACTTTGTACTGTCTACTATTATGAAGAAAATATTGGAAATCCGAAATATTTATATTTTGTATTAAAAAATGAACTTTTTTAAACCCTTGTATTTTTGCCGTATATACCATAGGGGTGAGATATATGGATACTCATAGGGGGAGGCAGGATATGTACGGCTCATGAAAAATTTACAAATAATGCATATAAATAAGTCGTAAAATGACACAATAACTTATAAAATGCATTTATAAAGTTTTATTAAGGAATAAGAATGATAAATATGTATATGAAGTAATAATAATAATTACAATCTTCCCACATGTATTACAAGTGTTATGACATGAGGTACATATTTCATGTAATGCGTTTATTGCATTTAGTGCACTAAATTTAATCTGCCCACTTTGTATACTTTGGGTATAAATCCCGCCCGCTAAGAATACCGTATATCCCAAACAGGTATCTTGTTGTACAAGACAACAAATTAAACAAAGAATACAAGAGCAAAGTACTTGTATTTTGTTATACAACATGCTTTACTGCTCTTCTGAACTCATGTATCACGAAATAACCACTAAGTCTTTTGCACGTTCTATAGTAATCATTTTATGTAGACAAATCGATTCAACTCACAATAATTTCATTAATATTCACAGTAAGAAATTGAAATCAAAACACAATACTAATATAACATAAAGGCATGTAATAAAGTGGTTGTGGAAAAATTATCCCCACTCCTTCTATTTTTTCTGACTTCTGCGCGTAAATCCTAGCGCGGCATATTTGCCGGAGTTACCCTATAACTTTTCAATAAAGCATTTTCGGACATGAGTTTATATGAACTTTCTTCACTTACTCGACCTCATTAACATGTTATAATACATAAGTTTGATCCCAATCTTTCTAAACACCCTGTACTATATGTCACTTTAATTTATACTGTCTCACTTTATAACTTTAATTAAGATCATATTGTGACAGTATAAGTTAGAGTGAAACAGTATATGTATGTACATATATACAAGTATAGATACCTTTTTCTTTTGCTTGACTTTGACAAAATCATTCATGGCCAAACTATTATAGAATTCCTAATTTAAGATCTTCGAGATACATTCGACACTCCTTTATTCTTCCTGACAGCGTGAAGCGAAGTATTCCTAAATTTTAGAGGAAGGTGAAAATCGAACCAGCTGTTACGCCTTTAACCGAACCATCGATCCTTTACCTTTGATCGATCACCACCCTGCTGCACCCTTGGGTGGAGAGCCAGTAAAATAAATCGAGGGTGGACCGCGTACGTGGCCCGACCGCGACTTCGTCCGCAATTGAATCACCACTCCACCGTGTTGGCCGCAAAAAAAGTCTAACAAGCATGGAAGATAGTAAATCGAAGCTACCTCTACGAAATACGTTCGTAGAAGAATCTAACTTTTTCTCCCAAAAGAAAATTGCAAGTCGTTTGATACTACCATCGCCTTTGTTTCGTTACCAGATGGCTTGTTACTTTTTGACATTTGTTAGAAAAAGACGTTTGTACTGTCTGTTCCGTAACTTGGGGATCAACGTGTGACTTGTACATCCTGTGATTCATGCATAATATCATTTCTGTAAAATTGACACCTCATTGTCAAAATTTTAATATAATTAATAGAGCACTTTGAAAAGAGTTCTGACTAAATGCAAAAAAAAATAATTTGAAAGTATAGGATGCCAACTCCATGTTTTCGTTTAATTTTGTCATTTATTTACTTTGATCAAATGCAGTATGTTAAGAATTATTTGAAAAAATTACAGATTATTCTAAATTGTATTTAAAAGTAATACAAAAAATTAGAGACAGTTTACCATCTGGAATAAAAGTTATTTCAATAAAAAATAATATTTTTTAAATTTGTATTTTAATAGAAATAATGAAAATGTATTATAAAATAATGATAAAAATCTCAATTTTATTTATATAAGTACTTTATGAATTCAAGAATATTTATGTAAAGTCACATTGAAATGCGGACATTAGTTGTTCAGTAAATAAATCAAATATTTATTTGTTATAAATTAATTGATAAATTTCAATAAAAATTTGCATAAGTAATTTGATTACTTCAAATACTTATACAAAAAATTTAGATCTTTGTTCATCACCTTTAAAATTTTGGTTTACAACAATAAAAATAATAAATAAAATAAATGTGTTGTTCAATAAAACCACAATGTTATGAACACAACTTTCATATATATATGTAGTTTAAAGCGTAAATATTAATGTATTTATGCCGTTGCAACCTCCTTAAATATGCAATTGTGTTACTTTAAATAAATAAAGTACACATATCGTTTAGTACACGAACAATGCGATTACCTTCAAGCCTATTTCCTTCAATATTAATCTTCTCGACCAGTGTAAAACAGGTCCGCTCAATAAATCATGTCATTACATCGAGGCGACTGTATTTCAGGAACACAGTCGAGGCCCATTTTTCGTAACGCCACTCGAGACCAGTGTCCATACGTTCGTAGTGATCAGGGACATTAACTTGACAGACACACGCAGCTGACGGTATCGGGTATAAGTTAGCGGTGGGACAAGTCCGGCACGATTGTGTGCAACCGCTGAATGTATTACTGCCGAGGGCGTGAAGAGAGAGAGAGAGAGAGAGAGAGAGAGAGAGAGAGAGAGAGAGAGAGAGAGAGGAGAAAGTGAGAGAAAGCCTGGTAGCGGACGATTCCAGTAACACGAACTCTATGGGTCCCATACGTTACTCGCTATATCGTCAGGAGTGAGAGTTACCGTTGGGCCCGCCCGTCTGTCCGTTCGTGGCCAAACATGGGCATTCCTACGTCGATAATGATCTTCCATTCGCGCCATTGCCGATAGAAATTAATTGCGTCCAAATGCGTCGATCGATGGAGTCTGCACGAACTGCGAACATCGACCACTGTGTTGGGTACCATCGCGCGTCACGCTGTCTAGGATATAAGTACAATGCATTTCGGACATTTCGGTGCACGTGTGCACGACATGCGTGTATATCCAACGTCGTGTCATACTGATTGCGCATCACTCGCCAGTACGCCACCGACGGAATATCGCACGGCGATCACGACCGATAGACGCGTCATTCACGGAAGGGTGAAACGACGATAAGAGAATAATATATCGTGGTTCGAACTCGGTGAAGTGAATAATCGCTCAGGAGATTATGCTACAGTAACATTTGTATTTATCGTGTGGAACTCCATTGCGTTTCCCTTATGTGCATTTATAATATTACTTTTATATCATATAAACCCTTTGCAATGCATGTAACTATCAAATACACCAAAGTATATCTCCCTCTGATTTTGATGAGCTTTAAATATATCGTTTTTTAGATAAAAATAAGAGTATTTTTTATTAAACGTATATATTTAAAGAGTAAAATATCCCTTAAAAAAAAATTGGTTATTTTATTTCGAAGCAAATATCGCCAAAACTGTGAGATAGAAAGAAAATGTTTGAAATAAAAATTGAATGGTTTCACAAGAGTACTTTATAATAATAAATTTAAAAAATTTGTTTAAATATACAATTTTTTATTAAAAAGATAAATTTAAAAAAATTCTTTTTAATTATAATTATTGAGTACTCTTAAAACTTTCAACTTTTTTTACTTCAATCATTTTTTTCTATTTTATCTATTCTATTCAATTTTTTCTATTCTATTAAAAGTGTGAATGGATACGAATAAAAAAGTGTCCCTTATATTTGTCTAAAAAACAATATATTCAAAGCTAATTAACATCAGAGAAAGACACTTGGTAAATACACTTTTTCTTTTAAGTAATACAGCGAAAAATCTGTAGCTAATTTGGAAGAATTTCGAAATATATAATATAATAGTATTTGAAAAAGTTAATTAGGCGTTTCTGAGAAATTTTGCAGACAGGCAATGGGACGGATGGAGAAACGAGTGGACAAACAGTCAGACCAACACTGAAAATAGTTTGTCGTACTACTTATTAATATTTTTAACAAAAGAGAATATATTTCTTTCCTTTCTTTCCCTTTTTTTTTCTTTTTAAATCAGAGCTATAAAAAGAATAGGTTATCGAGTATGTTAGCTCTATGCATGCATGATTCCATGATATCCATCTGATATTGCATCGCATGTTATCGAATCATTCGCGCGCGATACATCCATCTATATATTACACGGGAGATATGCATCTTTATATAATGTTCGTAATGGTCAATGTCTCGACCGTTATCCTAAACGCGTACAATATTTTATGGATTAATGTCTTATCGGCGATGAGATAGCTCGGCACTTCCGCCTTAGCCGTTGGATACTAACGCGATCAAAACGCATTCTCGAGCATGAACCAGGATGCCCACCTGCATTACGATACTCCTCGTGGCAAGCGATTCCGCCACGCCCATAAGGGAACTACGGCTGAACTACCGAACAAGAGCCATTTACACAAAAGGCGACGGTAATGGCGAGATTCTTAGCTAGAGTACCTATCCCAAGTTTCGGCCCCCGGAGAAAAGCTGCTCGAGTATCTATACCCTAATAATGCGTTGTTACTGGCACTTACTTAAGCGTACTTGCAACCATTAGGAATTCTAATTACTTTCGTAGCTGCCAATTCGACTCGGGAACGATCGTGTTATCTCGTGGCGAGAATGGAGCAACTGTAGTAGATCATTGTATTCTCTGAGAAAAAGTATATTGTTTGAAAATGAAGTTTGACAGACGATTTTCGTGCAACGAGCAATTTTTATCGTTTTAAAGTTGTAAAACAATTTATAATTTAACAATAATAAGTTAATCTTTAAATAAGCTATATATGAATAAATTGAATAAGTAAGGAAAAAACGGCTTGTTGCCAGTAATATTTTTATATGTAAATTTATTATATGTATAAATTTTTTTAAATACGTTAAACTACGCGTCGTTTATTGTCAGACTTGAAACGCAATCATAAATTAAAGCTGAAATAATAATATCATAATGAAATAATAATTAAATTGACCGTCGATTTAATTATGATGCTACCAGCATCTTAAAACACTGTAATAACTTATTGCGAAAAATATTACCTTTATAATTTGATTTCGTTTTATCGTTTACCCTCAAGTTCATTAGTTGACCGTTACCGATATTAATATCGTTTATTAAGACGGGATTTAAATCACGATCTTATTCGTAATTCATTCAATTTGATAAAGAAAAACTTTTATTAGATACATATTCATCGACTGAAGAGACATACGGCTTCAGGAATCGCATTTGTGCGGCGTAGCGTTCATAAACGGGTCTTTTTACGGACGTCTTTATCGACAATTTACTCGAACAAAACCAAACGTGCAATGGAACTGATCGGGCAATATGTTTCATATGCGATACCTCGTTCCTTTCAACCACGAAAACAATCCCGACGGAAACGTTCGATAAAAGCTCGCGGTTATTTTGAAACCGCGATCAGCTAACAAACCTGGGAAGCGTTATTCCCCACCGCGAACATACCGGTTTTATCGTCCGCGATAATCCCGCATTTTCCAGGCCGCGGGTAGACTCCGGCAATCCGCGCACGGCTTACAATGGTGTCCAGTACGGCCGGCCGGGCATTACTTTCCTCAAATTCTCAATATGACATCCTTTATTTCAGCTAAACCGACCGGAAGAAGCTTGGCCACCGGCCAGGATCGGAAATCATTCGGCGCCATATTGAGCTAACGAAACTTTATTCCGGCCGTGCGGACACCATCTCCGTCCGCAACTGTTAATCCTGTTCTATTTTCTAGGAAACGTCTACTCGTCTACGAGCGACGATGAGAGGATTATCGAAACTGGATTAAGCAATGCTTCCCTAGCAATCGCCCGATTATACGCGTAAAGATAATCGATACGAGTGGTTAAAATCTTTGATCGTTATTGGAGATAGTATCGAATTTATTTTATCGGTCTTCGAGAAACTATAATTAGAATTGATTTAATTACTAGATGAATTAAACAATCTTCTGCAATTCTTAAACGTTCCAACAGACGTTTCTATTTTGAGAGAGAGAGAGAGAGAGAGAGAGAGAGAGAGAATCGAACCTTTTTAATATATAAATATTAATAATTTTATCAATATTATGGTATATATTATATATACACGTATAATTGAAATTAACTGGAGTCTTAGTAAATTTAATAGCATTAAATAAAAATCTTCTTTAATAAAAAAAATGACACAGCAATTTTCTCAGCGAAACGAGAAAGCTAGAGATATCAGAGTGAAAAATATCGTTGCCAGGGTATAGAGATTACGTTGTCGTTAGCGCAATAGATGTGTCATGAACACTATCACTGTGGTCACACATCGCTGCCAAATAGTTTTCGGGTGGTGATATATTTCCGTCCTCGGGATATTCGAAATAGTTCAACGCCGTTATTACGAGGGGATGAATTTCCCCCTGCACGGGATGCGATTTACGGCTTATAGATTCGACCGCGACTATTTTATCATAATATAAAGGCTCTTGAGAAATTGAAATCGAATGTATCGTTTCGTTGGATCTATACGGCGGTTATATTTAAGGTTTTAATACAGAAAAAAATTAACATATTTTAAAAATATTATTTTTAATTTTTCAAATAATACAAGTTCTTTTTTGTTTACACAATACTGGCCATAATTTGCAGAGATTTTAAGTTTGTCTTTCTTTAAGATTATGTACATCAACCTAACTATCGAATATAAAAGAATTTAATCGAAAATCCGATTAAAAACTTTCAGAAGAGTTGTGCTCCGATTTTATACCTCTATAAAAATATAACATATATAGTTTCGATTTCTTTTCGATCGTTGTATGCTTTTATTATTACAATATGCAGTGGTATGACTTCTCAGGAATTATAAGAGAAATCTGATATTCCGTAAACATTTCGAACATAAATATAAAAAATCCATTTGGCAAGAAAGGTAATATTATTTCTATAATTTTTAACCTTCATCCTCGAAATATAATGTTTATTGAATTAACTGCAATTTATGTATATAAAATACAATTCACCGTTGTAAAAACTAACTATAATTATTTTATTTCAGAAATAAATTTTGCTTTCTCGTAAGTATCGATAATTTATGTTTATTGTCTAGTAACAACATAGTTAACTATTGTAATGTGAATATTCGCGCTTGTTTTCCCAACCCTACGTATCGTAATATTCTTGCCGTATCTGCATTGAATGTACAGTTCGAGACGTAGAACAGGATTAAACAATGTTTCCTGGAAATTGGTCTCTATCTATATATGTATATGTACGTAACGATTGGGAAATCTCCCTATCTCACCCTGTTGTTAAAAGCTGCTATTATCGGTAACTCCAATTGTAGCCTCTAAAGAGCCTGAAAGTGAACATCGTGAGAACTTGCGAGAACTAGTTCGGTGATTGAATCTAACTGTTTGATGAAGGCGAAATCTGCGTTAACAAAATAGACTCGGTAAAACAAGGCCGTTGTTACGTTATTACGTTGTATAGCAACGAAAAATGTGAGGCTGTAGCGGGGATTATCAATAAAGTGAGAATAAACCGGATGCATTCGGTGAAAGAAATTACTAGCTACGGCCGACGGAATCACTATAGTAGCCAACTTTTAATTAGTTTCGAACTTGCGAATAGGAAAAAAAGAGTGATATTCAGGTAGTCGCGATTGGCGACGCGGATGCCGATACCGCGATACGCGGCGCAAGCAATTAAATCGTGGCTTTTGATTGTACCCCGCGCTCACCTTTATTTTGCAATCACACACGTCGTCGCCGTTGTCGATTCGACTTCGGCGAAAGCCGGATGTGTACCTCGCGCGTCGGACGATTTATTAGTAATATGCTGCACGAAACCGTCATCGTGACGAATTAACGAGGCGTCACTGAAAATGCGAAACCTTTAATTTCAATGACTATAGGTCAGCCGTACTCTCGGCGAGCTCGTGCCGAGGGGGCGTGTAATTATAAAGTACAGGCCGACCGGATCATTGTGATAACAATACTCGGCTCTTACTAGCATGGCATTGTAATTACGGGCCGTTGTTTAAGTGCACTGTGCTATTTTTGCGAGTGCAAAATACGACCGACATCGTGTTCGATGTGTGCGCGATACGACCCAACGCGGTGGTTCATAACGATTCTTTTAACCCCGTGAAACTACCAGTGAATATTTTATAACGTTACACAGCGTAGGAAGGAGCGTATTTTTCATTGCGCATTAATTACCGCTTAAACATGTATTAACGCGACAAGCTGCTGCTCATTTGAAATTCTAGCTGGAACAAAATATTTATTGACGTTAATCACGCTCTAACGTGAATTTAATCGATAATGAAACGGAACTATGACGTTTTGCATTATAACGTCCTTTTCAGTAACGTATATGTATTTAACTATGCGCGTATTCTCTAGCAAAATTCGCGCCTGGCAACCCCTGTCAAGCCCCTTATTAATATTTATGAGAAAGTATAACGAAATCACGTGGCTTATACAGCAAAACGCTAAAGCGCTTTCAATCGCGCGGCATGGAGTGTCCGCGTGCGGAGCATAACGTTCAGGATTAAAGTGTTAAAGCCTGACACCGGTGGAAGTAATGTAAACCGCAAAAATTCAATTAACATAATTTTACTATCGTGACAAAAATTACGTTACGCCCGCCAATCAAAGCGCTCGTCTCAAATGACGAAATTGAGATAAATCGTATATGCACCTCGCGGGAAACCGTACAAAGACAATATTCCGAGCAAAATTTATATCTCTTACCGAGAATAAACCGTGAGAGTACTGACAAACAAACTAGCACGAACTGGCACGAAGCTGACGACCGTCCTATTGAAAAGAAAACGAGAGCGACTATTTTTACAGAATCCTTCGTGAAATACGAATTCCACCTTGTTTAATTAATGTACATAACAACGTGTTGTACGAAGCTAATTAATTCTTAAACATCTTTCGATATGACTACCAGGTTTTCTTTTTCCAATGCTTTTTTAATACTTTTTTCATTATAACTTTTTTATTAATCTTCCGCCGGCAACATGGAATTTTAATTTTTCCATCAGCAAGAGGAGAAACAAAGTAAATTTTTTTTATTTTTCTGGATTATATAAACGTCTGAAAAAATTTTGATCTACTTATCAAAGCTATAATAACAAATTTTTATCATCATAGAAGTCAGATTGTATGTTACTTATTTTTTACAGATTTCAATTTATCTATCGGAATTCACAATCAAAATATCGATGCCTTTGAAGTTCTCATGTCGCCAGAGGATTAATAAAGATGTACATTTAATTGGTACCATTAATGTTCTTTAATGGCTGGTACATTAACTGAAAAAAAAAAAATTGTTCATTTTTATGAAAGTTTTAAGCAATTGAATTGGGTTGGTATGTCATTACTCAAGTGTGCTGTTTCCATAGTGTGGCATTCAAGAGTTAACAAACGACAACCGATTTGGAATTCAACAAGAAGTACTGTATCATCGTATTGCACTAGCCGCACTAGCGTCTCTGCATTACTCAATGTTATCTATTAAATTTTGGAAACGTCTCTAGTCCGGAATTTCAAGAGAGAGGTATCTATGTCTCCGAAAACAGGCAGTTCCCCGATACACTTGCGATCGCCATCCGTTTTCTCTGTGCATTTACTGTTCGAGTACAGATCTCCGTAGGATTATCTTGATCCAGTTTTCTCTAGGAACCATCCACTCGTGTATTTCACTTCCTAATCCTGTCGTATGATTTGCACAAGGTTCCACCCTGTGCCTGTGTGCACGAAGGATTTCTAACAGTAGTTTGACCCACGGACGGTTACGCGAACGTCGGAACATCCCAAAACTCTGACAAATTGAATACACTACGTCACAAGCAAGCTACTGGCCATATTTGCATTGCCGACCGGCGTGGACGGCATTAATTCGCTGGGTAGCGGAACAAAGTTTCTGAGACGCACATAAACTGAAGCGAGTACTCGCTTATCAAATTGAATACTTGACAAGACCTTCGTACAAGCGCTCGTTTAAGCCAGATAAATTACGCGCGTTTATTACTACACGTAATTCCAATTAATGGATCTTACACAGCTTCCCAACGCGGTGGTCGTTTGATCATCTTTTTCGTTAACGAATTTTCTTCATCCGCGCGTACCACTCGCCAAAAATGCAAACCTGCTGCTGCACGACACGAGGATAACTGCGTTTACTTCTGTAACGAGTTTCACACGGCAGCACTTCACGATGATCTTGGTAATCGCGTTTCTTAATGGACGTGGCGGATAAATTTACGTTTAATGGATTCGTGGGTGCCTCTTTAATTTTCAAAGAACCTACGCGTCGCAATTTCTAGCACTTACCTCGTAATAAATGCACGAACGCACGACAACAGGTTTCTCACCGTCCGAGAACCTAATGGTTGACGACGGAAATTTAATAGTAAAGAAATATACCCGATTATTACTGCGCGTTAAAGTTATTAATATTACTTCCTGGAATTTTATCACGATAATGAGTTTAATATGCTTAATTTTTTACCGCGCCAACGTAGCGAGCGTACTCGACGAATGTTCCAAATTCTGCGTAAGAAATATAGCTACCCTTGATTAATTTACACTGTACATTTATTATTTTTAATACATTCAATATTTTTTATGATTTAATTTATAATGCTATAGATATTATATTATACTTTTATCAATTGGAGCTTATATTATATTGAACTTATATCACACAAAAATGTGCTTGCAAATAATGATAATATCGTTCCCTTAGTTAAATGTAATACAATTCACAAAATGTGATTTTCGAGTTATTACCATGAATGAGTTAGTTGAAGATTACCTTATTAATTATCAAAAGTAAACAAACTTAATTTCACAATCCATGCAAATAGCAATAATGTCGTTCTTAAAGTTTTCAAGAAGATACTTCCTTCTACATATAATACCTTCTATAAGAATGATACATTTTGAGTTGTATCATTTTTATAAATAAAACAGTTTTCTGCAGATAACATTTAAAGTTAAGATAGTTTTAGTGATTGAAGTTTGAAGAAGCAATTGTTTTATTTTGAATTCAGTCATTTTAGCTGTTAAAGATAAACATGAATGTTGGTGATATTTCAAATTATGTAACTTTTGATGAATTATTCCGAACTTGTTATAATTTTATAGCATATCAAAATCGTCACAATTCAAAAAGAATGATTTTTTTAAGAATTGTGAAACACAAATGACAAAAATGATTTGGTTGTCTTTCTAAAGGTGAAAGACGTCGTTCTCCAAACAATTTGGCCAACATAAGCCAACTTTGCACACATTCACTAAATTGGTCTACATTCATGGATAATTATGCATGTCATGTGTTTGTATGGGTGTAATATTTGACAATCTGGTGTTCATTGGCTATATCGTTTTGAGGCTCCTTAAGAGCATATTCTTTGCCATTATTAATTAGTCAATAATTTTCAGTTAAAAAGTAGTTTTTTCCTTTTATTGAAAAACTTAAATTTTTGAGCGTTTATGTTTTCAATTTGCAGTATTAAACAAGCTAAATTTCTTGAGGTACATCATTAGGAACATATGTTTTAGTGCGTGGCTCTTCAGATATAGCTAACACGACATTCAGATGTATAGACATATATAAAGAGTAAAGTGTTTGAAAGCTTTTATTTTTTCTTATTTTTTAATTAAAAGCGATTTTATAGCAATATATTACTTTGATTAAAATGAGAGTAAACGAAATATACAAAATTTAAATAATTTCCACAATTTTTAAAACATTTTAAAAACATTTTTACTTCGCGCCTCACTCGCTTTTTTTATTTATTTCTAAATTTTTTCGCTTCTTATTATCTTCTCTACAATTTCCAATTTAGCACACTTGAAGACCCTTTGCACTAGTACGCTGCGACACACCGGTTGAAAAATATGTAATAATATTATAATCTGTTCTTTTCATTTTTGTGCGATATCATGTCGTGTACTTATTAAGTGCGCGGCTTCGGCCAATGAAACATTAATTTAGGCATCCGTGCGAAAACTAATTAGTGAACGCTAATTAGCTGCTTAATGCCCCGGCTAGTCGGGTTATTCGGTAATGGTTAAGAACTTCTGTACGCTAGAGGTAACGTAAATTCGTTATGCTGCATGTGCATAGTTTAACTTTCCACGCACGTTTGCGACAAACGAAAACTACGAACTGCCCACCCGTTTCGCGATGCTCCTTTTCCTTCGCTTCCTTTCGAGAAATTTCTTTTTCTTTTACTAGCGCTAACGTCAATGAGAAACGACTTGACCGAGTACGTGACGGCTGCGAAATTGATTCACGAGTGAAAAGGCTATATTGCTACCGGTGCCGAGGGAGGAAGGACACAACTTCGAAACTTTGATAACATTCGAAATTGGGGACAATGCCCGATATATCGTTTGTTTTGTGAAATTTTCGAAATTTCGCTTTTGAAATTGTGAGAATTTTAAGGAGTATCTCTCAACGTTATTTCGTTTCCGAACTAACCGCAATTGATTTTGTCTCACATTTCTTCTCACGTATTCTTTGTCTATTCATTTGAGTTATTTTTATTTCTAGAGCAAACGGGAATTAAAAATTGCACGGCAGTTAAACTCTTTCATTGCAAAAAATAGTATCTTTAATTAAATTCAGACTCCACTATGGGAGAAAATTAAACGCAAGATTTTACAATACAATGAGTGACTTTTGTAAAAATGCTGTGGCTAGAAAAAAATATATGTAGAATAAATTTAATTATAAAAGCTCACACACACACACACACACACACACACACACACACACACACACACATACACACACGGAACTTTACATCAATATTTCATTTTAAAAGTAATAGATCATAAGACGCAAATGATGATTCGCTTGTTGTTCAGTTAACTCAAATCGTACGATACGAATTTCCCAATCGATTACGAACGATTGAGAACACCAATGCGAAAGAGGATGGAAACAATCGCGTTACTGGCCCAAATGTGTCGACCATAGACAAACGTCGCGGTGGTTTTCGATGCAAATGATTTATCGGTCTGTCGGTGGCACTCGCAGTAAGTTGACGACCATTCAATCGAGGTAACGAGAACAAATTGTGAACAGAGCGATACTCATTTTTCCTCTTTGGCTCTTTCGTGAAATGAACAACGCCATTCATTTGATCCAATACTTGACAACGACTTAATGAGAACCAGACGGATCCGGATGTAAACTCATTTATCGATCTGACGAATTATTTAAGCTATTTTAATGAGAGAGCAGCTTCTAGTTAGTGGTACTTCGTTTTGGGGTGTCTGCAGTGTTTGGTTATCAAACGTCGGCAGATCTGGAAGAAAAAAGGGAGAGAAAAAGAAAGGCAAAGAAGCAAATGAAAAGATAAAACTTCCACGTCCTTTATTGCCTTCCTAGATGAAATAAAGTGGAAGATAGAGAAGAATAAAGAGGACCAACGCGAACGAACTCGAGATAAAAGAAATATTACCACGAAAAAAGGTAGCCACGACAACTTTTTGCTCATAACGTCAGCAAATGGTATAATGCTCACATTCGTAATGAATCATTTTCTATTTCTATATAAGCAGATGACGAAGATTCTCCAGCGTACCAATCGTCACGTGAGCGATAACAGAAATGATGGCGATAGTTAAAGAGATCATCAAAGTAAGTGTCGCATTACTCCTCGTATGATTAAAGCGATTTCAGTTGAAAACTGGAATCTAAAAATGACTATGATAAAGTATTGTATCAATAAAAAAGCAGTATCGTTTTAATTTTTAAATATCGATTTTCAATACATCTTTAAAAACAATTTTAAAGGAAATAATACTTTTTAAACAGAATAACAAACATTGAAAAAAACTGGTGTTTCCAATCGAGAAAGCAGTATCGTTTAAATTTTAAACATCGATTTTCAATAGGTTTTTAAAAACAATTTTAAAGGAAATAATGTTTTAAACAGAATGACAAAATATTCTCTTTTATTTTTTTTTTTATAGTAAAGTGAAGAACAATTTGTGTAATAATAACAGAATAAATCTCTGTAAATTAATTAAATAAATTCGCGGGACTACAATTCTTGTTTTATGAGAAATAACACGATTTCGATCGTATAGTATTAGGTGTAAGTATTGCTTTGAAATTTCCTAGAATTTTCCGCTTCACGTTCGCAGATCTCAACGATCTTTACACATCACTTCTTACGCCAAATATCGAACCATTTAAAAATCGAATCTTCGAGTCAAACGATGTAAGTCCTCGGCGGCATGAATCGCAGTAGCGGGAAGCAATGACGCGGCGGTCCGGAAACGGAGAGGGAAAGACGAAGAAGTGTTTAAAAGAAGTTTCGTGAAAATGGAGGGCGAGATCGGTCTCTTTTCAGGCAATCGATGTGGATCGCGGTAGAAAGCGAAACGATGAAAGGGCGCAATACTGAAGAAGAATCTTTCGCTCCTGAGAAGGCTCAATTTGTCGCCACAATTTTACGGGCATCGCGTGCCAAGAATGCCGCTGAAAGGTCGACTATTGTTTTTCAATCTGCTTCGCGTTACCTTCGGCGTCTTTATTAAATGGACGAAGATGGAGAGGGAGCTTTACCGTCACGTCGATCAATTGCTCGGACGTAATTTATAGGGTTGCTTCAGATTATCCTGTCGCTATTATATATTACCTATTCTGCGCACCCAACACCTATGCATTTACGCAGTGAGAACAAGTGTGGGTAATTGGGCAATCATTCACCTCTGACTATTCTGAAATTATCTTTAATCATCTTTCTTTCAAAACTAATGGAAACGACGATGAAAATTGCAAAATTCATATCCTTTCAAAGAGGAAGTTCGGAAAATTTTCCTTTTACTGTAGGCAAAAATAAGCGATTTCACAAAATGATTTCAGTTTATCCGGGAATCATTTAAATCAATGTTATTATTAAAATAGAAGTAAAAATATTATATGTTTTTGTAGTTTTAATTTCGATATTCTGATTGTGAGTGAAGCCAGCATTATCATTACATTAAATAATGAAATACCGAAGAAAGATTGGAAAAAATTAGAAACATTTTCTCTCAGAGAGAGATTGAGAGACGTATGGAATTTAATGAAAAAAAAAAAAGACAGATCTGAACTGGTAGAGAAAGAGAGAAGAAACTAGAAGACGAAGAGAATAGGACAGTGTGATGGATGGTACAAAAACAAGAAAAAGCAAGCTTAGTAAAGTAGATGTCGATTTTTCTTTCTTAGGCCTCTCTCTACTTCAGGAAAAGGCTTCATTAGCTTCGCGATAATTGGCCACGTTCGTAATTCGTGTTCGCGGAGTGCCTATTCGTCTCTAACAATATTAACCCTCAAAGACCAATTGCGATAAACTTTCTCTAACTCAGGATTTGATGAATCGAAGAATGGATACTCTGTTGACCGAAAATTTCGGAAGATTTGTCGCTACCTATCGAGAAGATATAGATGTCACAGAGGAAACATTCGTTGTTTGATTTGTTCGTATGAGAAGCGAATCTTGATTTCGTTTCTTCGTTGGTTCGGATCAATAGTGGTACTTTGTGCTGGTACTTCTTTACTAACGTATACATTTTAAGTAAAGGATATAAAATAAAGCTGTTGTTAAATTGTTTAAAAGATATAAATTTTAGTATTTTTAAGTTTTCCAAAGATTTTATTCAAGAAATTAATTTGTATAATTACGTTTCTTTTGCATATTTTAATCAAGAAATATTTTATGTATGTCTTTGAACTTACATTAATTTTTTTGCAAATTGTAAAAATTTTTTATGTCACGCATGTGTAATTTCTCGATTTTATAAACTTGAAGACAATGTTCGTCTGCTACACGCGTCGCTAATAATATTTTCTCAAAGTAACTTCCTCGCATTGATTTATGATTCTTTCGATCGTCTGGCGATTCCCACGAGGCCCACTAGCTTGTAACTTTTGCAAAGGGTTTCTTACCTCTACTCAATACTTAAAATGACCAGCGAAGTTTTAAGGGAAAAGTTATGAAAATGTTCCACGTTTTTTTCCTTGAATTTTTCCCAACTTACACGTACCTTAAATTATTCAAACGTAGTTGAGTCTCGCAAACTCGTGGTGATCGTCATGATGTATTCGATGAATCGTGGTAAATCATAAGATTTTTACGTAGAACTGAACATGACTTTTCGAAAGAATTGTGACATTTGGATGACTATTCGCGGTTAAATCGTTATCAATAATATAAGCATTTATTAAGTAATTTAATTTCTAGATCAATTTCAATCTTCTTCTCTCTCTAAATGTTACAATCTATATAAAGACATTTCTAATCGTATAATTGTGCCAAATCATTTTAAAGATATTTTAGTCGTTTGACGAGAACAAGAATATCGATTGTGTAAATCATTTAAAGTAAATTAAAGCGAATTTTCTTCGCAAGTGAAGGAGAAAAATCCTAGATAATTTAATATATAACGTCTTCCTTTTTTACTCTTGGAATTTTTTTACTATTCAATTTTATTGTCTGATGATATAGTCAATATTTAGTTAATATTCATTATGAAAAAATGATTAAAAGAATATTTAATACGACTGGCAACTTTATGTAAACGAAACATAATTCAAAATGTACTGTAGCAATGAATGAATCGCTGTATTTACCAGGATAGAACGGGTAGCGGCTAAATTACGATGCAAATTCTCATGCATCTCTATTAAAGCTAGAATTATCGCTCGTTATGACTATACAGCAATTACGACTCACCAACTATAGTCAGACGAACAGGATGACCGATGGGTGGAGTCGTGGATATTTGGCACTCGTAGATACCAGAATCCTTTCGCTGCGGATATCGTATTCTGAGAATCCATTCTTCTGTATGGAGTTTGTGCATCGCCTCGAAACGTTGATCACTCGTGTAAGTGTAAGTGCCAACTGTCAGCAAATGAATGTCACGATGTCTCACCCATGAAACCTAAGGCAAACAATCAAACATTGATTTATATTGTATGTATAATTAATATTTAAGGAAACTATTTTAAAATCAAGGGATAAATGTAAAGGGTAAATAGGACTTAAGCGCAGTTATAGGGAGCAAAATTGAGTCAATTTTTATTTTAAAATATTGTATAAGAAATATACGTAAATTGTCTATATGAATCTCCACGGTTATTAGTACTTTAACAATATATTTATAAGGCAATAAAATATAATTCGCAAACAATTAGAACGTATAAGTTTGTACTTAACTTCTGCATTGAAGAGTATTCTAGACTCCAAAGTCAAAACGTTTGCAGTTAACTTTGTTGATAAGTACGTTCTAATTGTTTGTGAAATAAAACTTATCTCCCCGTATAAACATATTATTTTCACATTAATAACCGCGGAAGTTCCATAGTTAAATTTACTTATTTGCTTTATTTTTGGAGCTGCAAAATTATTATTTTAATCAAACAATAAAAAGGTAATCTTAACAAATGTTTAAAGTTATTTAAGCTTCCTCGAAAATGTCAAAAAATGTTTTATTATTTTAATTATATATATAATAATTTAGATGTTTCCTCTTCGTTTAGATTTTTAGCTTCTCTTCAAGCCACTTTCAATGAAAATACGATATAGATAATATCTATTTTTACATATTTCTAGTTTTTCGATTTCCAAATATAAGTAAAAACAACTTATTAATCAAATATATTTTATATTCATTTATAACATCAAGTAAAAAGAGATTGGATTGTAGTAATTGTAAGTGTTTTCGTCATAAATCAGTAGTTAAGAAAAGATATGACAAAAATATGTCGGTTTCTGCAATCTAAATGCAGAAATCTTGAGTTACCGAGCGTTGCGCGTATTGCTAACTATCACCGCTCCTCACGCCCTGTTGCTCGTAAGATTGGACGATAAAACTTTATACTCTCCCTTTTCTTGGCCCCGAGAAATTTACGAGTGCAGTAGATTCGCCGCAGCTGGAATACTTCATGTCTTTGTTTAATGCTATATAACCCCGTGATGTATGACTACAATCTCGGGGCAACGACGATTCTCGTACTCTGCAATTATTTATATGCGAATAGGCACAGCAAATTTGTTCACTTAACTTCTATTAGAAATTATGGAACAGAAACGAAAACGAATAGGCCCGCATGATATACATGTATAATTTTAACATAATATATCGTTAAACTTTTTTTTAAGCTACGTTATTAAAATTGTGTTAAAATAAAATATCTGACAGTGTCGTGAATATAAAGTATTGATTGCTAGAATTACGTCGTTATATCAATATAATAGTGGTAACATAATCGAATATTATAGACAGGATGTAAAATGACAATCAAGTTCGAATAGTGCTGGGAAATTCTTCAAGCCGTTGATTACAGCAGAATCCAACCGATGATTCGGAGCCGTAATAATATTCATACATAACTTATGTAATTTCCTCACGTGTTGGAAATTACATCGTACTGACGAATTTGGCGCTTTAATAATTTCAATGGTTTTTGCTACTTTAAGAGATTACATTAGTCTACACACTGTATGAAAAGCTATGAGCGTCTATGATTTATACGCGATTTTGCAAAAATCGTTAAACTATATCTGTGTGCTATAATACTTTATTTATCAGTGGTTAAACTGGAAACAATATCGTTAACTGATTCTCGTTTTAGCCAAGCGTTTATTTATGCAAAAATAACAATGGAGAACGATAATTTTAATTAATTAACCTTATGTCTGTGAACTCAGATATTGTATATACCAATTCATTCAATGATTCATTTAATACTCGGTAATCTGTCTACCTTTGTTTTAATGCCTGCATTCAAAACAAAATCTTGTGTTTCATAGCATTGTTCTCATAAAGGTTAATTAATGTAAGCTGTAGTGCAAGCAAATCCCTTTCTAAACATAGAACAGAAACAAGAAATCAATGGAAGCTTTGTTATTTTATGAAAATGATGCACAATATGATATTCTATATTGCGCTATAATATGTTGCTTTGTGCATAATATATTATAAATCATTGTTGAACAACAAACATTGTTGATCGACTACAGGGCAAAACTCATGACGTGCATTTGCGCTTGAGTATTATCAGAAATATAAACTGCGAGAGCTTCCTATTGTCGATCTAATGCGATTGCCGCTCGAGTATGCCGGCGTTGTTAATATACTTTCCGCAAAAAGAAGATATCGTCTATCCAGTATACTCGTGGGAAACTTTTTCTGCATAATAAAATTCACGATACGCGCGCGAGAGAGAAAAAAAACACGGTTGTGCATAGCTTCGGCAGAAATATGCGAGTGGATAAAACTCAAGAACGCACTGTGACTGCCATATAACGGCGATTGCTGCTCTTCCTTTTTCAAATCTTTTTGCATACGCGAGACCGACTTTCAGAGTTAATATCACCTCGAGAAAGAGTGGCGCTTATTCTTACCCAGCCAGAGGCGCAACTTTTTCACGTAACTTCATCGTTTTCGGCTTCTTCATATTCCTGCACTTCCACTAAAAGTCAGAGACTGTGCGTAATTTTGTCCGAGCAATTCCATTGACGTTCTCTCGCAACATTAATACATATACGAACACATATGTCCACATATATATTCAGATAGCGAGATATTAATATGCAATAATGTAGCATTATCATTATCACCATAATGGAGTGTTAATTACCATGATTGAAGCTTTCATTATACTTCGCTATCGCATGCACCTCTACAGATAAATGGATAATGTCAACGAAATGTATTAGACGGTACATACGTAGCCGCGGCTGACATAAACGCGAAGACCGACCTTTGCATAGAAATGAGACTCTGGGATTAAAACTGTGACCTCCCGACCGAATCTGCATGAAGACATAGTCTGACAAAGATCGTCCTTTTCTACTTAACCGCTACGCTAATCCCCGAGTAGTGCCGTGAACCGTTAATGCTAGAAATCGAGGACGCCCGGAGGTCCCAGAGTGGAAGATAAATTCCCCAAGGGCCGTGTCCGCCTTCGAGTTAATTTACCGACCTACTCGAAACACTGATTTAACCGTCGAGGTGAAAAAAATTGTCTTACGGTCCGGTACGAGCGGAACCGATTTAACTTAATCAACAATGGAAGTCCGAGTTAAGCTGAAATTGAAATCTCGATGATATCGCGATACCGCGATAGTGGCGATAATTACATAACTAGAATAATAGACGTGGAATTTTTGTTCCTGGTTAATTTATGAGAGATCTCGCTATTCTCTCTTCTCCCCCGCTTTTTGACGTATACATCGTTATTTGCGTCTCTAAATTCTTTGAGATGGAATCTCATTTTAAAGAGTGAAAATTGAGCCAGTCCTCAATTTTCAATCTTTAAGAGTAAAATTTCACACTTCAGAGTGAGATTCATTTCAAAAGTTTTAGAGAGTACATTTTCATTATGCGGGATTACTCATTGAGTAATCCCGCAACAAGAGATGTAGTTTCGCGCGACATTTCGAAAATGTCGACGCCGCTTGTCTTGGTTCGTCGCTCCCGAGTTTCGTGCATTATTCGGGCAAGCCTATCTCGCGTGTTTGTGGCTT